>NW_012115044.1:6756439-6787912 GCF_000951035.1 Colobus angolensis palliatus
GAAAGAAAGAGAGAGAGAAGGAAAGAAAGGAAGGAAGGAAAGAGAGAGAGAAAGAAAGAAGGAAAGAAAGAAAGAAAGAAGAAAGAAAGAGAAGGAGAGAAAGGAAGGAAGGAAAGAAAAGAAAGAAAGAAAGAAAGAGAGAGAAAAAAGGAAAAGGAAAAAAAAATCTGCACTATAATCACATGGTAGGTGATAGATTCTTCACAGCCACAGAATGGAGGGAACTTCTAGTGAAGCAAGACCCACCACCACAAGGGTGAGGGAGAGTCCCAAGGTGCCAGAGAAACTGTAGTGAAATACGGCAGAGAGTTCTTGCTGAAAGACACTCAGATGTCCTGGGGCTCGTGTCTACTAAACTGCGGTCTGACTGCTCCTCTTTTCTTCCTTTGAAAAACTTATCCTTGCCTTCTCAGATAAATCCAAGAGGGTTCCTGGGGACAGCTGGTCCAACACGCTCAAACAAAGAAAGTAAGGTTGAGAGAGGTTGTATGGGTGGCAAAAAAGTACTATTTGATTAGTAGCAAAGCCAGACATAGAAGCTAGGACTTTGGATTCCCAGTCTTGGTCTCTTTCTCATTTACCGTGCTGTCTGCCTCCTGATGTTTGGAAAATATTCCTAAAGTTGGGGATTTTACACCTTCACTTGAATGGTTTTCTTTTTGTTTTCTTTTTCTTTCTTTCTTTCTTTTTTTTTTTGAGACGGAGTCTCGCTCTGTCGCCCAGGCTGGAGTACAGTGGCGCGATCTCAGCTCACTGCAAGCTCCGCCTCCCGGGTTCACGCCATTCTCCTGCCTCAGCCTCCCGAGTAGCTGGGACTACAGGCTCCCGCCACCAGGCCCGACTAATTTTTTTGTATTTTTAGTATAGATGGGGTTTCACCGTGTTAGCCAGGATGGTCTGGATCTCCTGACCTCGTGATCCGCCCTCCTCGGCCTCCCAAAGTGCTGGGATTACAGGCCTGAGCCACCGCGCCCGGCCGCATGGTTTTCTTTATAGGCAGAGGGAAAAGTACTGATCTTTGGAAGAGTTAGGATTAAAAACTAATAAGATGGGGGTACAGGGTGTTTAGGAGGAAGAATAGATAGAGCAAGGCAAAAAAAGTGGGAAAGAAAAAAGGAGGTAATAGGAGAGATAAATGTATGAACAATAAAATGGAAGAAAACAAGAGACAACTGAAGAGGGAGAAATAAACTGAGAAGACGGAAGAAAACGGACACTTAAGAGCAGCAAACTGGCCAGGTACGCTGGCTCATGCCTGTAATCCTAGCACTTTGGGAGACCAAGGCAGGAGGATCATTTGAGCCCAGGAGTTCCAGAACAACCTGGGCAGCATGGGGAGACCTTGTCTCTACAAAAAACATTTAAAAATTAAACATTATCCAGGCACAGTGACATGTGCCTGTAATCCCTGTTACTTGGGAGGCTGAGGTGGGAGGATCACTTGAGCTTTTGGAGGTAGAGGCTGCAGTGAGCCCACATCGTGTCACTGCACTTCATCCTGAGTGACAGAGTGAGACCCTGTCTCAAGAAAGAAAAGAAAAACAAACAAAAAAGAAAAAAAACCCAGCAAATGGAGGCAATCAAGGACTAAGAAGAAATTGGAGAAGAAAGAAGAGAAAAATAGAACCAAGAAAAGAGAAGAAAACCAGGAAGAACAACATGAGAAAACAGAGCTGCTGTGAGTCGAAGAGAAACTGTATAGGTGGATGGGCAAGTTGGACCAAGAGGGATCCACAGGTCATAAGGAGCATGCGTGGATGCGGGATGAATGAGTAGGAAGGCGAACAGCTGCACAGAGGGAAAGGAGTGATCAGAGTGGCCAATGCACACTTGGAGGAACTCAACAAAGTGATCTGGGGTGTTAGACTGATCCTTGGAATTACCTCAGAATCAGCTGAACTATGGTTCTAAGGACGCTGGTAACACAGGAGATTGTAAATTCCATATCTACAAAACCAAATCTCTAACCTTTCATCAGTCACCTCCGGGGCCTCTTTCATCGTTTATATAACCTGTTTTTCAGAATAGACAAACATTCACTCGTTCATTTCATGTACTCTGGAGGCCTTCCTCACTGGGCTAGTTTCTCAGGTAATTTATTGGTGCTTTCTAAAGAACAGTGGGAAGCGCCTTCCAAATTGGAACAATGGGATTTTCCTCAGGAAATTCAGGCCTACATCATGGTTGGGTGGAGTTACAGAAAAAAACGTCACAGCATTGTGAGGTGGCCGGGGGAACATGAGAGCAATTTCCCAGAACCACTGGGCACAGACTTTCTTGTAGACTCTCTGGTGAGGGAAATTCTGCGAGGGAAATCCTGCACGCACCATTAGGCCCTCCAGGATTTATACACCCTACCTCCCACAGGTGTGGGTGACTGGGGAAAGCCAGGCTGCCATATACCTATCTGATCATAGTAATGTTTATTCATAGCAGTATCTAGTCCTCTGTCTGTGTGATCAACAAACACATTCTTCACTGGGTGAGAGGAAAGCAAGATGAGGACATTTTCCTCCCCGAGCTAATAGCCCATAATCACAATCCTCTTTAAAATATGCAATTTTAATAGAGATGCCTGCCCAGTCTAGGCTAAATAACAACTGCTTTCCAGGACAGGCTCTATACTAGGAAAGACAAGCAATCGGAATTAGAACCCTGCCACATTCTTTTTCTTTTAAAATGCATGCCACAAATAAAAGCCCCTTTAACTCCAGCTGTGGCCTCAGCTATTAGAACAAACTTGCAAAAATGCTTAGCAATCTACCTTCCTGGCTCAACATATTAACCAGCCCACTTTCCAAAATGCAATCACAGTTAATAATGAATGAGTTTTTAAAATCCCTTCATGCCTTGCATGCACCCGGAGTGAGTTGCTATCTGCAAAGTTGGGTTAATGCCACTTTCTGTGAGTCCTCTAAGAGGAGATGTTCCACAAATGATTTTTTTTTTTGCCCTAACAAGCTGAGTTAAGGCCAGCTGTTGACAGGAATGTGCGGCAGCTGCCTTCTGAGTACTTACATAGGATCCTGAGCCGGTGGCTGTGCCCATGTTAGTTCTCCCATCACCTCATGTACTCCCCATCACTCCTATAATCCATAAATGATTCTGATCCTGACACCTCCTCAAAATCCTCCAGCACCAGACTGGTGGAGTCCTCACCCAGGATGCCGCTGTCTGGCCTGGACAACCTGGCCCAGGAAGGAGGTGCAGGCAAGTTGGTGGCAGCTGGAGGGGGAGAACAAGGAGGTGTTTGCTGGAGAGAAGTTGGCGTGGCCTGAGGAGGGGACGCAGCTGGCTCACAGACTTCCTCATCACCCTTCTCAGACTCTGGTCCTGGGTCTGCAGCAGTGGGACCCAGGACATGGTAGAGGCTGGGAAGGCGGATGTCAAAGCGCAGCCCAAACTTAGCAAAGAGCTTGTCATTGAGAATGTAGAGCTTCTCTGAGATGTCATAACCCAGCAGAGCCGAGAAGAGGCAGGAGATGTATCGCTCTTTGGTCAGAAGAAGATGGAGACTTTTCCGGGGCCAGGAAATGTAGCTACATGAGGTCTCAGCAGTCAGAGTGACCTGAGAGGGGTCAGAAGCAGACAGTAAAGGTTTAAACTAGAAAATTTGTCCATGCTGAGCACAGAGATCACACAGTCACTTGGAAAACAGCTGTACTTTTACTGAAGAAGCTGTGTGGGAGTACCCCTCTATGACCTTGCCTGGAGGAGGTCTAGTAGATGACTTTCACTTGTGTGCACTGATATGGGGGTGTCTAGTATCAGGAGCCCTGGGATCAGCCATTTAGTCACTCACCCATCACTTCCTGGAGCCTCAGGTTCCACACCCATTTTCCTCAGCTCCAATTCTGTGGTTCCATGGCTAATGATACTAGTGACTGCAGAAGGTTCTGAGTCTTATAATTTTGAGATAGAGAAAGAAAGGGCCTTCTGGTGCTCTGAAGAGTGGTTGAAATGCTGACAACTATTCATTTCAAGACTGAGGAAGGATAAGATATTGGGGTAGGGCCACAAAAAGAGCTGGAAAGTTCAGTTTGAGAAAAAGCTTCTGATGAGGTATGCCAAGCTACATCATGTGGATGAAGCATGGGCCTGGGATTTGGGTCCATAAAATTGCTCTTAACTTGGCCACTTCAAGTAACTAAAAGGATCTGATGACTGAAATCAGAAAAAGGGCGTAGAGGAAGACAAACTCTAAAGGGCAGAAAATCAAAGGGCACCCCATTCTCCATTTGTTTATTCATCTAGAAATTTCTGAGCACTCACTATGTGCCCATGATGCAAGGTTAAATTATGCTTGCATGGGAAATAAACAATAACATGTGCCTGGCATGCAGCAGATGCGTGATAAATCCTTGTCACAATAATGATGAGTGGTAAAGCTGTGGTTAAAATGGAAACATGCTTATGACAGTGCAGGAAAAGGGTGCAGAATCACACAATTTTCAATAATCTAATTGACCCTAATACTTTGGGCTGGCAGAGTTCATAATATATTTTTGTGGATGGAGACAGTGGAAATGATGACGATAATGAGGTTAGCAGCTAACATTTGTCAAGAGGTGCCAGGCATTGTGTTAAGTACTTTATATGAATTGTCAAATTGAAGGTAGGGTAGCTTTCTAAACGTTCTTTATTGGAGATTATATATAATCCTTTTCATTCCTGCATTGCCTACCAGATTTCCCACTAACCTCCTCTTCCTTCTTTTCTGCTATACCCCTCCCCCACGTCCTTTATTCATTTCCTCCTCTCAACTTTTCCCTACTAATTGTTAGCACTGCAATCAGGACCTAAACTACATTATTGAGGCCAGAAGTGGTTTCATGTTTCAACTTTACCTCTATCAGTTGTATGATGTCAGATAAATTACTTATTCTCTCTTACCTCATGAGAAATAATTCTGAAGATAATACAATCTGTCCATGACTAATAGTTCAGCAAGTAGTTGACAATCTGCCATAGCCTGTACCTTAGATGTACTTATGAACAATTCCCAAACAAGAAATGAGAGTACCAAATATGAAGCAGGTGTGTTTGAGCAAGAGCTAAGCCGAATGTAAATAATGTCCTTAAAGCCAAATACAAAGACTGTGAACCTTCTTAGAAATATGCTGTTACTTCTTCCATCTTAAAATAAAACAAAATTTTACAAATAAAAATTCTTTTTCTTGACCTCACTTCCCTATCACTCCACTAATTTGCTTCTCTTTTTAGCAAAACTCATAAAGAAAAAAAAAATCTGTTTATACTTACTGTCTCCAATTCCTCTCTTCTCACTCTCTTAAACTGATAGACTTTGTCCCTAGCAGTCCACAAAGACTGCTCCTGTTAAGGTCACCAGTGACCTCTAAGCTGCTGAGTCTGATGTTTTTTCATGGCATCCATCAATTTCCCCCTCCTCTTTGATACACCTTCTTTTCTTGGTTCCCAGGATGCCATACACTCCTGGTCCAATCTCATGATTGTTCGTTTTCAAGTTCCTTTGCTGCTTTCTCCTTTTCTCTCCAACTCCTTAGCACTAAAATATCCCAGGACTCCGCTCTTGAACCATTCCCTCTTCCATCCACACTCACTCACTTGGTGAGCTCATCCTATCCAATGGCTTAAATATCATCTGTATACAACCAACTCCCAAATTTATATCTCAGGCCCAGATCTCATTCCTGAATTCCAGACTTAAATATCCAGTTGCCTATGCAGCATCTCCATCCAAATGTCCACAGATGATGCAAACCTAACATAAAACACTGAACTTTCTAGTCCTCCGAAAGCAGCCATACCTGCAGCTTTCTTTATCTCAGATGACAGCAGCACCACCCGTCCAGTTCCTCAGGCCAAAAGCCTTAAGAGTCTTCCTTGATCTTCTCTTTCTCTCACATACTATATCCAACCCTTTAGAAAATCCTTTTGGCTGTATCTAGACAATATATGTTATGGCCCTACATAATCTTGCTACCTCGTCACCTCTCCAACTTTCTCTCCTGCTATTCCCTCCCCTTCCTCTCTCCATTCCAGGTCCACTGTCCTCCTTTCTGTGAGTCAAACACCACTGGCCCCACCTCAGGACCTCTGCACTGGCTCTTTCCTCTGTCTGATATGCTTTTCCCAGATATTCACAGACCTCACCTGTCACCTCTCTCAGGTTTTTGCTCAAATGTTACCTGCTTAACAAGGATTTCCATGACCACCCTATTTAAAATTGCAACCGTATCTCCCTTACACTACTCTAGGCTTTCTTTTTTTTTAACTAGCAGTTATTGTCCTCTAACATATTATATAATTTACTGATTCATTTTGCCTATGGCTTTTTGACTCCATTATGAGAATGTAAATTTCATGAGGGGAGGGACCTTCATCTGTTCTATTCACTGATATATTTCAAGCCCTTTTAACAGTGCCTGGTACATACTAAGTTTTCAATAAATATAACTGAAGTGAATAAATGAATCAAGGGAAGACAGCCAATCTTGTATATTGCAAAACAACCTAATGTCACTTTCCTCCCCTCCTCCCCCAACCGGAGACGAAGTCTTGCTCTGTCACCCAGGCTGGAGTACAGTGGCGTGATCTCGGCTCACTGCAACCTCCAGTTCCTGGGTTCAAGCAATTCTCCTGCCTCAGCCTCCCAAGTAGCTGGGATTATAGGCACCTGCCACTGTGCCTGGCTGGTTTCTGTATTTTTAGTAGAGATGGGGTTTTACCATGCTGGCCAGGCTGGTTGAATGAAGTAAATGACATAATCTATCTACATAGGACTTAGGTTCAGTAAGATAGGATGCAAATTAGAAAAACAGTGATGATTTCTGTGTGATCCCTCCTGTGCTGTGTTCTTGGTGACTAATAAGTGTCACAATGCTGAACACACAATGCATTCTGACTTAATTGAATTGTTGAGAGGTGTGGTGGAATGCTGATTGATTTGTGTTAAGTACAATGTGAATTATAATTTAGGCTGTCACTGTGGATTGCTCTCAGTCAACAAAGACTATGTAATTGCAAAAGGCAAGGACAGGATGAACTCTAACTTAAGATAACACTTGACATTTGCAAAGAGGAAATAGGACTTTACACAGCCAATAGCAAATGTGTGGCTCTCATTGCTCCCAAAGGAGGTGCACACTAAAAATATAAATGGGAGGAATATGACCGCACCTACATTCCAGGCTGAGAGGCCATGTGGGGTTACAGCCCTTCCTCTTGAGCGTAACTTAGGGGAGGACACCTGGCTTACCTACCACCTGTTCCTTCATGTCAGTGTCAGAAAGAGCCCCAGTCCAGCTGGCTCAGGTCCTGACTCAGCCCTCCTAGAGAGAGTTCCTGAAGAAGGTTTCTGGGCTAGTTAGAGAGGGTGTGTGGAGGGAGGTCAGGGAAGGAACACGATGGAAGTGGATCTGTGGCTGGTGGCCCTGGCAGTGGGATCAGGACTGCCTCTCAGGCTCCATTATGATCACAGAGCCAAGTGTCAGGGTGGGGGCGGAAGCAGGCCCTGCCAGGTAGTGATGCCTGTGTGTGTCTGTTCCGGGGTTGGCTCATATGTTGGTTTGAGGGACTCCCTGATAAAAGTAGTAGGAGACACATGGAACCCAGTGTTTCCCGTTCCAGCAAACTATCCAGGCAGGGGAGTCCTTAAAGGGGTGAGTGAGTGTGTGCGTGTGTGTGTGCATGCATGTGCGTGTGTGTGTGTGTGTGTGTGTGTGTAAACTCCACTCTTCTGGTGACCCTCCCATTTTAATAAAGAACAGAAATGGTAGATCCAGGCAACTTGGCTTTGTCACTTTCTAGCTGAAGACCCTGGGCAAATTGCTTGATGTTTTTGGGCATTAGTTTCCTCAGTTGTTAAATGGGGTAATAATCATATTCAACACATAGAGTTGTTGTGAGAATCAATGAGGCAATATGATATGTAGTGCCTGCCAGACGCTAGCCATTCAGTAAGTGAGAGCTACAGAGAAAGTGACCAAAGCCTGAGGGATTGGCAGAGATAAGAAAAGTAGGGGCCAGGCAGCCAGGCACCTGCATTGGAGCATGTATGTGAATGCCCCATGGAGTCCTCTGGGACATCAGCTGCCCAGTGAGAAACCAGTTCAGCAATTTTTTTTTTTTTTTTTGAGACAGAGTCTTGCTCTGTCACCCAGGCTGGAGTGCAGTGGTGCAATCTCAGCTCACTGCAAGCTCCGCCTCCCGGGTTCACGCCATTCTCCTGCCTCAGCCTCCCGAGTAGCTGGGACTACAGGCGCCCGCCACCACGCCCGGCTAATTTTTGTATTTTTAGTAGAGACGGGGTTTCATCGTGTTAGCCAGGATGGTCTCAATCTCCTGACCTCGTGATCCTCCCGCCTCGGCCTCCCAAAGTGCTGGGATTACAGGCGTGAGCCACTACGCCCAGCCAGCAATTCTTTACTGAACAGCTGCTGTGCTCCAGGTACTTTCCTTTAGAGTCTGGGAACAGAGAGGGAAAAGCCTAGATTTTTACTTCAAGGAGTTCACGGTGCAGAAGACAGAAAGGAGACCAGGTTATTAGAACAGAGAGCAAGATGTGCACCAGTTAGCATAAGTAAAAGGACTAGAACAGGCACACAGGAGCGCTAGGCTGTGGGGTGGATGTTGGTGAGGTCAATTTGGGCAGTTTTCACAGAGGAAGTGAGGTGCCACGGTCTCATCTAGAAAGGGAAATGCATTTCAGAGGGGAAAGTAGGGGCCAAGGCATAGAGCTGCAAAACAATGTGGTGTGTTTAGGTAAGTACTAGTGGTTCAGCATGGCTAGTATGAGCAAAAAATATGAAGGAGGGAGAGCTGGGAATGTGGCTAGAGAGCACTAAAAGGTTTAAGTTACCCTGTAAGGAGTGTGGGTTTTTATCTTGTGGCACTAGGGTGTTCCAGAAGAGTTTAAGCATTCAAGTAACATGGTCTACCCAGGGGTCAGTATCTTCCTACGCTACCTCACCTATGGCTAGGAGCCCAGGAACTCTTGTCACAGAGGAAGAGTGCCCCGGCCTGTAGCTTTACACTGGCAGTGGTGCAAAGGACAGATGTGAGAGGGGAAACATGGAGGCACGGATATTGCTGGGCTACAGTGGGACGGGGTGAGGCAGTGCTGCCGCAGGGCTCCCTGTTACCTGGAACACCCCCTCCTCAGAAGGCTGTAGTGATTCCCACTCAGGAGAGTCCATGAACTGGTATGGAAAGATGTAGTGCAGAAACTGCCCATCCTGGCTCACACGAACCCTGGCAAGGGAAGAGAAGAGATCATGTGGGAAAAAGAAAATGGCTCCCCAAGTCACCTATTCTGAAGTTAGGTGTAGCTGATTAACATGAATCTTCCTGTAGAAATACTTTGCCTAAAGCATGGCAAAACCCAAAGCTAGACTAGCCAGCCTAGTTACTGCATGCAAATAGTTCAGAAATGGAACCATTGAGACTTCCTGAACCCTCATTTTCCTCCTCCTCCTCCTTACTGGTGGTTCTCAATCTCAGGCTGCAGAGTAGAAGCCCCGGGGAAGCTTTTAAAAAAGCACCTAGGCTTGGGCCTTATCTCAGAGCAATGAAACAATAATCTCTCTAGGTCGGATCTGGATATTATTAGTATTTACATCTCCCCAGTGATTCTAATGTGTAGCCAGGATGGAAATTACTGCTCAAGAACTCTGCTGCTGGCCCGGTGTAGTGGCTCACACCTGTAATCCCAGCACTTTGGGAGGCCGAGGCAGGTGGATCACCTGAGGTCAGGAGTTCGAGACCAGCCTGGCCAAGATGGTCAAACCCCATCTCTACTAAAAGTACAAAAATTAGCCAGGCATGGTGGTGGATGTCTGCAATCCCAGCTACTCAGGAGGCCGAGGCAGGAGAATCACTTGAACTCGGGGGCAGAGGTTGCAGTGAGCCGAGATCACACCACTGCACTCCAGCCTGGGCAAAAGAGCAAAATTCTGTCTCAAAAAAAGAGAAAAGAACGCTGCTGCCTATTTAAGTTTACATTTACACTAATTAAAATTAAATACAATTAAAAATTCAGTTCCTTACCTAATTGCATTACAGGTGCTCAACAGCTGCATATGGCCTGTGACTACCATGTTGTACAACATGGATCTAGAACGTTTCCGTCATCACAGAGAGTTCTGTTGGATGCCACTGCTCCACAGGCTCTCCTTTCTTCCTTCCCATTAGCTACGTGAAGATCCGTGCTTACATTTAACCACTTTGTAGACTTTGAAGGAAGTGGCAAGTCCAGTATATGCCAGACTGTGCTAGACACTTTACCAGTGTTCTCTTATATAATGTTCACAGCACCTCAAGGTAGATTATTCTTTTCTGTATTTTATAGCTAAGGAAACTGGTGGTCAGAAGGGTTGAGTGGCGAGCTTAAGGTTACATAGCGATCGAGTGGCAGAACTAAAATTCTATGTCGTTAGCATAACACCGTGTTGCCACCCTATTACGAGAGCTTTGGATAGATGGTAGTGGGCTCTCCCAGCATGACCCCTTCCCTGACCTCTCTAACCACAGGTGACAATAACAGCTTGTTTCTTTAGACAGTGAGATCCTACGCACCCTATCCAGTTGATGGTCCTAGGGTGAACACCTAACTCAAGCTGAGCCAATCAAACTCCTTCCCTGCGAATTTGGAAATGGAATTGAGTGTAAATCATGCCTCGGATGGGGACAATTATCAGACATTAACAAAACTAACACACTCCTCCCTGAAGGAACTAAAAACATTTTTTTTTTTGTCACATAACTCAGACTTTGAAAAGCATGGGTCCCAACCAGCTAGAGAGAAAATAAACTTGAAATCACATAAAATGTCCTAGTAGGACACGTTCTTGTTTCTAGCACTACCTGAGGCTCAGGTACACGTCTTCCCTTGAGTTTCATGAGAAATCCTTGTATCTTTTTAAATAAAGACCTTTCCACCGCACCCTCCCAACCCCGCCACCCTTCTGCTGGCTAGAGTGGGTTTCTGTCTGCAGCCAGAAATCCTAATTAATATATTCGCTTTAATTTTATGAATATTCTTATCCCACACTACCAACAGGTTAAACAACTGCTCTTGACTTGCCCGTGACCCCAGGCTTGGTTTCACAACTTAAGGGGTTAGGAGCCTTACTATTGCTGCTTGCTGCCTTTGTACGCTTGTGGCTGTATGACGATGCCTGAGGACAGGGAATGTATTTCAGATGTGATGCCACATCTGGAAAAAGATTAGAATCCAGTATGGGCTTTATCCTTCCCTCTCAACCCCTGCCCAGAAAACTCAGAGTTCCATCTTTAACCTCTCTTCTAAAGTGAGTTATATCGGACAATGGGGTGCTTCTATTAGGCAAAGGGGGAAGATGAAAAAGATCTCTAAGGTACACCTTGTTCATTTGGTGGAGATATCCCTCCATTATTTCTGGAAGTTTATTGGCTAAACAAACATTCATGGAGCATCTCCCATGTCCCTGGAGATCTGGGAATGCAGAGATGGATACAATCTGGTCTTTGTCTTTGAGGATTTAACAACTTAGTGGAAGTCACAGGCATATAAATAACTGACTGCAAGTCAATGTGATAGGTGCTATTGTGGAACAGTAACAAAGGAGGGAGAGAGATTGGTTCTCTTTGGGCAGCAGATTTCTTGAAGGAGATGACATTTGAGCTGAATTTTGAGGGATGCAAAGGGTATTGAGAAGCAGATAAACATGGGGATGAACAAAGACCTGGGAAATCCAGTGTGGCAGTCTGTTCTCCGTAGCTGCTTTCTTCTCTTCCTTAGTGGTGCTAGATTTTAACTGGACACATGACTGCAGAGCAAAAATCAACATTTCTCTACTTCCCTGACTGCTAGGCATAGGCATGTGATAAGTCCTGGCCAATGGGATATCAGCACTCCTGAGCCTTGCTTTTAATGAATGCCTAGGTATGCGTGTGTACAAATTACCAAAGACCATGACCAATTAAAAAACGATTGCACTTATTATCTGACAACCTAAAGCTGGAAGATAGGAACACTCTGAATAAATATGTATGGAAGGGGGAAAACAAGGAAAGAAGGAAGCAAGAAAGGAAGGATGAATAAATCAACAAAGGAAACCAAGGAACAAACTCACTTGTGTCACAATAAAAGGGGATCAAAACCTCAGTGAAAAGCTTCCCTAGGAAAGGAAGACAGCAGAAGAGAATGGTGCTGCTGCAGCACCTGTCAGATCTTTAGGCGATTTCGGCCACCCAGGCAAGCCACCAAAGAGTGACGACCATAGAGTGTAGACAGTGTCTAATGGTCTTCATGGCTCGCTGAAGCCATTTAAATTGGAATGCTGTGCCCTTTATCATCTGTCTCTTCTTCCTTCTTGATCTACTGGATGATGGATGATCTTCTCCTATGTGAATAGCTTAGATAGTTAGTTGCCTGCTTGGGGGTTGTATATATGGAAGTTTGTGTTTTGAATTTTATATGAGAGAAACTGTCTAAGTTAAGCACTGCTTAACAGGAAGACAGACTTTGAGGAAGTCACTTTGCCTCTCTGAGTTTTGAAAGAGATTGGTTTCCTTTATTAAAATAAAACAAAAAGACTTCTGAAGTTTGAGTGAGGGACTCTAGAGAACAGTGTGCATGTGAGATGGGGAAGTCTGCACAAGAGTCCCCATCTCCTGGCACAAAGTTCTTGTCTGCTGCTTTGAGATGTTTGGTCCCTTACTGCAACCACCCTAGGATTCAGCGATTCTCCTTTAAAACTAGAGCCCAGTCATAGACTAGAAGCCTTTTCCCCTATGTCCAGCTCAGCAAAGTTGAGACAGGGTGACATTGAAAGATAACAAAACTCTTACTCCAAACCTTGAAAGGCAAGAAAAAAAATCAAAATTGTCTAATTTCTGACTCGGCCTTTTGATGCTAAGTATACCAGGAAAAGCTACCAAGGGCAAGCCTCCCTCTCCCCTTCACTGGGAAGTGATCTTATACAAGTCCACCGTAAATCTGTCCTACCTGAACTCTACAGTGACCCTACATGCTTCCAGCAAATGAGCACCCTGCACTGGAGGAAGCACTTCTGCTGGTCTCAATTTCCTCCTTTGAACAGATGAGTTACAACATCATGGGTCTCATGAATGAGCATGGAACTAGAGGTGCAAACGTTTTGGCAACAGTTATATGTATTTGTATTTACACTTATATCTGTTTAGAAATAATCACATTGGTTTACACTTTCAGTTCACCAATAAGTGAAATGAAATATACCCCCACAAAATGTCTCCCCTCATAGTTCATTCAACCCAGGGCCTCTGAGTTCGAACAAAATCAAAACATATATACATGATATTTCAGGTTCTATAAATGAATACATAAACGTGTATTATTACTATTAGTGGTAGTTGTAGTACAATTAGCATCATTGTCAAACTTTTTCCCCATTGTGTGGTTGGAAGTATTATCTGGATTCGATTTGTTTTTTCTTGGAATTGGAGCCTTCTAATTGCCATCTTACCTTTTCTACCACATTCTCCTGGTCTCAAGAAAGCTGGTGGAGTGGGGGTTGTGGGGCTCAAGAGCCACTAGGGCAGTATCAAAAAATCCACAATTACCTACCAAGTGTGTAGCACAGAGCCCCATGATATTTTCTCAGAAGATATCCGTGCCCAACATTCACATCCAGGTTGACTGGGCATACACTGATCCTGACTAAGACCATCTCTGCCCATATCCGACTGTCAGCCTTCTCCAAAAGAGGCGGTGCTTCCACACAAGCCTTAATGAGATCGGTGTAAGCATCACTTCTCTTCTCCCATTGTTAGGCCCTCAGATTTACAGTACTGTACTTGACTTCTTAGTTTGCAAGAGCCTCAATAGAACAACTGGAAATGGAAAGGTGGGCAAGGGGTATTCACTCTCCCTACCTGGCTGCATACAGGTACCCCAAATACAAGTGGGGCTATTTCCTTGATGCCTTGGCAGGGAACAGGGATTATGAGAACCACCGCCCTTCCCCGATCTCCCATTTCTGGCATTGTTCCCTGAATATAGTTGGTGCTTAGCAAATGTTGAATTTGAATAAGGAACAGATTAACCTTATTGAAATGTTAGTTTTTCAAAGCTTACAGAGATATCGCTGCAGCTTAGGCATGACACACTAATATGTGTGTGGTGGTGGCAGAGGGGTTCTTTAAGGCCCAGGCTCAAGACACACACACCGCACACCTTCCAGCAGCAAGGGCACACACAACCATTCTTGTCAACCAAGATGCCTCACGAACTGGTTTCTTCTTGGAAAATGCCAAGAAAGAGGAAGCAACCCCACTCTTAGAAAAATCTATTTTGGTTTGTTTGACTTGTCACATCCTTCCCTCAATGGAATGGGACATGAAATGGAAAGGGACACACTAGGAAATGAGAAGTGTGGGCGGGGGAAAGAAATTCTGGGCAATGGACAGAGTAGCTTACCGGCCAGAGAGCAGCAGGGACAGGCGGTTGATGGGTGTCTCACCCTCCACAGCATAGGTCTGTTCAGTGGCCAGAGTTAAGACCTGCTCCTCACAGCAGTGAACTATCTCCTTGTATGTCTGTAGGGGCACCTGCAGGGGCAGGCACAGCGTCTTGTAGAGGAGGTCAAACTCCTCAGCGAGGGTGTCCTCACGCAGGCGGTATACCAGGTGTGCCAGCTGGAGCAGGCAGACCACAGCTAGCAGGAAGCTCCAAAGAACAATGTCCAGGCCACAGGCACTGAACCAGCCCCACAGCACACAGCACAGGTAACCTGCACTCAGGAAGCCAAAAAAATAGAAGCATCCATACACCCCACTGCCTCCCATGAAGCCCAGGAGTAAGAGGCAGTTGGCTAAATGGTAGACAGCCCCTTCCACATCCTGCTTCCAGCTAATGCACGCTGAAGCCTGCAAGAGAAGCTGGCCCACTCTGCTGCTGTTGGTGCTCATCTCTGGGGCCTCTCAAAGCCTCACTGGGCTCTAATACGTCCTCACATAGGAAATTCAGAAAATGAATGAATCCGTCCGTTCAGGGTTCTTCTCACCTCCAGCTTCTCACCACCAACTCCACCTTTCCTAGAAGGAATGCTTCCGGTGGCTTTGGGAAGGAGTGATGGAACATAGTACACTTCATGGAGAATTTAAAAATCTCTCTCTCTCTCTCCCCAACCCCCACCTCTCCCCCCCTCCCCCACCCCGGCCTCAGCAAGGCTCTGGCTCTCCCTGCAGAGCTCTGGCAAACTTCCTTGGTTCCGTGTTTCTTGGGACAGTCTTCAAATTTGGTTCTTAGCAGAAAAACCTAAATAGTCCCAAGGGAAAGTAGCACTACAGGACCGAAAATTCCAGCAGTGTGGGATGACGCGGCCACATCCTGCTCTCTGTTTTTCCCAAGCAGAATGAGGAGAGCCAGCATGGGAGGCACACTTGTGTTCCATTTGGAATGTGTTCTCTCTTGGCACCGGAAGAAAGGGTGACCCCAGATGGATACCATGTTTGGAATTGGAATCCAAGAGGTACTGGCAGTGAGAAAAAACAGTCCAGGCACAGACAGCCTGGCAGAGCACTTAACATACCTCCCAGAGGACGATAAGATCTCCGGGTGAGAGAGTCAGACAAGGAGAGAGAAAGGAAAAGTGAGCACAGAATTCACCTCAACACTTCAGGCAGGAAACTGTCCCGAGCTCCCTGTGGGGAGAGCCAGACAGTGCTCCTGAGTGAGGACATATCAGAGTAGGAAAGTGGGACTATTATCAGAAAAAGTCCTAACAGTGAAAGCTGGAAAAACCCCTGAAGGCCTTTATTAAGTCACATTGCAAATATCATTACATATTTATTTGACATCCATTTAACAAAAGTAGCTATGTAAAGCGGCTTTTTGAATTCTAAGCTGGCTTTCCCCTGCATATATCTGGATCTGGTAATAGTAAACAAATAATAATACATTGCCCAGATCATCATCCCACCCACTCCAGTGTTTCCAAATTGTAATTCCCACCTATTAAACACCCATGAAGTGCCAAACCTAGATTAGGCATTTTATACACTTATAAGTTAGTTGTGACAACAACCCTTCAAAATAAATACTATTCTCCTTCTAGATCTGGACGAAACTGAGGCTCAGAGAGGTGACAAGCTCCCACAGAGAGTAAGTGGCAGAGCCAGGATTTGAACCCAAGTCTATCAAACTTAATACTCTGTCCCAAGGGGTTTGCCAGTAAATGGAAGTACAGTACTAGATCCATGACTCCCAACTCCACACTTCTATGAAGTCTGACAATTTTCAAGGAACTTCTGGTTGAACCCAGGAATCTACTTTGGGCTGCCAAGAGATAAAGCTGGAGTATGCAAACATTAAGCTAAGAAACGTTGGCTGGGCGCAGTGGCTCACATCTGTAATCCCACACTTTGGGAGGCCAAGGCGGGTGGATCACCTGAGGTCAGGAGTTCGAGACCAGCCTGGCCAACATGGTGGGAACCCTGTCTCTACTAAAAATATAAAAATTAGCTGGGCGTGGTGTTGGGTGCCTGTAGTCTCAGCTACTGGGGAGGCTGAGGCATGAGAATCTCTTGAAGCTGGGAGGCAGAGGCTGTGGTGAGCCAAAATTTTGCCACTGCATTCCAGCCTGGGTGACAGAGCGAGATTCTGTCTCTAAAGAGGGAAAGAAAGAAAGGAAAGAAAGAAAGAAGGAAGGAAGGAAGGAAGGAAGGAAGGAAGGAAGGAAGGAAGGAAGGAAGGAGAAGGAAGGAGAAAGAAGAGAAAGAAAGGTGACTCTATGGATTCCAAATGACTCCTTGATTCTTCCTCCCTGCTGCTAGGTCAGCACTTACTACCATTACTCCTATCGCCCCTGAAGTGCAGGTGGGGTGCTCAGTAACCTCCCAGAACTAATCAAGCACTCAATCCATAAGGACTTTTACTATGCTGTTATAACTTGATAAAAATTTATGAGAAATGAGAAATTGTCAAATATAGATGTTTTCACTCAACAAATATTTATTGAGTGCCTTTTATGAGCTAAGCATTTGGGGATCAAAGATCCTCAAGAGAAACTTTCACCGTTAGGGTAAAGAGACCTCAAAAAACAAAGGCGGTTCAGTGTGTGAAGCGCAACAACCAACTTAAGTTTGAAAGATGGTGGCAGCCTAGAAGGAAGGGTGGCATCAGGGAGGGAAGATGCAAAGAAGGGCTGGCCTCTAATTTGAGGTTTAGAGGTTGAATTCACCAGGCAGGTAAAGGGAGAACAGCATTTCTAGTGGCGAGAACAGCAGAAGCAAGGGCACAGAGGTACAAAAATGCACGGCATGTTGAAGGAAGCCATTTTTTTCTTGACCTAATTAAAATCATCTGACCAACAAATATATACCGTATTTCCTCCTTTCTAAAGTTAAGAGGAAAAAAATCAGTAAAGGAAACAGCTGGAGTGTCTGGAGAAGAAATGTCATTGAGGCCACTTCATGGACATGATTTGGACCCCTGAAGTCATTTGAACAGTGGGGTTTGGGGATTTCCATATACTGTTTTTATGTCACTAGCCTGCCTCCCAAGCAACCCCCCTACTTTAACAAGCAGCAGCTGCTCATCCTTCTACCACAGACATGCAGGCCCTGAGCTTCTAGGGTAGCTGTCCCTGCCAGCTGTAAGCAGAGAAGTCAGAAGCACAGAAATGGAGAAGCAACCAAGCCTCTGCCCAAGATAGAATTTCAAAGCAGCTCATCTTTCTCAGGAGACCCGCCAAAGAGGTTGGCCCTGACCCATTAAAGAGACAGGCAGACCCATTAACTCTATGGTTCACTTGTCCTGCTACCCAGACTGCACTCAGCCTGCTTTCCTGCCAATCCACATATGTGCTGTCTCAGCAGAGGGGACTAACAAGCAACTTTGTTTTCTCATGTTATCTTACTATACCTATTTTTTGTTTTAATAGAAGAAGCAGGCTCAGAGAGGCTAAGGAACTTGCCCAAGGCCACAAAGCTAGTCAGTCTGTGAATAAGGATTAAAGCCCAGGTCAGTGTGTCTCTGAATTGTATATTCTCTACAATATATTAATAGCATCCTACCAGGTACTTTTGGGAGTTTACATGTCTGCATATACAAGCTCATCTATTGCTGCTGGAAATTTGAGTACGTTGCTAGGGTGGCATACATGTCAGAGAATCATGGGTGCAAAAACCCCACACGTGGCCTCCAGTAATAGTGACACTGATGCCCACAGGATAGGACCTGTGATTAGAACACAACAATGAAAAGTTGTGTCTTGTTTAAGTCCAGATCTGATAGAAAAGGAAAGAAAAAAATATCTGTCAAAATGGTATGTTCTTATAAGGAAATACACAAACATGAAGGTAGAACACAATAAAAAACATCCGGGAAAGAAAAAAGGAAAGAAACAGAAGTTTTCTCATTTGTTGAGTTGATTCAATTCAATAGGCATTTATTCAGGACAAACTATGTGTTCCAAGAACAGGGGATATAAAGATGAATCAGATAATTATCACTTCAAGAAACTTTCAGTCTATCCCGGATACTGACCCAGAAACTGTAATCCAATAAAACAAGTGTACCTAGGATTCAAAGAAAGAACACTGATGAGGGAGTAAATAATTCAGTCCATAGGGACTTTTACTATACTGCTATAACCTAACTAAAAGTCATGAGGTTGGGGGCGTGATGGCTCATGCCTGTAATCCTAGTATTTTGGGAAGCTGAGGTGGGAGGACCACTTGTGCCCAGGAGTTCGAGACCAGCCTAGGTAATGTGGTGAGACCCCTGTCTCTTAAAAAAATATTTTTTTTCATGAGAAGACATCACAGGGAAGGTGACTTTTAATCTGGTCTAAAAAATTTTCCCCAGCTAGAGGAGGGCATTCCAAGAAGAAAGAACAGATTGTAAAGTCAGTTCCAGAAGTATAACAAAATATGTGGCATATTCTGGTAACAGAGAACAGCTTGTTGTAGGTGAATCAAAAGGAGCAGCAGACAAGGGGCAGGTGAGGCAGGCTGGGGCCAGCTTGTGAAGTCAGCAGAGTCAACAAGTGTGGTCATGAACTCAGCCTGGTCTTCAAACTGTTTGTTACTGGTCCATGCTGGTTCACGCTGGGGTAAGGACAGAAATTGTGAGAGTTTAGACCTTTTTTATAGCAATTTCACAGAGGAACTATGGCCTTTGAACAAAAATTCTGGGTTTGTATAGTATATTTTAAAATCTGTATGGGTTTATTTCATTTTCCTGGTGTTGGTCTGTGATGAATTGAGGGGAAAAAAGCTGGTTCTTCACCACATACAGTTTGAGAAACACTGAGCTTGAGGCTAACACTTTCCTAGTATGGATACTAAAATAAAACAGAGGCATAATTTTATGCTCCAGACACACAGTGTCCAGTTGAACTTAAGCAGACACTATTGGTTGACTTCCATAGCCATTTCCCCTTTTTCTTTAGTTTATGCAAATCTAGTTTTGCTTGGGCAATATGTTAAGGAAGGTGGGCTTTTCCCCAGGTTGCCAGAGCCTGATCTAAGATTGGTTGAAGCCAAGCACAGTATCTCATTCTCCTTGGTAGTGACTGGCACAAAAGGAGACATGTGAGCAATGAGATGTAAGAGAAAGTATGTGGGGGAGCTTCTGGGAAAAAGCATACTCCCTGATAGACAGTAGGCCTACCTTTCATCCAGGCTCGAACAGTTGTGTGATGATGTAATGCTTGAAGTTACCATAGTCATGAGATATGATATGCCTAAGGATGAGAAGGATAAAGAGCAGGAAAGTAGAACAAGCCTAGGTTTTTTGTTTGCTTGCTTTTTTAAGACAGGGCCTTGCTTTGTCAGCCAGGCTGGAATGCAGTGGCGCAATCACGGCTCACTGCAGCCTCAGTCCTCTGGGTTCAAGCAATCTTCTCACCTCAGCCTCCCAAGTAACTGAAACTACAGGCATGTACTACCATGCCCAGTTAATGTTTTTATTTTCTGTACCGACAGGTTCTCACTGCGTTGTCCAGGCCAGTCTTGAACTCCAGGATTCAAGCGATCCTCTGGCCTCTGTCTCCCAAAGTGCTGGAGTTACAGGCATGAACCACCACACTTGGCCAAGGCTAAGTTCTTGAAGCCACTGTCTCAAACCTGGAGCTTTTAATTTCCAAACTTCCTAACAGGGAGATAAATTACTTTTCTGTATTGCTTGCGTCAGCATAGTTGGGTATTCTAGTGCTTGCTTTTGAAAGCATCCTAATTCAGATCTCCCTAAGGACAACTCTTCAGGGAACAGTTCTCTGAACATCTGCTAATTGTCTTATTCTATAAAAACTGAACATCAGAATTATGCTCTACTAATAATTTTCTTTCTAAAGTTTGAGTTTGAGTAAACTATGAGAGGAATTCCTCCTACAAACTCAATTTGACCGTTCAGGGTGACCTGTTAGATGAACAAGATGGTGCAGTGGAAATCTGGTTGTCTATTCAATATCCAATTACCTCTTCCTCAATTGTGACAGAATTTGTTTTGTCCAGATATCAAACCTGCACATCGATCTAAGTGGGGGTGGGGTGGAGGTGGGGAATCTTGTGTAAGCCAATCAGTATAAGGTATTCCGTTGGTAACTATTACTGGTCCATAAAAATACATATAACCTAATTTGGCTCAATCAGACCTTTAGAAAAGGGACTAAGAGTCCATGCCCAGGAAATGGTTTCTCTCTCTTCTGCTGCACTTGAACAAGAAAGCACATGATGGGCTTCATCAGTCCTGGACGAGAAAGCTCTGAGATGAAAATAACTTGAGTCTTGGATGAAATTAGTGATCCTATGATATCATCACATTTAGAGCTGACTCTAACTGGACTTCCAGCTATGTGAGTTTTCCTTATGAGGATTTTCTATTACTTGCTATCAAAAGCACCATAATCAACAAAGATGGAACATCTAGCACTTTTTAATACCTAAAGAAATAAATACTGGGCATAATCACACATGCACTCCGTTTAGGAAAGCATCTTGGAATATCCATCATACCACTGAGCATTCAACTTTGTATTTCTATGGTTTATATATATATATATCCACTAGCTTATAGCTCTCTGAGGGAAGAGACTGTCTTACTACTCTGACTACTACTCTGTATAGTTGGCATATAGTATGTCCTCAGCAAGTGATGAATCAAACAGCCTCTCATCTTGAAAAAAAGTATGTCTGATTCACACATGAATTATCAACACTAGGGCTGTTTCCTGCAAATAACAGGCCTTCACTAAGTATGCATTAAATGAATTTATAACTACAAATACATGATGTTTACAATGGATAACTCGTACACCAAAGAACACTGGGCTTCGACTTACATCGCAGGTTACCAGCTATTGGATCAGGGTGATTTTCTTAACCTCTCCGAGCACCTATACTCACCTGTAAAATAAGGATCATGGTTTTTCCATCACATCATAGATCACATTAGACCTGTGAAAGATGTAGTAATCCCAAGATAGGCCTTACTTAAGGATATGATCCTGTCTTCATCAACCTTCAAGTTAAACATTTCAAGGTTAGACAAAGGGGGGACTAGAAAGAATAGTGTGATTATATCCGCATTGAGCTTAGTCATTATTGTGAAGAGCAAAGGCTTAGCAAAGAGGTGCATTAGAATGTGGTTGTTACCCACTAGGAGGCCAAGTTCTTCACTTTTCAAGTTACTGTGGTGATGCCTCTTACCATTATTATCGAACTGCTGCACATCATCTTTGGGAAGACTCAAGCACTAGGAAAGGGTGGGCAGAGGGTCTTGTGAGATGTACTTTTAAGTGTTGCAGAGGCCAAAAAGGGTGCTTTCAGGTCCTTTACAAATCAAGCAAGCATACCAAACTGGCAAGTTGTAAAAAATTGTGTTGCTCAGAGATTAGGGAAATCAGTGCTCTGAGACACTAAGGTGCAAATGCGTATTTTTTTTCTAGAGATCATTTGGGGGCAGTCCTCACTCAAAGCCTTGAAAACATGCATGGCCTCTGGCCCCTCCTTAGCCGAGTGATTAGTAAAGGACACTTGTAAAGACTTTCCATAAGGAGACTTCTATTGCAGTGTTATCAGAGTAGCCAAAAGAAAAAAAGTAAAAGGTGTATACACACACACACACACACACGGAGAGAGAGAGAGAGAAATGTTGTTGAAGAGTGGTCCTATTGTAGACTGGTGGGATTTCAGGACATTTCTTCCTTATTATGTTTCCATTAAACCAACCAACGAAATAAAACAAAACTTCAGAATTTAGGTTATCTGACATATATACTGTTCCAGACTGAGATCCAATTCCTAGAATGGCATATGACATACAGAAGACACTCTATATGAAGTATTTGTTTAATGAATGATGTCCAAATGTGCAAAAAGAAAAAACAGGGTATTGGTTAAATTATGGTTAAGTCACAGATGAATTTATACAGTCAATACAAATGACACCGTAGACCTATACTCACTGATGGTAAAATACATTGGGGCAAAACATGATAATGTTATAGCTTCATTAAAAATATATAGCACAGAAAAAAATTTATTTTTGTTTTAAAAAATGTATAAAGGCATAGGAAAAGTCTGGACTAGTATATATTAGAAATCAACAATGGGTGATAAGGTTATTGATTTTTTTGTTTTATTTTTTGTAGTTCCAGGACATATTCAAGCAGAGTTTGGATAACCATATGCCAAAGATCTGTATTGGGTGGGAAGTTGGTTCATACCTGTCTTAATTGTTCAAGATTCTATTCTTCACGTAGATTATGTCTGTAAATCAAAAAGTGCTTACTAAAGTATATCCAAATGAATATTCAAGTAAAAATATAAACAAAATAAAATAATAGAGAATGCTAATAACAGTGTCAAATACTCTGTATACATCATTTTTAATTAGTACTTCCCATCCTGTAAGTTAGGTATTACTTCTATACTTGCTTTCTGTTCTTTTTTTTTTTTTTTTTTCAGCTGAGAAAAAGAGACCCAAAAAAGCTATCCCTTGCTTAAGGTCACATAGTCAGCTATTGAACCTAAGTCTGTCATACATCAAAGCCATGCTCTTAATGAATTAGGAAAGAATCTTCAGGAATCATCTGATTCAGCTCCTTATTTTATAAAGGAGAGACTTTTTCCATCACACAACAACACATGAACATTACATATCTTCTTATGTTCTCAGTATCTTTTGTTCTTGAGATTTTAGACTCAATGTACTTTACAAGCAGAATATGATCATACTTCATTAGCCCATCAGCAGCTACAAGGATGACAAGGTTGCTATACTAAGGAAATCACACTCTGTTCAACTCCAGGCATCACCATGGCATAGCACTGAGCTATTTGATTAGTGACTTTTAGTACCAATTCAGTCTCCAGCCTAAGCCAGCTTCTAATTAAGAGACAACTGTCTAACCTGTAGGCACAAAACTTAAAATCCTAGTCTATTTTAAAATATAACTAGCCATGTACAGATTCATAATGCCAAACAGTTGAGATCTTCCAAGCCGTATCAACCTAATCTGATCCAAAATCTAAACTGACTTTTCCAAAAGACAGCTAATAAACAGTAATGGTTTAAATAATAAGACTAAAGGGCTTGTTCTTACCTTTAAGAAAGTTAAAAAAAAAAAAAAAAAGTGTTGAATGAGATGATATGGCTACCACACTGATTCTCAATTGGTAAAGGGTTATTTATTTTACTTCTATTCACCTAATTCTGGAGATTTCATTGGTTGAGATCAGTATCTGCCTTCTCCTGACAACAGATATCCAGAGTTCCCAGAATGACATTCTAATAAGAACATAAGCACTTTATGTTACAAGATTTGTTGATATATATCCTTTGGGGGAAAAAAGCCACGTAAGCAAATGAGGAACACACACACAAAAAGAAACACAACTGAAGATCTTTCACTAGTAATATTTTACTTTCTTTTAAAAATAAATTATAAATACTTTTTCCACATATCAAAGTTCATCGAAGAACTCCCAAAATTAATCTTCTTCATTCTTCAGGGATTATTTATTCACACAGCAGACCACCTACAGAAAAAGATTTGTTTTAGAAAGTCAGATTTCAAACATCATGCCAGATCTATGGAGTCAGGGAATTAAGACCACTAGAAATGAATGCCGCAGATGAGTAATTAACTAATTACCAGAATTATTCCAAATCAGTCATAAAATTCAAAATCAACATTTTAAAATTCTAGGTTTGCCTAACTAAAAACATCAGTGAAACTATTATGATATTGTTTACTCTTTAAAAGTTTTTGAAATAAAAACTCCCTCTCTGTGTGTGTACATATAAATAATACATGTGTGTTTGAGAAATACGTATTTCTCAAAAATATCCTCCAAAAAAGGCTAAAGCAGTTATTTTTATAGATATTCAAGAAACAAGACTTGCAAACCCCTCTTTGCTGATTCAAGTATGCCTGGCAAAGATCCACAAAGTAGAAGGCAGAAGGTCAGCTCAGTACCCAAGGCACTTCCTGTGGAAAGTTACTCACTTAATCCCAAAGGCAAGATAAGGGCAACCCTTTAACATTCATTTGGAAAAATCAAAAAGGGAGAGTAGCATAGATAGGGTTGCTGATCCAGTCAAGTCAATACCAGGCTTCTCACACTGCTCCCAGTGCCTATCCCAGAAGATTGAGAACAATGGTAGGAAGGTAATTAAATTGGAGTAGCTAACTCTTCAAGTCTAATGCAAATACTTGCCTCATTTAGCTGTTCACTTCATTTGGTTTAGATAAAGATAAACCACATCAAGACATAAACATCTAAACTCTCTCTTTTCTAAAAGGCTCAAAGGAAGAATATATTTATAGAAAAGCTTGGAAAGACAACCAAAAGCGAAGCCATTCAACCTTTCAATTATAGCAGCCTATAGCATTGTTACCACTTTTGCTACTGACCACATATCAAAAGGGGCTATGTGGTAGAAGACCCTGGATTTAAACCTGTTTGGTTATATCTCTGGATGTAAAGTCCTTGACTGGAGGGATAATCTTTCTCCCCTCGGCATTTTCCAGGGTCTTAATAAATATCTGTTGAATGAATAAACGTTTGAATGGCAGAAATTACTCTTTCTGGATTATCTTGGCATCATATTTTCATACATAATCAGTTTTGTGTGTGCGTAAAATTCAGCATATTTTAAGCACCCAACTGTTAAGTTGTTAAACTTAATATTGAGTATCGCCACTACTCAGTACTAGTCCTTTAATTTCTTTCAATAACTTTAGTCTCCAAAATGGGTTCTTTAGGCTTCTTCTGACTCCTAAAGGCAGAAAGACAGTAGCCATCCATTTCCTTCTTATATTTCTAATGAGGTTCTAGGTTCTTGTAATTTCTCTTTTCAGTAAAAGAAGCAGTCAAAAAATAGAAAAAAATTGTCTAAAATCACCACCATATCCATTTTTTCTTGAGTTTTCAAGTCTCTGCCTTTGCTACTACTAAATTTTCAGATAATTTATGTCTAGCATTATCTCTGCTATTCGTCTTCAACTTAAGCCAGTAGTTGTTAAAGAGAAGTGCACTTGAAAATCATCTAGGAGTTTCTCAGTCAACAGGTGCAGACCAGGGCCCAAGTTGTGAATTTTGGAAAACATTCTTCAGATGATTCTGAGATGCACCTCTGGGTAAGAACTACTGGGTGAATGTAGCCTACTTTCACGTTAAGTATAAAAACTGTATAATAGATTTATTCCCAATCTACTGTACTCGAGGTACAATTAAGATCTACTTAGGAATAACATCAAAATCTACAAAAGTTTCTTAATTAAGGAACTTTCATGATCATTGCCAGAAAGATCTAAGTTTGCAAAATATTTTTCCTTTGAAGCTATTCTCAGAAAAATGTGATCTAACAGTCTAAGAAATACCAATTTAGGTTAAGTTTATCTTATAGCAATGCAGACAGTTGTGTTGGATTTCACCCTCCAGACAATGGCCTGTTTACTCTGTTATATGCAACTGTACATTTCAGCAACAAGTCTTTCTAATTAGCATTCATAATGAGGTTTTAAGATTGAAGATCAAGATTATGTGCAATTCTAAAAATGAATATGTTGGAATAAAATCTCATTAAGTACAAGGAGTGAAGTGTAAAGTGCCTGTGATTTGGAGAATATAAAAGATCTGAACTCTAATGTAATTTGACCACTATCCACTCTTAACTTGAGCAAGTCTTTTTTGACTTCACTGTGCCTCCATTTCCCCATGGAGGTTGGGAAAATAGGACAGCTGGGACCAACAAGGATCCAACACCCAGTCCTCTTCCAAAAATATTATTACACTGAAAATGAAGAACATGCAGTTTGAATTCTTAGAAAGGTCCTACATGGATTCAGATTGTTCTTCCTGTAACCAGGATTCAATAATAATCAAGTCATATACTTAACAGACCTCAACTGAATGTCTGCTATTTACAACTCTCAAGGTATGAGCTATTCTGTTCTGGTTTTTACAGATGATTTATTTTACATTTAATCATCACAACAACTCTATGAAGTAGTTTGGGCATGTATTATTGTCTCCATTTTACAGATGAGGAAACCAAGGTACAGAAAGTTAAGGACCTGCCCAAGACCAAACAATGAGTTAAACAGTAGATTTTCTAAGTCTAAAGCTTTTGCGTTTTCTTTTACACACAAATGAAGTACACAGACATAATTCTCACTCTCTGCCCCAATAACATAAAGAAAACTATGATATCATATGGTACTTTTGAATATATGCCACTTATAACAATTGTACCACCTTTGTGGTTCAGATGAAGTCCAAGATAAGCTTTTGATATTCCTAAAATTAGCATTTTTTTAATCACTCTTTTTTATCAAGGCAGGTTCAGCACAAGCCTACAGTTTACACAACTGATGAGGGACTTAGATCAGGAACAAGGAAACCACGTACAAATGTTGAGGCTGCATCTTTAAAAATAGTTAATAAAGTACACTTATACTTTTTAAGAACACATTCCCCTTCAAATTTACTTATTTTACAAAATAGTTCATTACGGCATTTCTTTAAATAACCATCTAGTCTAAAAGCTACTTAAGCATATCATATACACAACAGAAGATACACCATACTATATATAGAATCACAAAATGTATTATGGTTCTCTTTTTATAAATAATATGTGAAATTCAGAAGAATGTCTTGATGAAGCTAAATGTAGCTGAAGTGAATACATGCTAAACTAAACATCAAAAGAATAAAAATAAAGCCTCAGGACTTTCAGCCTAGACTGTTTTCCATTACACAGTAACTTCTTATCAGCTTGCGACAAGTTCCTTATCCCTTCTTTTTTATAGCTCAGTGAGGAAGACTGGCCATATGTGAAATTCCAAAGAGGCAGGAAAGAGGTGCAAGGGAAAGAAGCCAGGCTCTCCAGTACTAATATATTGGCATGTGGCTTTGGCATTATCTCTCAGCTGTTATTAAGTTAAAAGTGGTAGTGTGGTGTGGAAGTTAGGGTAGGGGCAAAAAGCAGAGGGAATCGGCCTGGAGACTGAGGCTCCAGTTCTGATACTGCACAACCCACCTTGGGGGTCATTTCATAACCATTAGCTTTAATTTCCTTATTTATTCATTCATTGAACAATCCTCCATTGAGCACCTACTATAAGCCAGGCACTGTTATAGGTGGTGGGGATATGACAGTCAATGAAATAGAAAATTCCTACTTTCTCAGAGCTTACATTCTAGCTGCCGTGAAGCAACAGAGATAATTAAAAATACATATAATATGCAAGTGACAGTGTATAGAATAGAGTAGCCACTGGCCACATGTAGCTATTAAAATTGTTAAAAACTAAAAATTCAGTACCTCAGTCTTACCAGCCACAATTCAAGTGCTCAACAGCCACATAAGGCTAGTGGCTACCAGACTGGCGAGTGCAGATACAGAACATTTCCATCTTCACAGAAAGCTCCGTTAGGACAGCACCATGATAGAGTGATGGGGAAGGGATGTAATTTACATGGGGCGTGAGGGAAAGCCTCTCTAATAAGCAGACTTTTGAAGAGACCTGAGTACAGGGGGCGTGCGGGGTGGGGGGTGAGCTAAGTTGATAACTGAAGAAAGAGCTTCCAAACAAAAGAATATCATTTGTTTGTGGAACTGTTGGACACATATTACTTAAGGTCCCTTTTAGCACTTAAATTTGGATTAAGAGTTCCAAGTTCTTTTAAAAAATGGCCTGAGGTCCACCACCCCATCTGGGATGTTAGGAGTGCCACTGCCCGGCTGCCCACTGTCTGGGAAGGAAGGAGCACCTCTGCCCAGCTACCCACTGTCTGGGAAGTGAGGAGCGCCTCTGCCCAGCCACCCCATCTGGGAAGTGAGGTGCCCCTCTGGATGGCTGCCCACCATCTAGCAAGTGAGGAGCACCTCTGCCCGGCTGCCACCCCATCTGGGAAGTGAGGAGCGCCTCTGCCCAGCTGCTGCCCTGTCTGGGTAGTGATGAACTCCTCTGCCTGGCTGCCACCCCGTCTGGGATGTGAGGAGCGCCTCTGCTGGGCCGCCCCACTGTCTGGGAAGTGTGGAGCACCTCTGCCCAGCTGCCCACTGTCTGGGAAGTGAGGTGCGTCTCTGCCCGGCTTCCGCCCTGTCTGGGAAGTGAGGAGCGCCTCTGACCAGCTGCCGCCCCACCTGGCAAGTGAAGACGGCCACTGCCCAGCTGCCCCGCTGTCTGGGAAGTGAGGAGTGCCTCTGCCCAGCTGCTGTGCAACCTTCCAAGTGTGAAGTGACAGCAGTGTGTGTGATCTTTTCTGTCTTCCCCAAGTTTGCATTTTTGACATTAAAGTTTACTTTTAATTAAAAAAAAAAAAAAATTGGCCTGAGGCTTTAGTTTTATTCGAATAAAGCACGGCACAAAAGAAATAACTACAATTCCATTTTCATTTTTCAGAAAGCAATACTTCCATGGGATACCTACTCCCTACTTAAAAGCATTCATTGGCCAGGCATAGTGGCTCACACCTCTAACCCCAGCACTTTGAGAGACCAAGGCAGGAGGACTGCTTGAGTCCAAGAGGTTGAGATCAGCCTGGGCAAGATGGTGAAACCCCATCTCTAAAAAACAAAACAAAAAATTAGCCAGGCATGGTGGCCCACACCTGTAGTCCCAGTTACTCTGGAGGCAGAGGGGAGGATCACCCGAGCCTGGGAGGTTGAGGCTGCAGTGAGCTGTGACTGGGCCACTTCACCCCAGCCTGGGTTACAGAGTGAGACTCTGCCTCAAAAAAAAAAAAAAAAAGCATTTACTGAAGTCCCACAGTATTAGAAACAAGAAAGAATATTTTTCTTTTAGTTCCTTCAGTCAGACAATTTTCCTAAAGCCATGAGACCTAAAGACTGTTGTCAAACCCTTTCTTAAAAGCTCAATTCTCCCCTTCCCCAATCTGCTAAATGCCTGTCTTTACTGACATAATTTACTCCCTTCACTGGGAACTGAAAAATCATGGTTTTTTCAAATTGATACTTAAGCATTTTAGATTAACCAGGTGAACTACCTTTCAGAGAGAATGTAGCCCAACTGTTGCTAAATCTGTAAAGCAATACACAAATTTGAAGCAAGAAGCTTACCATTTCATATTTTAAATCCCAGGGCTCTCATGCATTCCTTGTGGGCCTCAATTAGATCTCCACAGTGTTCTTCTCCTTTCTCGATGATACTATAAAACAAAATGTACTTGTTCTCTAAATAGGCATTAAGCACATTATTAAGTATGCATGATAGTGATGGGCAGTGAGACAAAACATGGGTATAATGGAATGTAGCTGGAGTTAAAACAAATGCTATTACCTCAACCAGCTTTGTTTTTATTTGATCTTATGATATTTCCATGCCTATGAAGACATTACACAGATAAGTGATTTTGGGGGGTAAATCTGATAAGAAATAATCACCCATAAAAATATTGCCTCTAGTCAATATCCAAGGAGTAACACTGCTCTATAAAGAAACAGACTGACTGAATAAAATACTTACGCTAAATGAAGGGCACAGAAAACCGATCAATTTTTTGCTTATAATCACGGAGAAATTAACTTTCTGATTTTGCCCTACATTCAAATACAACCAAGTAAGTCTACTGCTAATTACAAGACATCAAAAACATAAACACCAAAAACATGTGGTAGCCAGGAGACCAAGATGAGCACCCCTCATGATGATCAAAGAACATTTTACTTGTAAAATTCGCAAAGACAAGACTAGGACTACACAGCTTTATTTCTAAGGCCTGAAAATATGATTTAGTAAATAATCAAATAAAGCCAAACTCAATTACAAGGAAAAACTGACTCCTGACTACGGATATTTGGGGAGAACCCACGTGGTCTGAGGCAATCGAGGCAAAAGGAATTTAAAGAAGGGAATAGGTTCTCCTTCCATCGAAACTACCCATCCTTCAATAGCTCAAGAGTTGCCTGCAAATGGGAGAGATTGCCTGGGAGAGTGAGATCATTGTGAAGATAAAAGCTAGCATTCATTCATCATTTATTGCCATGTACACGGTGCTAGGCACTTGACATGGCTTGTACCATTAACCTTTACAGTAATACTGGAGGGAGTTTCTTTTATTAGAGTCATTTTATAGACACATGAGGCTCAAGGTCACCAAGTTAGTGGATTAAGATTCAAACCCTGACTGTGGATCCCAGACTCTTAATCACGCTGTCATACTACTCAAGGTTCAATAGCACTTACTGTTACCACTGGAACAATTTGTTCAGACGGCAGTCTTTCAATCCTGCCTTCACAGTATTATTTACAAAATACTGAGGATTAATAAAAGCACTGGGCTCCTACTCTCTTATTATCCCATTACAGCACTAATGATTTTTTTCTTATATCTATTATCTGCGAAGACAAAAGGGGCCAGAGGAAGAGATGCACATTCACGTTATCTGAGGACGTCCTCTAAAGAGATTTGCTCCACAAGAGAGGATATATAAAATAAGAACAAACCTTTTGTGGACTGACAATCTAGATGAACTATTCTGAATACTTTGTCCCCTGCGCCATAGACTAGCTGATTTTCAACTTTTGGGTGCCTTAAAAGCGTTGAAGAGGAACTCTTCAGAACTGTAAGGAATGCACCTGTCCTACTGTCTCTAAATTTTGGGAGGAAGCCTTAGAATTTACCAAAAAATCTTTCCTGTTTGGTCTTAACAAATCTTCTATCATAGCCCTTACCACGTGGTATACAAGTCATTGGTATATGTCTCCATTAACTTTAAGCTCCTTTATATTAAGACCCATCTTTATCCATGTCTACATTTTCGGACCTAATGCAGTCCTTAACCCATAACAGATACTCAAAACACATTTGTAGGAAGGAATGAGTGGCTGAAGCTAGCGGTTCTCCTCTCTCTTCATCGCTTCCCGGGACTAAGCCACCGGATAAGTCAACAGAGAGCCGACCAGGAAACCTACAAGGCCCAGTAATTATCTCCAGAGAGCCACAATGGGGCGGGGAGGGGAGGGGGAGTGCCACTTACCTCCA
>NW_012115044.1:6788098-6803400 GCF_000951035.1 Colobus angolensis palliatus
AGGGGAGGAGGCGGGGAAGAGGGGAAGGAAAAGGGCAGAGGGTAGAGGGCAGAGGGCGTAGGGCAGAGGCACCGGAAGGCACAGGCCGCGGCCCGAGGCTCATCGGCGGCGCCCTCTCCGGCTGCACACTGACCACGCATCGCGCGCCTTCTTGGTCTCCGGACAAGCGCAGCAAGGCTTCAGTGGCTTCTTCTCCTGAGGCTCAGGCGGGGCAGGGTTTGAGTCGACCAGACCCGGCATCTTTCGCGCCAAAAGCAGCTACGAGCGGAGACAGCCAAATCTATGCGAGCCTCCGCAAACGCCGATTTGTCCGCTGGCACTTCCGGCAGTCGCTCTAAAAAAAAAAAATACAGGAAGTCCTGCCTCTCTCTGACAGGTGGGGGGGGGATTTAAAAGGGCGCGTGCGCAGCAGAGGCAAAATTCCGGCCTTAACGAGAGGGTGCCTCATCAGCGCATGCGCAAGGAAGCCCGCTGACCTGTCACCTGGACTGTAGTATTTACACTCTAGGACTCTAGGTTATAGAGAATTTGTTAAATCAACTTGGGGAGGGCTCACGAAGAAGGAAAGCAGCAAGACAACTGAGAGATCTTGTAACACCCGTTCCTCCCCACCCAGTATGGAAACGGAAGCCCAAGATGGTGAAATGATTTGTTCAAGCCAAACAGGAGAAACCACAAGTGAAAGCCAGTTCCCTTGAATAACAGACTAGTTTCCACCTGTTTTTTATCTGCCTTCTTCCTGATCCCCACACACTGCAGGCCTTTCCTTTCATTGACCTATTTAAAAATGAATAGCAAAGACACAGAACTACCCAAACCACAACTATTGGGGGAATTTAAAAGGTCCTCTAACCCCCTATACATCTCCTACGCACATTAAATCCTCAGCTAATTTGCATTTATAGCCCATCTCCAACTGATTTGAGTTCAGTATGAATTATTCGGTCATATATTCGTTAATATACTGATGAATAATATTGAAAAATACCATTTCCATAGCATTTCCTCAGGTACATAGGTAAACTGGTGCCCGTCTTATTCGTAACGAAATGGATATAATCATTGGATTTTTTTTCCTGCAGAGAACTGTTGGAAATAGGCAATAAACTCTATTTAATTTAATTTTATTTTGTTCTATTTTTTGGAGACAAGGTCTTGTTCTGTTGCCCTGGCTGGAGTGAAGTGGCATGATCTCAGCTCACTGCCACCTCCACCTCCTGGGTTCAAGCGATTCTCCTGCCTCAGCCTCCTGAGTAGCTGGGATTACAGGTGTGCACCACCACGCTCGGGTAATTTTTGCATTTTTTAGTAGAGACGGGCTTTTGCCATGTTGGCCAGGCTGGTCTCAAACTCCTGACCTCAGGTGATCCGCCGACATCAGCCTCTAAAAGTGCGGGTTATAGGCATGAGCCACTGCGCCCGGCCAATAAAATCATTTTTTAAAGCAGGACTTTGAGGCCCTGTTCAATAGCTGCCTGGTGATGGGTATTTTTGAGTACTTAAACTTTCAGTATCACCTAATCAAAGTTTGTTTCTACATTATAGATATTTAGCTCAGGGAATCTACAGGTGTGTCTGTGAACTGGTGCTGTATAAGAGTAATTTCTATATGTGTATTTTTCTAGTTACTAAGACCATTCCCATTTTGTCATCTGAAAACTTTCAATAAGCATGATTTTTATTTCCTTCTTGATTGATATGTTTAATAATACAACATATTACCCTCATATTCTAAATTCACCCTCATCCATTAGTATCAATTCTTTCAACTAGGTGCTAACTCACATTGTTTAGAATCTTGCTAATGCAACAGTGCTTCCTGGATGAGCAATATCAACATCACTTGTAACCTTAATATACAATAAAATGTGGTTCAACAAATCAATGGGGAAAAGAAAATAGGCTAACCATCTGGAGAAAATTGAACACTACATTAAAAGGAAGAGCTCCAAATGCATTAAAGGCCTACATGGGAAAGATTGAAATATGAAATTAATAGCAAATTGTGGAGGAGAATATTTTAATACTGAGGGATGGAGGAATAACTTATGTTACAACATTTCGAAAGTACAAATTGTATGTCAAAAAATTGAAGAAATTGCATCAAAATAAAGGCTTGGGGTTTTACATACATTACTATAGACAAAGTTAACAAATAGATGACAGAATTGGGAGAACATATTTGAAATCTAAATATTTAAAAAATTTTTTAGAGTTAAAAAAACTAATGTGTTCACTTAGAAGGTGTATTCAGTTGAAACAATGTCACCTTCAGCCACAATATCTTCCATATACATAGAGCTGTGGAGGTTGTGAGAGCCATCATTTAATCTTCATGGCAGTCGAAATTATTATCTGCATTTATAGATGGGGGAAAAATTGAAGTTCAGAGGTGTACATGATTTGTTCAAAGCTTCATAACTTGAAAGTGGCAGTACTGAGTCTCACCATCTTCTCCCTGTAATCTGTCTACTATCCTACTTAATTTATCTAAATGCAAGGCAAAGCCCAGTGCAGTGGCTCACACCTGTAATCCCACACTTTGGGAGGCTGAGGCAGGCAGATCATCTGAGGTCAGAAGTTCAAGACCAGCCCGGCCAACATGGTGAAAACCCATCTCTACTAAAAATACAAAAATTAGCCAGGAGTGGTAACCTGTAATTTCAGCTACTTGGGGGGATGAGGCATGAGAATCACCTGAACCCAGGGGGTGGAGATTTCAGTGAGCCAAAACTGTGCCACTGCACTCCAGCTTGGGTGATGTAGTGAGACTCTCAAAAAATTTTAATTAATTAATTAATGCAAAGCAATTTTTTTAATTTTAAAACTAATCATTGATTTGTATTCACTTGTGCTATTGCATTTTTATGTATAGGAAATGAACAAGGAAGAAAAGGAAGATAAATATCTAACAAGAGTTAAGAGAGTTAAGAGAATTGAGATGAACAGTAGAAACAGATTACAGACCCAAAGACTCAAAGAACCTTTCTGCAATTGAGACTTTGGCCCACTGTCCCTCCCTGCTTCAGGGAAGAAAGATTACTGGTTGTGATAACACTGTCTGTGACTTCCTCAGGTTAGCTAATACCGGCAGGCCTCAGGCAAAGAAACTGAGTAGCAGCCCTTTCTGCACCACACTTCCTTAACCTGCTATGTTCCAGACATTTACAAACCTTTGGTTTCCTTACTGAGCGCTGTAACCCTTACACTCTTTCAACAACTGCTTCTTCAGGATGAAATATTCTCCTGACTTTGAAAAAAAAAGAACAGTGGCCTTTCCAAAGTGAAATATTTAGTCATTTATATCTAGCTACTAAACTATCCTCTTGTTTCAGGATGGTACGGCTAACCAACATATGTGGGTTACTTTTCCTTCCACCTTTTTTTATATGAAGTAAGGTGGAGCACACTGGCTCACGCCTGTAATCCCAGCACTTTGGGAGGCTGAGGCCAGCGGATCACTTGAGGTCAGGAGTTAGAGACCAGCCTGACCAACATGGTGAAACCCTGTTTCTACTAAAAATACAAAAATTAGTTGGTCGTGATGGCAGGCGCCGGTAATTTCAGCTACTCAGGAGGCTGAGGCAGGAGAATCCTTTGAACCAGGGAGGCGGAGGTTGCAGTGAACCGAGATCATGCCACTGCACTCCAGCCTGGGCAACAGAATGAGACTTTGTCTCAAAATAATAATAATTTATATAAAGTAAGCTTTAAGGTCAACTTTTGATTTTTATGTTATCACTCTGCTTTTCTTCTTTCTCTTTATCATTTTTTCTTTTCCTACCTAGCCTAAATGCTTTTATACTTGTGGGATGGCCTGTTTTGGTATTAAACGAAAAGTAGGAGTATATAACATGAAATTTATCATTTCCCTTTCTACCCCAACAAAAATCTTAATAGCCCACTTCCCCCAAGAAAAATAATTTTAGAGACCCGTGATTAGAGTTTAACACTAGGTGGCTGATCAGTACCAAATAATAAAAGATAAAATTCACCCATCTGTTTTACAAAGGCAACTCTGAGATTAGTTTTGATTTGTACCTTTTATATCAAGCTCTTGCTCCTCAATTTTGATTTTAACCAGAATTGGAACTCTTTTAAACCTTTGGAACCCTTTGCTATCACTATAATTGCTAAATTAGTAGGCATTAAGACTTGAAGTGGTGACTGTAGTGGACTTTTTCATAACACAGTGAATATGTTTATTGTATGTTATTGAATGGGGACATTAGCTACCAGTGGCACCAAACAGCAATTTCGTGGATGCATGACAGCCCTGGCAATGCCAGAAGCAACAACTAGGAAAATACTTTCTAAAATCCTTCTATGATAAAGGTATTTTTAGCCATTTTTCAGGCCTAACTAATCCCAGGTGTGGCAGCTTTATCAAGTAAGACTGGGTAATTGTTGGCGGAGAAGGAGTGACACCATATGTTAAGAGATAAGAATTACAAGATTTAAATTTTCATTGGCCTAATGTACTATGTCTACTTTGTATAAACTAACTTACAAAAGTAAGTAAGGTGATTTTTCTACTTATATCTGCCCCTGCAAATAAAAAAATGCTTTCCAATTTCCACAGGTAAATATGTACTGTACAACATTCTCTATAGCTGCAATTTTATTCAAATTGCCTGCCACAGTTTTATGAATGTTGGTTGTATTAGTCTGTTCTCATGCTACTATAAAGAAATACCCGAGACTGGGTAATTTATAAAGGAAAGAGGTTTAATTTACTCACAGTTCTGCATTGCTGGGGAGGCTCCAGGAGACTTACAATCATAGTGGAAGGCAAAGGAGAAGCAGGGACCTTCTTTAGGAGATGGTAGGACAGAGTGAGTGCCAACAGGGGAAATGCCAGACACTGATAAAACCATCAGATCATGTGAGACTCACTCACTATCATAAGAACAGCATGAGAGAAACTGCCCCCATGATCCAGTTACCTCCACCGGGTTCCGAGAGACAGGACTACCTGGATTTCCTAGGCAGACTAAGAATCCCGAAGCCTAGCTGGGAAGGTGACCACTTACACCTTTAAACACAGGGCTTGCAACTTAGCTCACACACGACCAATCAGATAGTAAGGAGAGCTCACTAAAATGCTAATTATGCAACAACAGGAGGTAAAGAAATAGCCAATCATCTGTTGCCTGGGAGCACAGCGGGAGGGACAAGGATCCGGATATAAACCCAGGCATTGGAGCTGGCAAGGCGGCAACCCTCTTTGGGTCCCCTCCCTTTATATGGGAGCTCTGTTTTCACTCGATTAAATCTTACAACTGCACTCTTCTGGTCCGTGTTTGTTACTGCTCGAGCTGCGCTTTCGCTCTCTGTTCACCACTGCTGTTTGCTGCCATCGCAGACCCGCGGCTGACTCCCATCCCTCTGGATCCGGCAGGGTATCCGTGTGCTCCTGATCCAGTGAGGCATCCATTGCTGCTCCTGATCGGGCTAAAGGCTTGCCATTGTTCCTGCATGGCTAAGTGCCTGGGTTCGTCCTAATCGAGCTGAACACTAGTCACTGGGTTCCACGGTTCTCTTCCGTGACCCACGGCTTTTAATAGAGCTATAACACTCACTGCATGGCCCAACATTCCATTCCTTGGAATCTGTGAGGCCAAGACCCCCAGGTCAGAGAACAGGAGGCTTGCCACTGTCTTGGAAGGGGCCCACTGCCATTTTGGAAGCAGCCCACCACCATCTTGGGAGCTCTGGGAGCAAGGACCCCTGGTAACAGTTCCACCCTTGACACGTAGGGATTACAATTCAAGATGAGATTCTGGGTAGGGACACAGCCAAACCATATTAATTGGTGGAAGCCTCCAAGCAGTTAGGTCACAGATGAAGGACAATTTATTGCAATAGCAATAGCAGAATATCAGCATTTTTGTGCCAGTTCCCTGAGCTCCAAGTCCACGGGGTGATGTGAGGAAACCCAGATGGTATCCACATATGCATTGGGTTGAATTATAGGAAAGGAACAGTGAACTTAGGAAACTCAAATCTTCAGTTGTGGGCAGTAAAAATGTCTGACTTTTGCTCCCAAAATAGACACTACCTTTGTCTTCCAAGATTGTTTCCTACACAAAGGAACAAAGGCAAACAGTGCCACCCATTGAAAGACATGCAGAAGGCCGGGCACGGTGGCTCACACCTGTAATCCCAGCACTTTGGGAGGCCGAGGCAGGCAGATCACAAGGTCAAGAGATCAAGACTATACTGGCCAACATGGTGAAACCCTGTCTGTACTAAAAATACAAAAATTAGTTGGGCGTGGTGGCACGTGCCTGTAGTCCCAGCTACTTGGGAGGCTGAGGCAGGAGAATCACTTGAATCTGGGAGGCAGAAATTGCAGTGAGCCGAGATCGTGCCACTGCACTCCAGCCTGGTGACAGAGTGAGACTCTGTCTCAAAAAAAAAAAAAAAAAAAGACATGCAGAAACATGTGCGCCCATGGAGAATTATCTCCCAACATTACTATGTACTTCATTTTAATTAAATTTTATGAACTAATATCCCTCTCCAATATCAAAGTTATTTTAATACAAGTAACCTAAATGACACGACCTAATTTCACAAAGGTTGCGTATTAGTCATTTATTGCTATTACTATGGACTGAACGTTTGTGTCCTGCCATAATTTTATATACTGAAACCCTAATTCCCAATGTGATGATATTTGAAGATGGAGCCTTTGGGAGATAAGTAGGTTTAGATGATGTCATGAAGATGGAGACCCCATGATGGTATTAGTACTCTTATAACAAGAGAAAGAGACCAGAGCCCTTTTGTTGTACCCATGTGAGGATACAACAAGAAGGCAGCCCTCTGTAAGTCAGAAGTAAAGCCAGGATCCTTGCCAGGAACTGAATTGACTGGCACCTTGATCTAGGACTTCCCAGTTTCCAGAACTGTGAAAAATAAATATCTGTTGTTTAAGCCACCCAGTCTATGGTATTTTGTTATTGCAACCCAAGGAGACTAAGACAGACACACATACCTGGTGGTAAAACGTATTTATTATCTCAGAGTTTCTGTAGGTCAAGGGCATTACTTAAGTGACTTCTTTGATTAGGGTCTTACAAGACTTGAATCAAGCTTTCAGTCAAGACTTGGTCTCATCTGTGGTTCTACTGGGGAAGAATATGCTCCAATCTTATGTTGTTGACAGAATTCAGTTTCTTGCTATTGTAGGACTAAAGGCTTTGGTTTCTTGCTGGCTATCAGTTGGAGGCTACCCTCAGCTCCTAGAGGCCTCCTGTAGTTCCTTGCCACATAGGGTTCCCAACATGGTCACTTACTTCCTCAAAGCCAGCAAGGGAGAGAGAGCCACCCAGAAATATGGGCATTACAGTCTTATGTAAGAGAACCATGTAATTACATCTATCCTATCATATTTGGCATGTTCTATTGGTTAAAATACTCAAAAAGAGGGCATCACATGAGAACATGAACACCAAGAGATCAGGATCCAGGGGCCACCTTAAGAATCTGTCTACCACAGGTCGATTATCTAAAGTGAAAATTGATTATACAAATGGAGTCATTCCTGCTATACCCAACCAAAATTTAGAGTTAGAGGACCACAGGGGTGAAAAAACACTCAGGTCTCAAAAGCCTGCTCCAGAAACTATCCCAAAAGCCCAATCCAATGAAACAGCTGCTACAATTTTAAGACTAGTTTGACAACAAATGGCTACCATGACTTCAAAGCTTGTTTTGCCTAGTAACTTTTGACACCCAGCAATCAGAGCTTTCCAGCTCCTGCAAAATGCCACAAGCATCAGTGAACTTTCTTTCATAACAACTTATATGACCTTTCTCTTTTACCAATGAAACTTCAACCATTTCCTTTTTTTTTTTCTTTTTTTGAATATACTGGAGACCACCTCAGTTTGTGTGTTTGTCACAGATTGCAATCCTATTTCTTTGTTTATTCCAAAATAAACTCTTTTTGCTTGGAGATTAGCCTCTATATATTTATCTGTTATTGACATTACATGGTGTCAGAAGTGAGATGCAAAGCAGATTGACTTTGGAAAGAAAATGGCCCCTGGAACTATGGTGTGCAGCGCTCATAGTCAGACCCCTTGAGCCCCCTACTTCCACTGGTGATCTTTTTTCACCTCAGTGAGTTTTTCTTGGGTTAAACACCCTTTTTTTTTGGATTTGAGTTCTTCAGCTTTATTTGGGATTTCTTTATGAAGGGCCTTTCCTCTCCTATTTATTAGGACTCCTATTTATAAGGGATTTGAAGAAGGTTTTGTCATTCTTCCCGGTGAGTATGTACTTCACTCTTTGGTTCATTTTGTGTGCTTGGTTTTTATTTTGGCTCTTGTGTGTTTGGTTTTGCACTGACTCACTTGGATACATTTATTTACACATGGGCTCCCCAAATTCAAAGATATACCAAAATAGCTCCCCCGCACTGGGAACTCGAGCTTGTTATATGCTTAAGTATTATGGTCCATCTTCCTATTCTTTTTTATCTCAATGGACCAATTACACTAAAGAAAATTTGGAATTACAATGGCCATCTCTTGAACTCCCTAAGTTTGTTTTTCTTAAAACTAAATTAGAAGGCTATGGCTACAAAATTAAATTGCCTGAAAGGGGCATATACTTTAAGTGGTATCTTGAAGCATCTAAATGTATTCCAGCCTCGAAAATCACCTAACTCCAAAATACCATCGCTAAGTTTACTGAGACAGATAAACAACTAAAGGAAGATTTAAAAAAGTCTTAGAAAATCAGTCTTTCTCTTCGCCCGGTACCACCACCTCTCTCTCCTCTCTACCCTTCCCTTTCTGAAAACCATACTCAATCCTGATACTTTCTCCCCTACTACCCTCCCAGCTTCTGATCCCCATCCTCAACCTATAAAAACTCGTCACTTTAGGATTAGACCCACTAACAATCCTGAGGTTCCTTAGATTGCCTGTGTCCTTGGAATAAGGCTGAAATCCATGTTAAAGCCAAGGAATTTCCTAAAGTTACCCAGGACCCTCTTTGCTTTGCTGATGAATTTAACATTACAATTGAAGCTTACTAGGCCAGCTTCTCTGATCTTAATCAACTCGTCCACATGCTTGTGGGAGAAGGCCAGGCTAATCACTGCATGAAAAAGGTCAATTGTGCCTGGGCATGGTGGCTCACGCCTGTAATCCCAACACTTTGGGAGGCTGAGGTGGGCAGATCACCTGAGGTCAGGAGATAGAGACCAGCCTGGCCAGCATGGCGAAACTTGGTCTCTACTAAAAATACAAAAATTAATCAGGCCTGGTGGCACACATCTATAATCCCACCTACTTGGAAGGCTGAGGCAGAGTCATTTGAACCCAGGAGGCGGAGGTTGCCATGAGTTGAGATCACTCCACTGCACTCCAGCCTGGGTGATAAAGTGAGACCCTGTCTAAAAAAAAAAAAAAAAAAGGAAAGAAAGAAAAAGGTCAATTGCACACACCCTGTATTAGTCTGTTTTCATGCTGCTGATAAAGACATACCCAAGAAGGGGCAACTTGCAAAAGAAAGAAGTTTAATTGGCCTTACAGTTCCACATGATTGGGGAAGCCTCACAATCATGGTGGAAGGCAAGGAGGAGCAAGTCCCATCTTATATGGGTGGTGGCAGGCAAAGAGAATGAGGAAGATGCAAAAGTGGAAACCCCTCATAAAACCATTAGATTTTGTGAGACTTATTCACTACCATGAGAACAGTATGGGAAAAACCACCCCCATGATTCAATTGTCTCCCACTGAGTCCTTCCACAACACGTGGGAATTATGGGAGTATAATTCAATATGAGATTTAGGGGGACACAGAACCAAACTATATCATTTTGCCCTGGCCCTTGCCAAATCTCATGTGCTCACATTTCAAAACCAGTCATGCCTTCCCAGCAGTCCCCCAAAGTCTTAACTCATTTCAGCATTCACTCAAAAGTCCGCAGTCCAAAGTCTCATCTGAGACAAAGCAAGTCCCTTCTGCCTATAAGCCTGTAAAATCAAAAGCAAGTTAGTTATTTCCTAGAAGCAATGGGAATACAGACATTGGGTAAATACAACTGCTCCAAATAGGAGAAATTGTCCAAAACAAAAGGGCTACAGGGCCCAGGCAAGTTTGAAATCCAGTGGGGCAGTCAAATCTTAAAGCTCCAAAATGATCTCCTTTGACTCCATGTCTCATATCCAGGTCATGCTGATGCAAGAGGTAGATTCCCATGGTCTTGGGCAGCTCCCCGCCTGTGGCTTTGCAGGTTACAGCCTCCCTCCTGGCTGCTTTCCTGGGCTGGTGTTGAGTGTCTGCAGCTTTTCCAGGTGCATGGTGCAAGTTGTCGGTAGATCTACAATTCTAGGGTCTGGAAGGCAGTGGTCCTCTTCTCACAGTTCTACTAAGCAGTGCCCCAGTAGGGACTCTATGTAGGGGCTCCAACCCCACCTTTCCCTTCTGCATTACCCTAGCAGAGGTTCTCCATGAGAGCCCCCCCACTGCAGCAAACTTCTGCCAGAGTGTCCAGGCATTTACACACATATTCTGAAATCTAGGTGAAGGTTCCCAAACCTCACTTCTTGACTTCTGTGCACCCTCAGGCTCAACACCACATGGAAGCTGCCAAGGCTTGGGGTTTGTGCCATCTGAAGCCATGGTCTGAGCTCTATGTTGGCCCTTTCAGCCATGGCTGGAGTGGCTGGGATGCAGGGCACCACGTCCCTAGGTTGCACACAGCTTGGGGACCCTGGTCCCAGCCCACAAAACCACTTTATTCTCCTAGATCTCAGAGCCTGTGATGAGAGTGGCTGCCATGAAGACCTCTGACATGCCCTGGAGACATTTTCTCCGTTGTCTTGGAAATTAACATTTGGCTCCTTGTTACTTATGCAAATTTCTGTAGTTGGCTTGAATTTCTCTTCAGAAAATGGTGTTTTCTTTTCTATTGCATTGTCAGGCTGCAAACTTTTCAAACCTTTATGCTCTGTTTCTCCTTTATAACTGAATGCCTTTAACAGCACCCAAGTCACCTCTTGAATGCTTTGCTGCTTAGAAATTTCTTCCACCAGACACCCTAAATCATCTCTCTCAAGTTCAAAGTTCCACAAATCTCTAAGGCAGGGGCAAAATGGCACCAGTCTCTTTGCTAAAATATAACAAGAATCACCTTTACTCCAGTTTCCAACAAGTTCCTCATCTCCATCTGAGACCACCTCAACCTGGATCTTATTGTCCATATCACTATCAGCATTTTGGGAAAAGCCATTCAACAAGTCTCCAGGAATTTCCAAACTTTCCCACATTTTCCTGTCTTCTGAGCCCTCCAAACTGTTCCAATCTCTGCCTGTTACCCAGTTCCAAAGTTGCTTCCACATTTTCAGGTATCTTCTCAGCAGTAGCCCCCTCCTGGTACCAATTTACTATATTAGTACATTTCCATGCTGCTGATAAAGACATACCCAAGACAGGGCAATTTACAAAAAAAAGAGGTTTAACTGGCCTTACAGTTCCACATGGCTGGGGAAGCTTCACAATCATGGTGGAAGGTAAGAAGGAGCAAGTCTCATCTTACATGGATGGCAGCAGGCAAAGAGAGAATGAGGAAGATGCAAAAGCAGAAACCCCTGATTAAACCATTAGATATTGTGAGACTTATTCACTACCATAAGAACAGTATGGGGGAAACTTCCCCCATGATTCAATTATCTCCCACCAGCTCCCTCCCACAACACATGGGAATTATGGGAGTACAATTCAAGATGAGATTTGGGTGGGGTCACAGAGCCAAACCATATCACACCCCTAACAGAATTTAGAAAGACCACTCCTCATCTCCCTAGAAACTGGCTTATAATATTGGGAGCAGGAACTGTAATGTTCAAAGTTTATATAGGGCCATCCCCAAAGCATTCCCTAAAGTCATTGATCGGAATAAAATTCAAGCATGTACCCAAGAAACAAACGAACCAGTTCATAACTATGTGATTATAACAGACTCCAGATTGTATTTAAAGAGAATTCTGGCCTTCCCATGGACATTGACTCTACTAGAGTTGCCTTTAACTTTATGTTTGTTAATGGTCTCTCCTAACAATTTGCTCAGTTAGTAAAAAGAGCTTGCAAGGAATGAGAATCCATGCCAATCCTTTACCTTGTTAATTTGGTAAATCAATTAGATAGCACCCTAAAGGATACCAATAAAAAGAAGACTACGAAAATCCCCAACCTCCAATTACAACAAATGAAACATCCCAGAGAAAACGATTAGAGCTCTCAATGGCACCACACCTCTAATTCATGAAACTCACCTTCTGGCATCTGTCATTATTGTAAACAACCTGGACACAGCAAGAAAAACTGTTATAAACTTAACCAATCTAAATAGTCTTCTTCATTTAACTCTTTGACTCCTGCCTCCTAATGAAAGGGATCCAAAAATATACAGGGGCTTTTTCCAATTCTTCCCCTCAACCTCCTTGGCAAGGAGGGTCTACCCATTCTCATTGACACAGAAGCAACCCTATCAGTGCTCAAACCCACCAGCCTAAGCCAGGCCCTGCTTTGGAGTTATAAAATTATTCAAATAGTAGGAGTTTCTAATAAACCACTGAAGGCATTTCTAGAGCAGCCCATTGCTTTTTGCCTTGGGTTTTTACAAGATACCTATCCTTTTTTACTAGCAGAATCTGCTCCAGCTAACTTATTGGGATGAGATTAAAAAACAAAAAAGTCATGTTGGCATCTCTTCTCTTTATCCCTAAAGGGGGAAATAATTCTGGAGTCTGATAAGCCCAATAGCCTGTTGAACTCTACCAATAATCTCCCACTCATTTGTTATGTTGTCCCATGCACTAAAGAACTCTCCACTGGGTCCCAGAGTTCCCTACTGGAACAGAAAACTGTCTCTTTATCAACCACATCATCAACAGATGTTGGTAGAATTCATAATGCACCCTCAATCAAAATCCAAATTGATTCAACCAAGCCCTTGCCTGGTATTAAACACTATTCCTTAACCAAACTGCCTTAGACCTGATATTGAAGAATACAAAACTCAGGGCCTAATAATTCCCTGTATCAGCCCCTAACACTTCCACCCTCCCAGTAAGAAAACCTAATGGTTGAGGATGGAGAGTTGTTCAGGATCTCCATGTCATAAATAATATCATTATACCCTGTCACCTTATGGTCCCAAATATACATACTTCTGTTCCCAAATCCACATACTGCTGACTTCTATACCTGCTGATAGTGAATTTTCACTATTGCTGACCTCTGCAGTGTCTTCTTCAGCATCCCTGTTGATCAAACTAGTCAATATCTGTTTGCCTTTACCTGGGAAGGACAACAATATACTTGGACAGTTATGCCTCAGGGCTATATGGAAGGCCCTTTCTACTTTTCTCAAATTCTGAAAGCTAATTTACAAAATGTGGCTTTTCTTCAAGGCTCACCCTTACTAAAATATGTAGGTAATTTATTTCTTTGTTCTCTCTCACGCAGATAGCCTGTGAGATAGACAGTGTGCATCTTTTAAAACTTCTAGCCACAAAAAAAACATAAGGTTTCTAAGAAAAAATATAACTATACTTAAGACCCAAGCTAAATATCTAGGTCATCTGACTTCTTGAACAGGACTACATTTGGGCCCTGAACAGATCCAAGGTGTCCTTCAGTTCCCCAAATCTAAAACGAAATGGCAACTCAGAGAGTTTCTTAGACTTGCTGGATACTGCAGTAACTGGATACCAAACTTTTACTTAATTGCTCAACCCCTGTACAGCCTACTCAAGACCTCTAAAACCGATCCCATTGTTTGAGAAGAATCTAAAAATATTGCATTTACTAAATTAAAGGAAGAATTATTAAACCCCCCATATCCTGAGACATCCCAATTATCCACTTCTTATTTTCCTTTTTGTTTATGAAAAAAGGGAAATTCCTTGAGCGTCCCAACTAAAAAAGCACTGAGAGTAACACTGCCCCTAGTGGATATTACAGCCAATAACTAGATCCAGTGGCCTGGGGATTATGCTCCTGTTTGGGAACTATTCCAGCTACGGCTCTACTAGTTACAGCTACAGAATAAACAATCATGAGATCTCCTTTGACCACTTCTGTTCCCCATTCTGTTGAAGCTCTTAAATTCCCATCATACCCAATACCTTTCCACCAGTTGTCTTAGCTCTTATGAACTTTGTTCACTAGCTGCTCCTCACATAACTTTCTCTATGTAACAATCTTAATCCTGCATCTCACTCACCCCTTCTTTCTGATGAAAGCCCCCATGAGTGTTTGACCCTCACTATCTTTGACTCCCCAGAGAGATTTGCAGAAAAGTCCATTAGACAGTGCTGAACTATCGTTGTTTATAAATGGATCATATTTAAAGGATGACACTGGCAAAGAGTGTGCAGGATATGCAAGTATTACCTCTTTTGAGGTATCTGAGGCTAGCTTCCTACCTGTGGCTACTTCTGTCAAACAGGCTGAGCTTTTACCCTTACTTTGGCTTGCCTCCTTGCTAAAGGGAAATCCACTAATCTGTATTTACAGGCAGTAGGTATGCTTTTGAGGTTGCTCATGATTTGGGGATGTTGTGGAAATAATAGGTTTCCTCACTTCCCATGGGAGGCCAAATTACAAATTACACACAAGACTTACTGAATGTCATCTAGCTACCAGCTGCTTTGGCTATTGTCTAATTTTCTGGACATTAAAATCTACATTTTTACGGAAGTGAGAGTAAACCTCTTTGCTAATAATGCAGCAAAGAATGCTGCTATTCAAGGATCATTTGATCAAATCTCTGTTATGGCCCCACTAAAAGAACTTTCAACAAATGATTTAAGAATAATTACCAAAGAGGTCAGGCACGGTGGCTCATCGCTGTACACTTTGGGAGGCCGAGGCAGGTGGATTGCTTGAGCCCAGGTGTTTGAGACCAGCCTGGGCAACATGACGAAACCTCATCTCTACAAAAAAACACACTCAAAAAATTATCTGGGCATGGTGGTGTGCATCTGTAGTCCCAGCTACTCAGGAGGCTAAGGTGGGAGGATCACCTGTGCTCAGAGAGGTAGAAGCTGCAGTGAGCCATGATGAAGCCTCTGCACTCCAGCCTGGATAACAGAAGGAGACCCAGAAAAAAAGCAAAAAAAAAAAAAAGGACAATTACCAAACATGCACAGAATCAGGCATCAGACGTCAAAAAACAAAACTGAAGACCGGGCGCGGTGGCTCAAGCCTATAATCCCAGCACTTTGGGAGGCCGAGACGGGTGGATCACGAGGTCAGGAGATCGAGACCAT
>NW_012115044.1:6803450-6811656 GCF_000951035.1 Colobus angolensis palliatus
TGGCTAACACAGTGAAACCCCGTCTCTACTAAAAAAAAAAATACAAAAAACTAGCCGGACGAGGTGGCAGGCGCCTGTAGTCTCAGCTACTTGGGAGGCTGAGGCAGGAGAATGGCGTGAACCCGGGAGGCGGACCTTGCGGTGAGCCGAGATCCGGCCACTGCACTCCAGCCTGGGTGACAGAGCGAGACTCCGTCTCAACAAAAACAAACAAACAAACAAACAAAAACAAAACTGAAGTTAAAAAACAAAACAGGGCTGGTCACGGTGGCTCACACCTGCAATCCCAGCATTTTGGGAGGCCGAGGTGAGTGGTTCACCTGAGGTCAGGAGTTCAAGACCAGCCTGGCCAATATGGCAAAACCCTGTCAAAATACAAAAAAATTAGGCAGGCTTGGTGTCACGCACCTATAATCCTGGCTACTCAGGAAGCTGAGGCACAAGAATTGCTTGAGCCTGGGAGGCAGAGCTTACAGTGAGCCGAGATCTCGCCACAGCACTCCAGTCTGGGCGACAGACTGAGACCCCTCTGTCTCAAACAAAACAAAACAAACAAAACAGGCTGGGTGCGGTGGCTTACCCCTGCAGTCCCAGCACTTTGAGAGGCCAAGGTGGAAGAATTGCTTGAGGCCAGAGATTCAAGAACAGCCTGCCCAATACAGTGAGACCCCATCCCTACAAAAAATAAGAAAATTAGCCAGGTATGGTGGGGTGTGCCTGTAGTCCCAGCTACTTAGGAAGCTGAGGCAGGAGTATTGTTTGAGCTTAGGAGTTTGAGGATGCAGTGAAACATGATCACACTGCACTCTAGCCTGGGTGGCAGAGTGAGACCCTGTCTCAAAAACAACAACAATGAAACCGAAAAAGGACCATGATTTCTGGTTTGATAATCAAAAGGAACTTTGATCTGGACTTGATAACAAACCAGTTCTTCCAGATTCATGGAAATATCCACTATTAACTACAGTACATAATTTGATTCATTAGGCAACTGACATTAATTTCTTCCATAAAAATATATTGGTGGGGAAATAGCTTAAGAGCCACTAAAATGCTTATTTGACTTTTACTACCTGTCCTAAATTTAACCCAGGAAAATCTATATAGACTGCTCCTGGACATGTAAATTTACCTAATAGGCCATTCAACGTTTGGCAACTGAATTTTTTCCAACTACCTCCCTCCCATAAGTATACATACGTATTGGTTATGATCTGTATGTTTTCCCATTGGGTGGAAAGCTTTCTTTGTAGATAAGCTACTGTTTCAGCTATGGCCAAACTTCTCTTTGAAAAAAATTATCCCTCCTTGGGGAACTCCCCTTGAGCTTCATAGTAACCAGGGAACCCACTTTACTAGCCACATGGACTTCTTATTATGCTTACTATCTTATAGGACTTACATTGTTCTTATCGTCCCCAATCTTCTGACCTGGTAGAATAAACAAATGGAAGCATAAAGACTCAGTTGGCAAAATGTATGGAAAACTTGCACCTCCCTTAGTTTAAAGTTCTTCTCTTGGTTATTATTACTGAGAACCACTGCTTTTAGAGCTCACAGATTTCCACCTTTTGAAATAATCACAGGTCATCCTATGCATTTAATGCCCACTGTCTTTAACCCTCAACTGTTAAATGGAGAGATACTATATACAGTAGTGGACAAATATTATATTTTGGTAGAAAAATCTTTCCACAGTGTGCTCCTGCAGGACAAAGACCTACAGCACCAAGACCTAAAGCTACAACCTGGTGATTCTGTCTATTTTGAAAAGACACCTATATGAAGACTCTCTCCAACCTCACTGGAAGGTCCCATATCGAGACCTTCTCACCAATCCCTGTATCACCAGACTCAAAGTTATTGACTCATTGATCCACATCTCTCATTTTAAAAGGGCTTCTACTTCTGCCTGGACCAGTACTCCAGCAGGTGATTTAAAGTTAAAGTTTATCTGTTATCTGAAGCAGATAACAATTGAAATAAACTGCTATTCCCAATACATCCAGACCAGGCCAATATACCCTTTTCCTTTTATTATTGGTCTCTTCTTATATGCTTTTATTTTCCTGGGAAAATAATGCTCTAATTTGCATTTTCTAATCTATTTCCAAAATGAGAAACATAACCGATTTGTTGGATTTGGTACCAAAAAACTTCAATCTCCATGATGCAAGTGAACCCCTGGTCTAACTCATAATGGATTTTTTTTTCTTCTTTTTTTGAGATGGAGTCTCGCTCTGTTGCCCAGGCTGGAGTGCAGTGGTGTGATCTCGGCTCACTGCAACCTCTGCCTCCTGGGTTCAAGCAATTCTCCTGTCTTGGCTTCCTGAGTAGCTGGGATTACAGGTGTGCCACCACGCCCAGCTAATTTTTGTATTTTCAGTAGAGACGGGGTTTCACTACGTTGGTCAGGCTGGTCTCGAACTCCTGACCTCATGATCTGCCCGCCTTGGCCTCCCATGCTGGGATTACAGGCATGACCAGCGGTGCCCAGCCCTCATAACAGATTTTACTGATATTCCCCATGTAACTGTTCTAATTATACATCTAGTCCTTTTTACAAGGTCAAGTTTTTAGACTCACATATTCAGATTTCCTGTTTCACCCTAACATTGCCTAAGATCTACAGAAAAGGTCTTGAAGTTAGATTAAGATTATGCAAACAACATGCTGATAGAATTCAAGAGAAAAGAAATTTGATAGCTTATAAAAATATTTATGACCTTCATCCTCTAATTGTTGATGACCTCCAACAGTGCAATAGTTCAATAATACAACCCTGGATAATTACCGTTGACACCCTCCCTACAAGTAACTGTTAATGCATAAGGTACCCATCTACATGGAATTACCTGTTGTGCCACATCGAGATACATTTTCATCTGTGGGGGAGCCTATAGGCAGCTCTATTCATGGGCAACATCATGTCTCAATAAATGGAAAAAAAAGCACCAATGTGGTCTAGGATATTTCTACATTCAATTTAAACTAGCAAAATCTGAACATTGGTTGACACCTACTAACTTGCACCATCGTATCAGAAAAGACACTCTACCTAGAGGCATAAACTCAGCAGGATGGGCCTCAGTCGTTAGATCCTTCTTCCTTTGGATTGGTGTTAGTGCCTTAGAAATAATGGTGAGAAATTTATCCAGAACTATTGGAGCTCCAGCTGACTCCACGGCCAAAGCCATGGCAGCTCAACAGACTTCCCTAGATTTTCTGGCTAAAGTGGTCTTCGATAACAGGATTGCTCTAGATTGCTCATTAGCTGAACAAGGTGGTATTTGTGCAGTTGCTTACACTAGCTGCACATGGGAGTTGAAAACACAATTATGAAAGATAAAGGAACATGCCACCTGGCTCCAGAAACTTCCACCCAATGCATTTGGACTTTTCAATCTGTTTAGTGGCTTACCTTCAAAATAAAATTCATGGTTTAGAGCTATTTTTCAAACTGAATTCGTGATACTATTGCTGCTTATTCTTGACATTATGATAGTTAAGTTACATTCTTGTTGCCTGTCTAATCTTTGCAAAGCCTGCTTTCCCAGTAGGAAAATGGTAGTCCAGTGCTTCCAGACGATTGCTAATGCCTGTGTAACTAATAAGATGGAATCCAATGCTGAATCCCAGGTAGACCTACCCTGTAAGGGTCTTTCCTTCTGGCCCCTTTGTTGTACAAATGTGGCTTGGGCCTCTAATGTTGACTCCTATTGACTCACATTTTCCCTCTAGTGTGGGGTCAGAACAACTAGGACAAGCACATCCTGGCACTGAGGGACGATCAAGTCTAACTTCCAGGATAGTTGACCAGTGATGCTTTCAGAGAAAGATCTTAGTCAAAAAAGGGAAATGTGGGTGCGGTGGCTCACATCTGTAATCCCAGCACTTTGGGAGGCTGAGGCGGGTGCATCATTTGAGGTCAGGAGTTTGATACCAGAATGGCCAACAGCTGAAACCTTCTCTCTACTAAAAATACAAAAATTAGCCTGAAGTGGTGGCACTTGCCTGTAATCCCAGCTACTCGGGAGGCCGAGGCACAAGAATTGCTTGAGGCTGGAAAGCAGAGGTTCTAGTGTGCCGAGATGGCGCCACTGCCCTCCAGACTGGTCAACAGGGCAAGACTCCGTCTCAAAAAAAAAAAAAAAAAAAAAAAAGGAGGGGGGGCGGCGGGAGCAGAATGTGAAAGTTGATTATCTAAATGGAGTCATTCCTGTCATACCCAACTAAAATTTAGGGGGGGGGATATAGAGAAAAAACAAAAATGAAAACAAAACTCAGGTCTCAAAAGCCTGCTCCACAAACTGTCCAGCAAGCCCACTTCAATGAAACAGCTGTTACAGTTTTAAGACTAGTTTTACAAGGAGACAGCCACCATGACTTTACAACTAGTTTTACTTAGGAATTGTGGCCACTGACCAATCAGAGCTCACCAGCTCCTGCAAAAACATGTTGCAAGCACCAAAGAGCTTTCTTTCATTACAACCCGCATAGTCTTTCTCCTTTCCTAATAAAACCTCAACCATTTTTTTGTTCTACCACATATCAGAGACTACCCTGGTCTATGCATGTGTACAAGATTGCAACCCTATTTCTTTGTTTATTCCAGAATAAACCCTTTTTTGCTTGGAGATTCATCTCTCTACATATTTGTTATTGATAAAAGATTAAAAGCTAATAAGAGACTGTGTGAACATACACATAAATGAATAAAAGTTGGTGAACTATCTAAAATAAGTGAGACCAAACTTGTGTTATTTTTGTCTTTAGCTACTGGTTGGTAAGAATTTCTTCCTTTCTATAGCTGTGAGACCATCAACCAAAATTCAGAACAAACTCCAATAAGTTGCAAAACACTGATCAAAATCAAATGCTCACTGCAGCCTCAAACTCCTGGGCTCAAGCTATCCTCCCACCTCAGCCACCTGAGTAGCTAGGACTACAGGCGCATGACACCACACCCAGCTAATTTTGCTGCTTTTGTTGTTGTTGCAGACAGTGGATCTCACTATGTTGCCCAGAGTGGTCTCAAACTCCTGGCTTCAAGTGATCCTCTTGCTTCAGCCTCCCAAAGTGCTGGGATTACAGGCATAAGCGACCATACCTGGCCTAAATGCTATACACACACACACACACACACACATACACACTAACCTGTAAATTTAAAATTTCACCTAATGAGCCAGCTTAAACTGGAAATTTTGTTTTCTAGTAATATTTGCTTTTTCTGATTGAACTGTTATGTTTTTCAAAAGTACCAAAAGCTGATGTATAGCATTTAGAAGCTAAATGTAACTACTATGTAATGTAGTAGTAAATGTTACTATGTAATAGTTACATAGTTACATAGTAACTAATAGTATGTACTAGTAGCACATAGTACTAATACTGCTGATACTACTGCTAGTACTATGTAACTACCAGTTACATAGTAGTTACATTTTGCTACTACTAGGGCAAGGGGGTAGAGTAGGGGGCATGGCATGCTAATTGGTTGGGTTGGAGATGAAATCATAGGGAATCAAAACTGTCCTCTTGGGCTGAGTCAGTTCCTGGGTGGAGGGCCACAGGACTCGTTGGCAGGTCCAGGTGGGGCCATCTGGTTGTCAGAAATACAAAGGCCTAAAAAGATAGTTCAAAAAGTCAATCTTAGGCTCTACAATAGTGATGTTATCTTCAAGAGAAATTGGAGAAGTTGCAAATCTTACAACCTCTGGAAAAAAAGGTAATTATTTATCACTCAGGCCCCTCTCATCCTAACTTTGTGGCCTTTCACTCATTTTATAAAAATAGTTTAGTTTTTGGGAGGGGCTATTATCATTTAAACTATAAACAAGGCTGGGCGCTGTGGCTCATGCCTGTAATCCCAGCACTTTGGGAGGTCTAGGCAGGTGGATCATCTGAGGTCAGGAGTTCAAGACTAGCCTGACCAACATGGCTAAACCCTGTCTCTACTAAAAAATACAAAAAAATTAGCTGGGCATGGTGGCGGGCTCCTGTAATCCCAGCTACTCGGGATGCTGAGGCAGGAGAATCGCTTGAATCCAGGAGGTGGAGGTTGCAGTGAGCCAAGATTGTGCCACTGCACTCCAGCCTGGGCAACAGAGCGAGACTCCATCTCAAAAACAAAAACAAAAAACAAACAAAAAAAACTATACACTGAATTTCTCCCGAAGTTAGCTTGGCTCAGGCCCCGTAATGAACAAAGACAGCCAACCTGTGAGGCTGGAGTCAAGATGGACTCAGCCATGTCAGGTTTTTCTGTCATAATTTTCTCAGTTATAATTTTTGCAAAGGTGGTTTTACTGGCCTAAGAGTTATGGATGAATTCAGGGTGAACAGGACATTTGAGGTCTCTGGTCTCACAGAGCTTACATTCTAGTGGGAGGAGATATAATACATGAGCAAATCAGTAAAATTTCAGTGCTGTAAAAAAAATCAAGGTAATAGTGTCTTCGGATGTGTTTATGGAGGCTGCTGGCTGTTGACTACCTTAGATAGTTTATCTGATAGAACGAGGAAAAGTCTTTCTTCTTCTTCTTCTTTTTTTTTTTTCAGACAGAGTCTTGCTCTTGTTGCCCAGGCTGGAGTGCAGTGGTGCCATCTCAGCCCACTGCAACCTCTGCCTTGCAGGTTCAAGCAATTCTCCTGCCTTGGCTTCCTGAGTAGCTGGGATTACAGGTGTGCCACCACGCCCAGCTAATTTTTGTATTTTCAGTAGAGACGGGGTTTCACTACGTTGGTCAGGCTGGTCTCGAACTCCTGACCTCATGATCTGCCCGCCTTGGCCTCCCATGCTGGGATTACAGGCATGACCAGCGGTGCCCAGCCCTCATAACAGATTTTACTGATATTCCCCATGTAACTGTTCTAATTATACATCTAGTCCTTTTTACAAGGTCAAGTTTTTAGACTCACATATTCAGATTTCCTGTTTCACCCTAACATTGCCTAAGATCTACAGAAAAGGTCTTGAAGTTAGATTAAGATTATGCAAACAACATGCTGATAGAATTCAAGAGAAAAGAAATTTGATAGCTTATAAAAATATTTATGACCTTCATCCTCTAATTGTTGATGACCTCCAACAGTGCAATAGTTCAATAATACAACCCTGGATAATTACCGTTGACACCCTCCCTACAAGTAACTGTTAATGCATAAGGTACCCATCTACATGGAATTACCTGTTGTGCCACATCGAGATACATTTTCATCTGTGGGGGAGCCTATAGGCAGCTCTATTCATGGGCAACATCATGTCTCAATAAATGGAAAAAAAAGCACCAATGTGGTCTAGGATATTTCTACATTCAATTTAAACTAGCAAAATCTGAACATTGGTTGACACCTACTAACTTGCACCATCGTATCAGAAAAGACACTCTACCTAGAGGCATAAACTCAGCAGGATGGGCCTCAGTCGTTAGATCCTTCTTCCTTTGGATTGGTGTTAGTGCCTTAGAAATAATGGTGAGAAATTTATCCAGAACTATTGGAGCTCCAGCTGACTCCACGGCCAAAGCCATGGCAGCTCAACAGACTTCCCTAGATTTTCTGGCTAAAGTGGTCTTCGATAACAGGATTGCTCTAGATTGCTCATTAGCTGAACAAGGTGGTATTTGTGCAGTTGCTTACACTAGCTGCACATGGGAGTTGAAAACACAATTATGAAAGATAAAGGAACATGCCACCTGGCTCCAGAAACTTCCACCCAATGCATTTGGACTTTTCAATCTGTTTAGTGGCTTACCTTCAAAATAAAATTCATGGTTTAGAGCTATTTTTCAAACTGAATTCGTGATACTATTGCTGCTTATTCTTGACATTATGATAGTTAAGTTACATTCTTGTTGCCTGTCTAATCTTTGCAAAGCCTGCTTTCCCAGTAGGAAAATGGTAGTCCAGTGCTTCCAGACGATTGCTAATGCCTGTGTAACTAATAAGATGGAATCCAATGCTGAATCCCAGGTAGACCTACCCTGTAAGGGTCTTTCCTTCTGGCCCCTTTGTTGTACAAATGTGGCTTGGGCCTCTAATGTTGACTCCTATTGACTCACATTTTCCCTCTAGTGTGGGGTCAGAACAACTAGGACAAGCACATCCTGGCACTGAGGGACGATCAAGTCTAACTTCCAGGATAGTTGACCAGTGATGCTTTCAGAGAAAGATCTTAGTCAAAAAAGGGAAATGTGGGTGC
>NW_012115044.1:6813576-6919358 GCF_000951035.1 Colobus angolensis palliatus
TTGCTCTTGTTGCCCAGGCTGGAGTGCAGTGGTGCCATCTCAGCCCACTGCAACCTCTGCCTTGCAGGTTCAAGCAATTCTCCTGCCTCAGCCTCCTGGGTAGCTGGGATTACAGGTGCCCACCACCACACCTGGCTAATTTTTTTGTATTTTTAGTAGACATGGGGTTTCATCATGTTGGCCAGGCTGGTCTTGAAATCCTGATCTCAGGTGATCTGCCTGCCTCAGCCTCCCAAAGTGCTGGGATTACAGGTGTGAACCACCATGCCTGACTGAGGAAAAGTCTTTCTGATGAGACTGCCAGAGGCATTTGAACCTGGGCAACTCTGTTTTGAGTAGGGGCTGGATAAAATAAGGCTGAGACCTACTGGGCTACATTTCCAGATGGTTAGGTATTCTAAGTCACAGTATGAGACAGGAGGTCAGCACAAGATGCAGGTCATAAAGACCTTGCCGATAAAACAGATTGCAGCAAAGAAGTCAGCTAAAACCCACCAAAACCAAGATGGCCATTAGAGTGACCTCTGGTCATCCTCACTGCTACATTCCCACCAGTAGCATGCCAATTTACATGTCAGGAAGTTACTCTATATGTCAGGAAGTTACTCTATATGGTCTAAAAGGGAAGGCGTGGATAATCCACACCTTGTTTAGCATATCATCAAGAAATAACCATAAAAATGAGCAATCAACAGCCCTCGGGGGTGCTCTATCTGTGGAATAGCCATTGTTTTATTCCTTTATATTCTTAATAAACTTGTTTTCACTTTACTCTATGGACTCGCCCTGAATCCTGTCTTGCATGAGATCCAAGAATATTCTCTTGGGGTCTGGATCCAGACCCCTTTCCAGTAACGAGAGAACATTTTAGCTGATGTTATATGTTGAGGAGCTAGCTGTGAGAAGGAGGTGGGAGTGAAGAACATTGAGAAGAAGAAATGAAAAGTGGGAGGCTCTGAGAATGTAGCTGTACCCCAGATGGAAAAGTACTATACCACTATTATATTGTACTTTGCTTCTGTGTCAGCTTTCTCTATCATCCAGTGGGCTGTACAAATTATCTCAAAATCTTTAACATCTATTATATAGTAGACATTCGGTAAATTTATTTAACAAAGGGATGGATTTAGTAATCATTTCATTAACCTTTCATGTACCAGATACTTCAGGGATACAAAAATGACCAGGTGAAGGGCTGTGCCCTCAGTGAACTCAAAGTTGTGGGAAGCAGAGTTGCGAGCAATTACTAATTACTAATACAAGGTTGTCAATGCTATTGGTACTACTACAGCATTGGAAGGATGATATCTCACTGTATTTGAGAGATATGAGGAAACTGCATAGAAGTGGCAAAGTTAGAGGTGAGTCTTGAAATATACCTAAATTAGTTGAGGGGTGTTAAAGAAAAAATTATTTCATGATCTTGTTAAGGCATGGACAGGCAGACTGCATTCAAGACCATTGCAATAGATATAGGAATTACTGCAACAGGGTCTTGTAGTTGGGGGAGAGATTGGGTTCAACTCCGAATATAGCATAAGCAAGTAGCAATTTATAGCAAAGAGCAGGGTGGGGGTCAGTGGATGAAAAATTACTAAGAGGAAATATCAGAGGTAAAGAGAATTCTGGTTAAACTCATCTCAAAGGATTCTTGCTGAAGACAGCCAGGCTAATCAGACTTCACCTGGGGGTGAAAAGCAAAAGCGAAGGATGAGGACCCCAGTCAGATATCTAGGATGGGGGATTCTTGCCAAACTGACTTAGCATGGTTCTTTGCTAAAACTGAATTTTACAAGAAAGTACACAGACAGACCTAGGACATGGCTGGTTTTCAAAAACCCCAAGAAGTTTAGAAGTAGAGACAATAAGTTAAAACCAGGAGTATATGCAGAAAGAGTTGTAGGCCAGGAAGCATATTCAGGAAGTGTCTGTGGATCACATTGAGGGACTAAGTGGCTAAGGTGGCTGGACTTCCTGGTTCAATAGGAACTTCCCTACAGGACTTTCCCCTAAGCCAAAATCAGTCATAGCTGCAAGCTAAGGGATTGAAACTTCAATCAATCAAAGGGGACTTTCCACTAAGCCAAAGTGAGTCCCAGCTGCAAATTAAGGGATTGAAACTTCAACCAATCATACAGGGAGTTTAAGCTCTAGCTGCAGCCTGATGTTTTTAACCAACCAGGCCCGCCAACCTAAGGGAAGAGACCACCCCTCATATTGTCTTATGCCCACTTTCTGCCTCCAAGGAAAGAAGAATTAAAAACTAAAAGGCAGAAATGAAATCCACAGGCAGACAGCCCGGCACCGTGCCCTGGGCCTGGTAGTTAAAGATCGACCCCTGACCTAACAGGTTATGTTATCTATAGATTCCAGACATTGTATGGAAAAGCAGTGTGAAAATCCCTGTCCTATTATTTTCCATTCTGATTACCAGTGCATGCAGCTCCCAGTCATGTACCTACTGCTTGCTCAATCTATCACGACCCTCTCACGTGGACCCTCTTAGAGTTGTAAGCCCTTAAAAGGGACAGGAATTGCTCACTCTGGGAGCTCGGTTTTTGGAGACGTGAGTCCGCTGATGCTCCTAGCTGAACAAAGCCCTTTCCTTCCACAACTCGGTGTCTGAGTGGTTCTTGTCTGCGGCTCCTCCTGCTACAAACCCACAAGTGGATAGAAAATAAGCTAATCCTACAGGACAGAAAAAGGTAAAGGGGAGGAGTCATAAGGGATATAAACATAAGACACCCAAGCCAGAAACGGCAACCCTTCGGGGTCCCCTTCCGTCACGTGGAAGCTTTACTTTCACTTTCCCTTAACTTTTGCTTTGGCTTTAATAAATCTTGCCAGGCATACTCTTTGGGTCCACGCATTTCTCTAGTCAAGCTGTAACACTCGCGGCTGCGGTCCACAGCTTCACTCCTTGAAGCCCGTGAGACCATGAACACTTTGATCAAGAAAAATTTTGATCAGAAGAAGACTTCTCATCTCAACATTAAAGGACAAAAAAGCCAACTCTAAGGCATGCCATTAGCTTTAATAATGTAAGTATAATAAATAATAATGATCATAATGGATTGAAGCATCAGATCTGTAAAAAATGCATGCATTCATAATGATATCAAACAAATAAAAACTTTGTGGTTAACTCTGGAGTTTGGTAGGGCACCAACTCATGTCTCTGAAATTTCATAATTAAAGAGAACGAATCCAGCATTTACCCAGTCTTTCCTCTATGGGGTTATCCTGGTTATCTCAGGATAACCAATGAGTTGGTATGAAAAACTTCCTTTTATAGAAGAACCTCTGGTAATAAATAGAGAATTATTGAAAGTATTAGAAATTCACTGCTCTAGGATAAGAGACATACCAAAATGCAAGATGTGGACTTTTTTTTTTTTGGATCTTGACTGGAACAAACCAACTATAAAAGACAATTTGGAATCAAACAGGAAAATTGGAATATTTATAGTACTAAGGAATTACTGTTAATTTTGTTAGATATGATAGCGGTAGTTAAATTTTAAAAATCTGTATCAGTTTCAGATGCAGAGTAATTTAAGGGTAAAATAATATTATGTCTAGGATTTCTTTAAAAAAGAAGGGAAGGAAACTGAAACTTCATTGGCAAAATGTTGCTAAATGTTGATTCTGAGGGATGGATTACTTGAGGGTTTGTTATTAAAAGTAGAATCACTTATGTTAATGTTTAAAATTTTCCATTATAAATACTTTTTAAAAGCAGAGCCAATGCCTACCCCACATCATCTTCTGTTATCTAATGCCCAGGACTCAGAAAGGGTCAGCAGTCTCAGATCAACAGTTACTGATGACCTAACCCACCCTAAACACTGATGCTCACGAGTGTGGGGCAAAGTTCACAGCGTGCTAAGGAGCAACATTTAGGAACCTGACTGAATTCCGCAGCTCTCGGGACAAGTCCCCTGGAAAAGGGCTGGGGAAGCGTGTTGGGGGGGGGTGCGGGAAGCACCCAATTATTCTAGAAGGTTCTGAGATCTCTCAGGGATTTCCGAGAGGCTACGAGGTGTAACTGGCAAATCAATGACTTAAGAGTAGCTTTCTCCCAGCCTCCCCACTATCTCTGGAGTGTAGAGGGAAGCGAGCCTTTTCCTCCTTCACCCTGCCTCTCCGCTCTCGTCTCATCTTGCCCTCCACTCCCCTCCCGACTCTTGCCCGGCCACTCCTGCTTTCACTTTTCTCCACTCCTCTTCGGCCCCGCCCCGCGGCCTCCTCTCTCCTCCTGGCCCCGCCCCTTATCCCCGCGCGCCTGCGGCGGTTACCATAGCGACGTGCACGCAGCAGCCAGGTCAGACCCGCTGGTCCCCTGCTGGCCGGAGAAAAGAGGCGGTACCATGAGCCACGCAGTAACCATCGAGGAGCCCCAGGCCCAGCCTCAGGTGTCTCAAACTCAGTACCGGGCGAGGTCGCGGGCTGGGAACCACATCTCCTCCAATCGAGCGTATGATTTTCTGTACGGTAAGGACAGTCGCAGACCTTCCTCCGCGTCCGTCTACTCCTGGGCCCGGTGGGCTCCCAGATGGTGGGACCTGGCCAGGGGCATGACGAACGAAAGACGACCCTCTGGACTGACCTCTTGCCCGAGGTTGTCCCTGGTCGGGTGGGGGCAGCTCCGAGCCCTCCGGGTGGCCGCACTCGGGGTGGGGTCGGGGGTTCGCGTGCATCGAAAGGCGCCGGTGCGCTCCGCTTCAGGGGGCGATCTTCCTGAAACCTGTTCCGGGCATTTTGGTACCCAGAAAAGTATGCAACGATTTGTAGACTCGGAGATTCACTCAACGTTCCTGCATAAAATGCCCTACGAAAATAATCTTTTGTCTCCTACTCTCTGGGCAAATCCAAGTTGGGCGAAAAGAAGTGCCAGTTTATCTTATGCTTGCTTTTAGGTTTTATTTTTGTTTTTGTTTTCAACTTCTGCGTCAAAGCATTGTTTATAGACTAGGTCCGCTGGCTCCTCTTGGGCCAATAAAGCCCCAGTTTATTTTAACGGCTTGCTTGTCCATTTTGTGTTTTCTCTCTCTCCATGCTCCTTGAGTTCCTTAGGTTCCTGTTGTGTATATTTTTGTAGCTTTCTGAGCACCTATTCTAGTGCTGATACATGTACTAGGCGCTTCAATAAATAAATGTTTATTGAATTTGCCGTGGCAAGAATTGTAACCAGCTAAGCATGCTTTTTTTTTTCCAATTTTGCCCTCTGCAGTCCCAGGTTTTTCACCTGAACCTTGCATTGCTTTCAGCAATGTAGTGTTGCGTCTGGGAATCCCAGGGTCTCCTTTGTGTGGGAATCTCTGGAGTACCCATTCCTAGATAGAGGCTGTGTAGTGATTGCTGACATATTCTGGCCAGTGGTTTTCTGTATTTACTCTTGGTTTTGTGAAATAAATCAAGTTAGCTCCTGTAAACACATCACCATGTTTTTTTCACAGGAAATTTGAGAAGGAGGACAAACATCTCCCCAAAGTATTTATTAAGCTGGTTGTTTCTTTGATTCATAAGTGTCTCTTTTGCAGAGGAATTGCTAAATGTTTCCATGTGCCTTGCTAAGAACAGAAATTCACTCAGAATAGATCAGATTAAAGTTTGTGTTGTTATAAAACAATCTCGCCGCTATTCATGGACGGGAAGCGAAGTATAGCCAGGGCAGATGAGAACCTGGACGGGGAAGATCAGAACTAAGATGCCGTGCTCTCCTGCTTTCTTTCTTTGACCTTATGACCTTTCACCTTGTTAGGGTTGCCACATTTAGCAAATAAAAATACAAGATGCACAGTTAAGCTTGAATTTCAGATAACGAATAATGTTTTAGTATAAATTTTTGTCCCGTGCAATATTTTGGAACATATTTATACTAAAAAATTATTCATTGCCTATCTGAATATAAATTTAACTGGACGTCCTATATTTTATCTGGCAACTCTAACCTTCTTTCTATGTATAGTCAAGCCCCAAGCAATGATATTTTGGTCCACAGTGGACTACATGTATAAGGATGGTCCCATAAGATTATAATGAAGTTGAAAAACTTCAATTACCTAGTGACATTGTAGCTGTCATAACATTGTAGCACAATGCATCACTTTTTCTATGTTTAGATATACAAATACCATTGTGTTACAGCTGTCTACAGTATTCAGTACAATAACATGCTGTATAGGTTTGTAGCCTAGGAGCAATAGGCTATGCTACATAGCTTAGGTGTGGAGTAGGCTATACCATCTAGGTTTATGTTAAGCACCCTCCTATATTTACACAACAGTAAACTCACCTCATGGACTCATTTCTAAGAACGTATCCCCATCATTAAGCAAGACATCACTATGCTTGCTTGCTTCTTCCATCTGACAGAAAGCCTCTTGTGTATGGATTTCTCTTACTATGATAGGGACTAGGGTGGCCTGCTTCTTGACTAGTTAGCCCTAAAGCTCACCACCAATTGTATAGCGTCTTTGTGTATTGTAGCTGAAAATTTAATTTAGAAATTTAAGATTGGTTGTTGGCTGGCCAATGAATTGACTGGCCTTGGGCCAGGTTTCCACCTTGACAGAACTGTGGTGGTGCAAAGGTGAACTCCTTTCCAGGCTCTTTTACCCTTCCCTACAAAGCCCTATGTGATTAGTTCACTAGTTGCTTATCTGGCCTCTTATCTACTCTCTTTTCCCTCTTTCATTCTGCCTCATTTGTCCTGGTTTCTTTGCTATTCTTCAGACATATCAGGCATGTTCCCATCCTAGGGACTTTGCTGTTCTTCAGATGTATCAGGCATGCTCCCATCCTAGAACGTTCTTCAGATATCTGACTAGCTGACTCCCTCACCTTCAAGTCTCCATACATGCTACCTTCTCAAGGGCCTGTCCTGACCACCCTAGTTAAAATTGCAACCTTGTTTCCCTTACCCGATTTCTTCTTTTTAAAAAATAACAGCCCTCAAATTCTAATGTGTAATTTGCTAGTTTATTATATTTGTTGTTTATTGTCTCTCTCTCTCATGAAGTCAAAGATTTTTGTCGTTTTGTTGATGTATTCTAAGCACCTAGATAGAGCAGCCAGTCAATAAACATGTGTTGAATGAAGGAGCAAAAAGAACCTGAGCCTCTTGCAGCTTTTCAGCCTTGGTGGGAATATCCAATGTCTGCATCGGTAAATCATATTTGTTGGGTAACTGATGAATTATTAGGTTTTAGAAATTAACACACATTATCCAAATTCAAAAGAGACATTTCTAAATCACAATTCCCAGTTTATTAATTTCTATGGAGAAATACGTGTTACCATGTTATCTAGACTAGCTGGTCAGGGTATTTGCCTCCCCAGAGACAAGTCTACTTGAGAAATTAAGTATATCTGAAGGCTGCTTGTTAATTTAATGGCAAATCAGTTGATTTTAAAGGGCAGTACAGTATAGTCAATCATGAATACTCCTCATCACTTTAAAGATATACCTGATAAACAGATACTTACAATAGCAGGGCAATATTCTGTTGGACTTTGTAAAAATAATGGTCCCATCATCAGCAAACTTACAAACTTAAGGGGTGAATTCTGAAGATAGCTGATTTTTTTTAACCATGTTCACCAATTCTGAGATATCATGTGGTTTGCATCTTTCTAGTGCATCAAAGATGGGAGATAGTATAAATGTATTGCTTCTTTTCCTTGCAAATGGGCATAGTGCATATGTACAAGGTCTTTCCCTTAAAGAATTTTTTGGGCTACCCAGGCTCAGAAGGAGTTTTGTTCATAGGAGAGAATAAAGTGTTGTTTAGGGTGTAGTACTTGAAAATATGCTAGACTTTCTTTATGCATTCCACTTCCATATGCTGACTTGGAATATTCAGAAAAGAAAATTGTCTTGACAACTGTTACTGGTAGAAGTGGTAGAGTAACAAGGCCACATGCACAACACAGCATGAGCTGCTGCCAAGTCAGGCAATATTTAAACTTTTAAATTTGTTTTCCAATTAAGAGATAACATTGCTTTGCCATTATTCTCAGCCTAGGGGTAGATATGTTCTATTTGTTATGCTACTTGCTTGTTTATTTTGCAGATCCATTGTTTATTGTGTCAAGTAAGAAAGACCACACACAGGCAAATATCCAAGCTACCCTGATTCGCAGCAGACTGGTATGTCTAATTCATCAACCAAGGCTACCTAATGAACCTGAACCATCTAGTTTGCTTGACTGCATTGATCAGATTGACTGATCACCAAATCTTCACTGGATTTTAGGTTCCACAGAAATTACAATGCCAAGATTACTGGGGGGCAAAGCATCTTAATACTTGTGGCTCGTTGCGAGGATTAAGTCACTAATAATGAATAGAGAACCCATAAGCTAATTTATTTCAATGGGATAAATATAATAATATATGCCCATGTTAAAAGAATTCAAGCAGTACAAAAGCGTATACAGTACAAAATAAATTCTAGCCCTACCCTCACCCCCTCCACATAAACAGCCATTGTCATCAGTTTCTTGGGCATCCATTTAAAGATATTCTATGTATATAGCAATAACCCCTCTTCTTATACTATATACATTGCTTTGTATCTTTTTTTAAAAAATTTATAATATAATTAAAATACTTTAGAAAAGCTGATGGTATAATTTTGTCCTTTGCTTCCCTTCCCTAACGTTAGAGAAAAGTTCCCAGGTTTAAAACCATGTTCAGTAACCTGATCCATTATCCAAGATATTCTCTATATTGGAGCAAGTCAGATCCTGTCCCACCATTTATCAGTCGGGAATGGAAGGGACATGAGGAGAAACACAGAGAAGCCCTCCGGCAGCTTGCCATGTAAGTGTGGGGTGGCTTCAGGGCCTAAAATAAATGCATTAAAAACATTTTTTTTAATTCATTTACCATGTGTGGTTTAAAAATGTTCAGTCGTGGTGTTATACCTAGACCAAATTTTCTTTCTAAACTCTTTTGACCAAACAAGCCTGATTATATGTATTATATTATATTTTCCATCATATCTATATCTATATCTATATCTATATCATGACAACTCTCCACCAAAGGTAGGGATGACTGAGTTTGTTGTTGCTTGGATCCAACTTAGCAACTGAAAGTGCTCTTTTCTGCTAATATCTAAAATATTTTTTGGAACTTGCAGCCAAAGCACCTTCAAGGATAAGTCGAATTATTTATTATTTTAATTACTTACAAGTTCACATTTAGTAAATTTAAAAGTATAAAGTCTTTTAGCCTGGACATAGAAAAATTGTCTTTTGGCCAGGCACGGTGGCTCATGCCTGCAATCCCAGCACTTTGGGAGGCCGAGGCGGGTGGATCATGAGGTCAGGAGATCGAGACCATCCTGGCTAACACGGTGAAACCCCGTCTCTACCAAAAATACAAAAAATTAGCCGGGTGTGGTGGCGGGCACGTGTAGTCCCAGCTACTTGGGAGGCTGAGGCAGGAGAATGATGTGAACCCAGGAGGTGGAACTTGTAGAGAGCCGAGATTGCACCACTGCACTCCAGCCTGGGTGACAGAGCGAGACTCTGTCTCAAAAAAAATAAAATAAATTAAAAATTATCTTTTAGTATTTTGTTATTCTTGTGTGCTTTTAATTAAAATTGGGCATTTTTGTATGTAGGATTTCATAAATCTACTCTTTTCTCAACTCTTACTCCCTCTGACTAGGTCCTGGTCTCCTGGCTCAGGGCAGGGGAAGAATCATATGTACTCTAAGTTGTATGACAGTCAAATGCAGGTTATGGAAGACTTTACTCTCAGTATGAGATACTCTGTGTAACTCCTACTCTGTATACATAGAAATATTAAATAGAAATTATATGTGGAAATATTTTAGACTTGAATAATGTTTTCTTGCTTCATTTTAGAACTGACACTTCTTTTCAGATGCCTAGAGAAGTTTATGAAGATCCTGAAGTTACTGGAAAGAATCGCTATAAATACTTTGAAAGGTAGAATGTAATTACTAATGAATATTTGAGCTCTAATATTATTACAGAACCTCTTTATGATACTAATAACAGTTATCATTTTTCAGTGCATACAATGTGCCAGACTCTATTTTAAGTGCTTTACATGCATATGATCTAATCTTTTCAACAGAAATGTAGGATAAGATATATATGAACCCTGCTTTACCAGTAATCAAGCTGAGACTGAGAGATGATAAATAGATTGCTTCAGGTCATATAAGCTAGCAAGGGGTAGATCTGGGGTTCAAACTAAGCCTGCCTGACTTTAGAGATACTGATTGCAACTAAGAATATGTATTTGAAAACATTTGAAATGAAGTCATCAAATGAATGAGACACAGTGGAGATATCATGAAGCCATGGTGAAGGGGAAACTTGGTGTTCAAAGGGATAACATTTGTTCTCTTTGTGTGAATCTTGCCCAAACCAACATGGCCAAAAGGTTAGTTTTATTTCATTTGTGATTTATGTTCATGTAATAACCATATACTCAAATCAAATTAAAATTAGATGGGGATTTCCTTATACATCTTACTGGAGTTAGAAAAAATAGTCTTGATACTACATCTGCATAAGCTTCCTTGAGAAAGTAAATTTCTAATCCACATTATTATTTATGAGCAACCTCCTTATGGAAATTTTGTGATGCTAACTTTTTCAGAGAAGTGTTACATTTTTAACTGTTAACTATACAATTCTATACAGTTAACTGTACAATTCTTAACTTTTAGGGGGAGGCTTTAGATTAAATCATTGTGAATTTCAGAATGTCTCAGGAACTTGAGAAGTTGCTGGGAACTAATGGCCAACTGAAGCCCAAGTACAGGGCTTAAAGGGTGGCTTCTGCAAGTGTGACTTGTTTACTATCTGAAGAGAAAATACTGGAGTGTTTATTAAGAATGCACATTCATTGGCTCTACCCTATATGTACTGAATATCATGGGCCAGACCTGGGAATCTGCATTTTAGACAAGAACCTCCCCACCCCTCAGTGATTTTGTATATCCAGAAGTAGCACTGATATATGGGATATTTAAGCTCACTAATTTTTAAGGGACAAATATTAGAGCTGGAAGAGAGCTTAGAGTATATTCATTGCAAAAGTCCCACACATTTATGTTTTCCTTTTCCTCCCAGGCCTTTTCTTCCATTTTTTCAGCAGATGCCATTCAATGTTGTTTATGCCATATCCAAGTAAGTAACCATTATTTAAAAACTCTTTTTCAGTTTATTTATTGTTTGCTTCCATATTTTCTCTCAGAAGATAGTTCTCTAAATCACTATTTTTGAAATTGTGGATCACAAAGCATTGGAAGGGTATGAAATCTTCTAGTGGGTCATGAGAAGTGTTTTAAAATATGAAACAGAATAGAAAATAACCAAAGCACCAGGTATATGGAGGGTAAGTTGGTTTTTGTTTATAACTTTTGTTTCAGAAAAATAATATGCATACGTTTATATGTATATGATGGATTATGATATAAAATGTATTTCTTACTGTTAGTTGTCCGTTTGTGCTGCTATAACAAATTAACAGACTTAGTGATATAAATAAAATACATTTATTTCTTGAATTCTGAAGGCTGGACAGTCCAAGAGCAAGGGGATGGCAGTCAGTGTCGGTGAGGGCCTTCTTGCTGTGTCTTCACATGGCAGAAGCAGCAAATGCTGTGTCCTCACATGGTGGAAGGGCAAAAAGGACCTATGCTAGTTCTCTCCAGTCCTTTTATAAGGCACTAATCCATTGATGAGCATGGAGTCCTCATGACTTAATCACTTTCCCCAAAGGCCTCACTTCTTAATACCACCACAGTGGGGACTAAGTTTGAACGTGAATTTTGGAGAAGACACAGCCACATATTCAAATTGTAGCAGTTGTGGTTTAAAAAAGTTGAAAAGTGCTTTAAATATCTTCTTTTGCTTCTCTGAAACACTTATTTGATGACAGTTCTTCAACATTTCATCAAATAAACAAATCAGTCATGTAATATTTTTTGAATGCTAGAATTTTATAACTTAATAACCATCTAATCTACATAGACAACGTGGTATACAAAGATAAATAAAACATGGTTTTTGCCCCACAACGGAGTGGACCAAGGTAAGAGGGAGGTAAGGGACAAGGGCTGAATCTGAGACAAACGTGTATTTCTCATCTCTAGTTTCAGGACAAGACAGCAGACTGGGTAGAGTATTCCATTTAAAAATCTAATTTTTGCTACACTCTTTCCTCTGTTAATAAAATGTAATATTTCTATAAGAGAAAAAAGTCCAAGGTATTCATGAAATTATTAGGAATAGAAACCTTTTTTAAGGTCTCATATTTCTGAATACAAATTTATTCAGGGCTGGGTTTTCAAGGGTGCATTTAAAGAATATAGTTATTCCTAATAACATATATCATCATATGAATAAGACACATGTTATTAAATGTCTGTAATCCTCAAGATAAATGCTAGTTATGATTCTACTTCACCCTTGACTTTTTTTAAGACTGTGCGGATGCCTTTGGCTCTTTACAGAGATGGAGTACAGATTCCCTGCTCTCCCCAGACAGCAATTTCCTGGGGTACCAGTTTCAGAGATAGCTGTAGACTTATATTCTATGAAATGTTTTGTATGAGCAAAAGGGGAGCTATGAGCTATGTAGATCCCTAAAGATCCTTCTGGTAATTCTTTAAAATCAGGCTCACTGGATTACCTGCTTTGGAGGTCATAAGTGCCTCAGTCTAAAAGTTGTTAAACTAATTCGAGGGAGTTCAGAGGCCTACAGTGATGAACACCATGACCTCTCCGACTCCTTCCTAAATAACCATGACACAAGGGATAAAGATTCCATCCAACAGTTAAACTATGACATTTGACATTGTAGCTACTCTCTATCTCTCTTAGAACTTTTTAAAGAATGAATCAGTATTCCTGAGTGCGGTCAACTCTGGAATTCCAGTATGTTTGAGTTTCTGAGCAGTGAGTATAATGCCACCTTATGTTATCAGGGATGAAATTGTCTTGGGACCAGCTGGCCTTCTCCAGCCACACCTTTCTCATGGCTAGCTGTTGGAGTCTTTCCTTTGGATTCTACATAAGCACCTTTTCAAATAGAATAAAAAGTTAATACTTTTAAAACATTCAGTGAAGCTCATAGTAGAACAGGATTTGCTAGGTTTTTGAAGCCTGTCTCTGTACAGCTCTGTTGGGGCTGGGAGAGAAAATCTAGAAGACTGTAGGTATGGCAGACAGTGCATGCTCCTGGTGCCTGGGCAGTGGTGGAGGAGGAAGGGCCTGGATAGAACATATAGAGCAGCCCTGGCTGTCATATGAGTACTAAAGCCAGAGCAGGTGAGCCTGAGGACAGGGGCCAGGACACAGCAGGGGTCAGGCCAGCATGGAGCAGATGTGGGACCTTTCTGGGTTTGGGTCCTGTTTGAGGTTGGGGAGGAGGTGGGAAAGGGATCATTGCTCTTTGTTACTCTTATTTTACTCTCCCCTAAAGCCAACTGAAATGGGGAAAAAATAGGTTGGAGAAATTAAGAAGTTGGTTAAGAAACCACGTATTAAGTTACTAGAAGGGTTCAAAGTAGCTTTCCTCTTTTACATTCTATTCCCAGACCCACCTGGAAAGATAGGAAGACAGAAACCTTCATCAGAAGAGCTCATTAGGCCTTGCCATAAACTAAGCACATTTGATCAGATGGTTCAAATGTGTAATTATTCAATTTGAGAAAAAAATAATTTATTCTTGGCGGGGCGCCGCGGTTTATGCCTCTAATCCCAGCACTTTGGGAGGCCGAGACGGGTAGATCACGAGGTCAGGAGATCAAGACCATCCTGACTAACACAGTGAAACTCCGTCTCTACTAAAAATACAAAAAACTAGCCGAGAGTGGTGGCGGGCACCTATAGTCCCAGCTACTGGGGAGGCTGAGGCAGGAGAATGGTGTGAACCCGGGAAGGGGAGCTTGCAGTGAGCTGAGGTCACTCCACTGCACTCCAGCCTGGGGGATAGAGCTAGACTCCGTCTCAAAAAAAAAAAACCAGAAAACAAAAAACAAAAAAATTAATTTATTCTCTTGATTCAAGATAATGGTGCACTAATATAATAAAACTTCATGTAACTTTGGATGACATAAAGCTGATTTGAAGTTATTTCCTCAACTAGAATGTTATAGTAGAATAATTTCTACTGAAAATGTAAGAAGCCATATATTATCTACATGTTAGAAATTTATAGCAACTACTGGAAAGTGATTTCAATAGCAGTTACAGTTCAGCTTTAAAAACTAAAGCCCAGTCGCAGTGGCTCACACGTGTAATCCCAGCACTTCGGAAGGCCGAGGCAGGAGGATCACTTGAGGTCAGGAGTTTGAGACCAGCCTGGCCAACATGGTGAGACTCTGACTCTACTAAAAATACAAAAATTAGCTGGGTGAGGTGGTGGGCACCTGTAATCCCAGCTATTTGGGAGGCTGAGTCAGGACAATCACTTGAACCTTGGAGGCGGATGTTGCAGTGAGCTGAGATCGCACCATTGCACTCTAGCCTGGGTGCCAGAGTAAGACTCCATCTCAAAAAACAAAATGAAACAAAACAAAACAAAAAAACTATCTAAAGTACTTGCTCCAGCACAGGTTGAACTTCCAAACAGGTGTTTCTTTCTAACTGGCTTGAAATGCTTTTATTTATTTATTTTTTTTGAAATGGAGTCTTGCTCCATCGCCCAGGCTGGAGTGCAGTGATGTGATCTCAGCTCACTGCAACCTCCACCTCCCAGGTTCAAGTGATTCTCATGCCTCAGCCTCCCAAGTAGCTGGAATTACAGGGCACGTGCCGCCACACTCTTTAGTAGAGACGAGGTTTCACCATGTTGGCCAGGTTGGTCTCGAACTCCTGACCTCGTGATTCACCTGCCTAGGCCTCCCAAAGTGCTGGGATTACAGGCATAAGCCACTGCGCCCTGCCCCCCACCTTTTTTTTTTTTTTTAAAGATCTTTGGTGTATGTATTTGCTGTGCTCTTATGTAAGCTCTTACCATTGCCTCTGTTTTTCAAAATGGAAATATCTCACTTTTGCCTTCATCTTTATTTATATAATTTAACCAATGCTTTTACTAACTTGAAAACAATGTCTTTTAAGTCAAAGTGGCTATATTGGTTTTTTTCTTATTCTAGAGGCAACAACGCATGTACATGTTAAAAAAGAAGTTTTAGAAAAGTATAAAGATGAAAAAAATTATCTGTATAATTCTACTATCTGGAAATAATTACTATTATTGTATATACATCTAGGTATTTTTCTATGCATAAAACTCAGTTTTAAAATGTAAAAATGGAATCATACTATACATACCCACTTAATAGTGCCATTTTTTCCTACTTTACAATGAATCATGGACATTTTTGAATGCTCACAGGTATAGATTACATTATTATTTTGAATAGCTGCATAAATTCCATTATGGCTGCGTCATTTTTCTAAAGAATTCTTGTATTGATGTGATCATTTAAGTTTCTAATTTTTAACTCTTATAAATGAGACTTTATGAACATGTTTTCATATATATCTTTGTACACCTGTCCAGTTATTTCCTAGAATAAATTCCTAGGAGTAGAAATGCTGGATCAAAGGGTATTTTAACTTGTCAGTTAGGTGTACCTATTTGTATTTCCATCAACAGTTTATGAGAAGGCCTATTTCTTCACAACATAATCAATGCTAGGTACTTTCAATCTTTTAGATCTTTGTTTATGTGATAAAATAGCATGAAACAGTATCTTGCTGTTTTAATTTACTTTTCTTTGATTACTAGTTATCTTCATTATCTTCTCATGTGTTTGTTAAAAGTTTTACTTTTTGTTTCGTGAATTCTCCTTTACTCATTTTTCCATGGGATATTTAACTGCCTAATTGATTTACAAGGGCTTTTTATATAGAAAGGCTATTTAAACTTTTTATCATATATGTTCCAAAACCTTTTTCTAAGTTTGCCATCCACCTTTTAAATTTGTTTGTGATATTTTGAGGCATAGAAGTTGAAACTTACCCTCAATTCTATTGATCATCTCCTTTTATAGCTTCTGGCTTTTAAGCCAGGCTTAAAAAGACCTTCACTCAAAGATGATATAAATATTGACTTATGTTTCCTGTTAGTACTTTTACAGTCTCATTTTTACATTAATTTTTTAAAGATCTAGAATTAATTTTTCTGCAAGAGACAAGGTAACTTTCCCACATGTTAATAACAAAGTGATCCCAGCATTAATTATTGAATCATTTATCCAGATAGAGCCTGTCTGCCTGCCTGCCTGCCTGCCTTCATTCCTCCCTTCCTTCCTTTTTCTTTTTCTCTTTCTTTCTTTCAGCAGAAAGCATCTCTTCTCTTTTCTCTGCTCCTGTATTTCTGGAGAGAAACAGAGAGTGGGTATCGAACTGAAACAGAGGAGAAAGAAACCAGAGAATGCAGTAATTCTGAACAGGTCCGGAAGTGCTGTACAGCATTCTAGAATAGCTTTGTTCTACAACCTTGCCCGGTGACACACATATAAATAGGCACCTTTGTGAGTCAACTATGGTACTTAGACCCACTCAGTTTCTTGGCAGAGATGAGAACAACAAGGCAATTGTCTCAAGATTTGGGGGCATAATCCTGGTTATAATGGATTCATGACTTTGTACCTGTCAACATTTAAAGGAGGAATGGACTTGATGAAGCTTCGAAAATTTGTTTCTACTTGATTATATAATATTTTAAGTGATCATAACAGGTTTCAATTTTTAAACCGATTTTTCCCTTTTAGGGCAGAACCATACACTTTTCCTCCTACTTCTACTAAGCACCTATCCATCCCTTCAAAGTCGACTGTGGGCACTCAGACTGATTATCGGGATGCTGACGTTCAAACAGATCCATACTCTCCAGAATATGTAGTATGTCAGGACTCTATCCCCGAGCTCTTGACCTTGGCTACACTTACTTGGGGTGAGTTGGTAAATCTCCTGACTATTGGCAGATGACAGTGCTGATAACCACACATGCTGTTCAAATGGCCCATGTACAGGCAATTGTGGTTTACAGTGTTGCTGTATAAAGTGTCTTACTCAGTACAGCAACTTCATAGACTCATAATTTTTCTGATACTTCTGGTCAAATAAAGATACTATCTTTTTGTTTTAAGTAGTTTTATCGTACTCTATCTGTGAAGCTGAATTTCAGCTTAATATTGTAGTTGCTTTGCTAACTAGTCACCTATGTCCTCTCTTTTCTCTCTCCTGGTGAATCACTTCCTTTTTATTGAGCAATCATACTTCTTTACACATAAGCTTTTTTTTTTTTTTTTTCTTTTGAGACGGAGTCTCACTCTGTCGCCCGGGCTGGAGTGCAGTGGCCAGACCTCAGCTCACTGCAAGCTCCGCCTCCCAGGTTCACGCCATTCTCCTGCCTCAGCCTCCCGAGTAGCTGGGACTACAGGCGCCCGCCACCTCGCCTGGCTAGTTTTTTGTATTTTTTGGTAGAGACGGGGTTTCACCGTGTTAGCCAGGATGGTCTCAATCTCCTGACCTCGTGATTTGTCCGTCTCGGCCTCCCAAAGTGCTGGGATTACAGGCTTGAGCCACCGCGCCCGGCCCATAAGCTTTTTTTGAGTGTAAAATACTGAATGCACATTCCTATGTACGTAATATTATCTTAATTTGCCAAAACATCTTAATTTACCAAAGCTCCCTTACATACTCTATTAGATGATTTGGATGACCTGATATTATCTCTGAAATGCTAAATATCTTTCAGGCTCAGAAATTAACTCTTAGAATGTAATAAAATCTGGCCTAGGCCTGTATTATGCGAACCTATATAATTAACAAGCGAGAGTACTTTTAGAAATTATTAGAAATTAGCTTATCTAACTCACTTAGTTGTATTAATAGCTGGGAAACTGAGAACCAGAGAGGTTAACTAATTCCTCCAAGGACACAGAGACAGTCAGTACACAGTAATGATTTTTAAATAAGATTGCTTTTCCCCACATTGTAACAGATAGCTGTGATCAAGTCTGCATCCCAGGCAAAGAAGATGTTCATATCTGGGCTCTAGCTTTGACTTGTTTCCTAGCCCACTTTATGAATCCAGATTAAGCATTCTCAACACCCATTTTTTTTTTTTTTGAGATGGAGTGTCACTCTGTTGCCCAGGCTGGAGTACAGTGGTGTGATCTTGGCTCACTGAAACCTCCTCCTCCTGGGTTCAAGTGATTCTCCTGCCTCAGCCTCCCAAGTAGCTGGGACTACAGGTGTGTGCCACCGTGCCTGGCTAATTTTTTTATTCTATTTTTAGTAGAGGTGGGGTTTCACCGTGTTAGCCAGGATGGTCTCGATCTCCTGACCTTGTGATCTGCCCGCCTCGGCCTCCCAAAGTGCTGAGATTACAGGCGTGAGCCACTGTGCCTGGCCCAACACCTGTACTTTAAAGCAGAGGCTCTACTTTCAGGCCTAGATGGCAAATTAAAAATATGCTGAAACCTTCCCTTTCTGCTCTGAATGCATAAAAAGTATAGGAAAAAATTAATAAACATATAGACACACTTAAAAGCAAGAAAGAAAATATTCGTAATGTAGAAATGGAGACTTTTTCCTAAATAAAGAAGTAGCTGGGGACCTTTGGTGGTAAGTGGGAGCTGTGCATGGCAGGGAACCAGGTCCAAGTCACCTGCATGAACTGGAGGGGCCAGCGTCCTTCTCCTGCACACAGGTGCAGCTGAAGCCTGGTGCCTGTCTGATGAAGATTATAGACAGAGCAGAGTCAGGCTTTCCTGCCTGTGGCCTTGGACTTTACCTCTTGGTGTGATAAGGTCTTGGCATTAAACTGCAGGAGGACAAGAGCCAGGCAGAGGCTCAGAAACGCTTTACTAGGCAAAAAAAAAAAAAAAAAAAAATCTGGTGCACTGTCATAGCAGAACTGAGGTTAAAGTGTCAATAGAAGCCTCTATGAGCCAGGCCTACTCCTACCATTTGTGGGACCCAGGACTCTAAGGGCGGCCCACCTACCATGCATATAGATATTTTAAAATTATAAATCAAGCTAAGAACTGTTAAGTAAAATATGTTGGTTTTTTTCACAAACATCTTTATAACAAGTTAAAAGGACAAGTTTAAATTGGAATTCTTAGACTCCTGGGATTCCATACTGTAATGTGGCAGCGAGGCGAGAGCCTACTGTGGCCTGCTTCTTTCTCTCCCAGCCCTGGCTCTGCTCTGCATCTGAGGGGCCTGTCGTGCATGCCCGTGATAACCTTGCTCTTCTTCCCAATGTTCACACATCCCTACAAACAGCTGCCATTTGGCCCCACCTTGGGCTTAAGGGTGAACAAACAGCAGCATATAGTATGCCCTCAGGAATCTGAATCCTGTAAAGAGGCCCATGGAGACTTTGGAAGCAGGCTCGGGGCCATTCGTAGGATTTCCAGGACCTCTACACGTGGAAATAGCTCCAGGTGGGCACGGGGCCTTGGACTCCTCACCTTGTGGTGATGAACAGGGCTCTAAAGAATGAGGTTAGGTAGTAGCCACTCGCAGGTCAAGGCTGCTTACTGACCAGGGTGCTTATGAGAGAAGCCAGCAGCTGATCTCCACCCAAGAACCCCAAAGCACACAAGGAACAGAGACACCAGGAGTGGCCCACAACAAATAAAGGAAATGGGAGAAGAAATTTCTGAGTGAACAGAAAATGGAGCAATCTGAAAAGGACTTGGGAAGTGCTTTCTATATTCTCAAAAGGATAAGGGGGAAATAGCAACACCAAAGACAAGAATGGGAGTCATGAAAAAGAACCTGTTGGAATCAAGGGGGAGGAAAACTATAATGTTTGAAATAAAATGAACTCAACAGTAGAATAGACAGAGCTGAAGAGCAAATTAGTGAAATGACAGATTGAATGGACACATATTCCAGGATGCAACATATAGTGGTAGAACAAGATAAAAGGAAGAGCTGTGGGTGCCAGGACATCAGTACAGGGAAAATGGTGGAGAAGCAATGCAAGAATCGGTGGCTGAGAACTCCCCAGAACTGAAGAAAGACATTAGCCTTCACACTGAAAAATTCCACTGAGTAGCAAGCAGAATGATTCTTTAAAAACTCACACTCCAAATAAAAGAAAAAGAAAAAGCGAAAAAACTATTAGAAAGATAACTCAGATTACCTACAAAGGAAAAAAAAAAGATTGATATTTTGTAGTATTGCCTTTAAGGTGATGTGGGAAAATGATTGCAAACCTAGAGTTATTTTACTGGCCAAACTATTATTGACGAGTGAAGGTGAAATAGACATTTTCATACATAAGAAGAAATCTATCTTATAGGATATTGTAAGGATTAAGTAAATTTATTTATGTAATGTGTTCATAGCTACACTCCAGCAATTTCACTCCTAACTATACACACACACACAAAAAAAGCACATTTTTCTACTTACGGAAATACATAGGTGTGTTCACCAAAAGACATGCACAAGAAAACTCACAGCAGCATAATTCATAATAACTCCAAACTGAAAACAACCCAAATGTCCATCAACCATAGAATGGGTTAATAAAATATAGTGTATTCACATCACGGAATGCTATATAATAATGAGAATGAAGTACAACTGCGTGTGATTACAAGGGATTGTAGGTGCGTATATAATCGCATATATAATGCTGAACAAAATAAGATACAGAAGAGGGCCTACACTGTGATTTCATTTACATAAAACTTAAAACTAATCAAAACTAAATGAATGCATTAGGAATAAGGATGGTAGGCTATCCTTGGGGCAGGTAGAGACTGGGAAGGGAGTATCATGGGCATTCCAGTGTTCTGGTAATATTCTATTCCTTGATCTGGGTGCCGATTAGATGGAATATCTGTTTTTGTTTATGTATGTTATACATTCGTAAAAAGTTTATATAAAGATAAGGGAAAAATAACGGCAGTGAAAAAGGATGACACTGTAAGCACTGCGGGGATAAAATTGAGTGCTTATGATGTGCCAAAAACTGATCCAAGTGCTTTACATTTTAAACCTATTCAGTCTTCACACGTTAAATGAATAATAAAGTTGAAATAAATAGTTGATAATACAGATCTTTTAAAAGGCAAAAGAAATGGTCATTAGGGCCGTAAGTAATTTTCTGATAAAGAGTGATAATACAGCCAAGCCTCTTGTAGGAAGCATCAAGAAAAAAGACAGAAGATGCAAGCAGAGTGTTGGGATTGAAAGTGGGACAGAGTAACTACAGAATAAACAATTTAAGAAATATGAGAGTGCTATGAATATCTTTTGCCCTATATTTAAAAACTTAGAAAGGCCGGGCGCGGTGGCTCACACCTGTAGTCCCAGCACTTTGGGAAGCTGAGGCAGGCGGATCACTTGAGGTCAGGAGTTCAAGACCAGCCTGGCCAACATGGTGAAATCCTGTCTCTACTGAAAATACAAACATCAGCCACACATGGTGGTGGGCGCCTGTAATCCCAGCTACTCAGGAGGCTGAGGTTGCAGTGAGTGAGCCGAGATTGCACCACTGTGCTCCAGCCTGGGTGACAGAGTGAGACTCAGTCTCAAATAAATTTAAAAAAAAAACTTAGATAAATTATACAATTTTTAAAGAAAATATAAATTGCTAACTTGGTTTTAAGAAGAAATCACAAACCTGAATAGAAGAGTAACTATAGAAATGGACTTGGTAAATAGAAAACAAAAAATCCTTTTAAGAGCACCAGGCCTAAACAGTTTTACAAATAAGTTTACCACTCCTTTAAGGACCAAATAAACTGTTTTATGCAACTTCTTTCAGGAAACACAGAATAGAAGTTAATTTATTCATTTTACGAGACCAGTATAGCCTTGATTTGAAAACTGAGTAAGGACAGTACAGTTGTTACTTAGTATTAATAGGAGATTGATGCTAGGACCCTGCAACCCTACCAAAATTTTTGGATGCGCAAGTCTCTTATGTAAAATGGCATAGTATTTGCATATAACCTACACACATCCTCCCATATATTTAATCTCTAGATTACTTATAATTCCTAATGCAATGTAAATTTTACATAAATAGTTATTATACTGTATTGTTTAGGGATAATGACAAGAAAAAAGTTTGTACATGTTCAGAACATAGTTTTTTTTTTAATATTTTCAACCTGCACTTGGTCAAATCCACAGATGTAGAACCCATGGATATGAAGGGCCAACTATACTAGTAAGGAAACTTACAAACCAATCTCACATATGAAGAAATATGCAAAAAATTCTACATAAGACACTAGCAATCTAATCTTGCTGTATTTCAAAAGAGTGACTTATAACCAAATGGAGTTAATCAGAGAAATTCAAGTTTATTGCAATATCAGAAAGCCGTTCATGTAATTTACCATTTTAATGGAAAACATAGGAAAAATCCTTCTCTGGATGCAGAAAAAAGTATTTTATAACATGCAGTGCTCATTTATGACATATACTCAGAATAAACTGGGAGCAGAAGGAAACTTTAATAATCTACCACAGCCTGTAATAAACATCATACTAAAGGTGAAACTTCAGAAACTTTACCCTAAAAGAAAAAGACGTTGATAATGCTCATTATCACTACTATTTAACAACATAGAGAAGACCTTAGCCCAGAGTTTATCAAGCCTGGCTGTGATCCCTCCTTTCAGGAACATTTGGAAATATGAGTGGCGTTTTCTATGTAATAATGATTAGGAAGTGCTTCTGGCATTTAGCTCATGGGACAGGGTATAGCGGATAGGCTGGCATGGATACTAAACATCCTTTGCTGCTTGGGGGAGTTTCATACAGATAATTATCTGCCCATTATGGCAATAGCACCCTTGTGGAGGAGAGACAGTGCAGCAAGATAAGAGAAAAAGGGAGGCATGGCGATTAGAAAGAAGCAGCAGCAAAACTATCCTTATTTGCACACGTGCTCACTTTGAAAATCAAATAAATTATCAGAACTAAAAAGAGAGTTCAACAAGAAGTCAACATAGATCAGTCACTTTCCTATATGACAGCAATATCCAATTAGAAAACATTATTGAGGCCAGGTGCAGTGGCTCACACCTGTAATCCCAGCACTTTGGGAGGCCAGGGCAGGAGGATTGATCGAGGCCAGGAGTTTAAGACCAACTTGGATAACATAGTGAGACCTCCATTTCTACAAAAGAAAAATGAGCTGAGTGTGGTGGTGCACACCTGTGGTCCTAGCTACTCAGGAGGCTGAAGCAGGATTGCTTGAGCCCAGGGGTTCAAGGTGACAGTGTACAGTGAACTGTGATCTTGCCACTGTACTCCCACCTAGGCAACAGAGTGCGACTCTGTCTCAAAAAAAAAGAAGAAAGAAAGAAAGAAAAGAAAAAAAAAGAAAAAGAAGATGAAAGAAAGAAAAAGAAAAGAAAAATTATTCACCTGAGATCAGGTGTTCAAGACCAGCCTGGCCAACATGGTGAAACCCCATCTCTACTAAAAATACAAAGAAATTAGCTGGGCATGGTGGCCTTTGCCTGTAGTCCCAGCTACTCGGGAGGCTGAGGCAGGAGAATCACTCCAATCCAGGAGGCGGAGGTTTCAGTGAGCCAAGATTGCACCACTGTACTCCAGCCTAGGTGACAGAGCAAGACTCTGCCAAAAAAAAAAATTATTGAAAAAAATTACATTCATTGATTTGTTTTAGAGATGTAGTCTCACTCTGTCGCCCAGGTTGAGGTGTAGTAACGTGATCATAGCTCACTGCAGCCTCAAACGCTATGGCTCAAGTGATCCTCTCACCCCACCCTCCCAAGTAGCTAGGGCCACAGGTCCACACCACCATGCCAGGCTAATTAAAAATATATATATTTTTGTGGAGATAGGGTTTCACTATGTTGCCCGGGCTGGTCTCCAATTCTTGGACTTAGAAATTCTCCTGTCTCAGCCTCCAAAAGTGCTGGGATTACAGGTGAGCCACCACACTTGGCTGAAAAAAATTACATGCACAATAGCAATGAATAACAAAGTGCCTAGGGAATCACTTAACAAAAACATGTGCAAGGGATTTATGTTGAAAATTATAAATTATTCTTTAAGCATGTAAACAAAGATTTGATGAAAAGAGAGAGCATGTTTATCAATGGGAAACTCATGCTTGAATAGATAAGACTTCTCCCTCAAATAATTTATACCTTCAAGTAGTTCTAATCCAGATTCCCACTCTCAATATAACTATGCCTGGGTAAATTAGCACTTTTCATCTTCTCTTCCCAGAAATTATACAAAAGTAACAACAACAATACTCCCACAAACTCCATTTTCAGTAAAACTAAAAATATATGTAATTCACGAACCACTAAATATTTGTAAGGACTGCAAAAAGCAGCTGAGATTGGGCAGATGCAATGTGGGAGGAAGTGAAGCATGCACCATGGGAGAGGAACCATCAGGGGATCTCAGAAGGCAGGAGCAAAAATATACTTCTGAGGGTAAATTAAGCAATATCCAGAATTAAAAATGATCATATTTTGTGATATAGCTGCTAGACTCTAGCATTTCTACTTCTAAGAATCCTAGAGAAGCTCACATATGGTACAATGAGGCCAGTACAAGGATGTTTGTTGCAACATTATGTATGATCAAAAAATTAAAAGCAATCTGTCATTTGAGAAGATAGATAGCTTAAATTGTAATAAAGCCTTACAGTGGAAGAAGGAAACTAGATCTGTATATATCAGTACAGCTAGGCTTCCAAAACAAAGATGTGTTAAAAAAGCAAGTTGCAGAATGGTTATAGTACAATACCATGTATATAAATATTAAATAAACATCAGTACTGTGTCTTGCTTCTATATAATTCATTTTTGGTTCATATTTGTTTTTACTAGAGAGGAAGTATAATATAGTGCACAAAAATACAAGGTTCAGACTGCCATGTGCAAGTCACTTAACCTTTTAGCCTTTCAGTCTCTCTATTTGTAAAACAGGCATAATTATGTTTATGTGATAGGGATTTGTTGAAGATTAAATGCATTATAAAAGTGCTTGACATAGTACAAGTGCTTAAATAGCCGGCGCAGTGGCTTACGCCTGTAATCCCAACACTTTGGGAGGCTGAGGCGGGCAGATCACCTGAGGTCAGGAGTTTGAGATCACCCTGGCCAACATGGTGAAACCCCGTCTCTACTAAAAATACAAAAAAAATGAGCCAGGTGTGGTGGCAGGTGCCTGTAATCCCAGCTATTAGGGAGGCTAAGGCAGGAGAATCACTTGAACTCAGGAAGCGGAGGTTGCAGTGAGCCGAGATCGCACCATTGCACTCCAGCTTGGGTGACAAGAGTGAGACTTCGTCTCAAAAAAAAAAAAAAAAATGCTTGGCATAATAAAAGTGCTTAAGTAATGTTAGGTTTCATTATTATTATAATTCATAGACACATCAATTTGTATATAAAATGTTAAGATTGAATGGAAATCCACAAATTCCTTTTTGTGTTTACTCTGGGAAATGGGAGAAGGGAATGGGGCTCAATGTGGTAGTTAAAAGGTACATCGGCTTTATTTATAATGTTTCAATTTTTTATCAAAAAATGTAAAGTATATATGACAAAATGTGTACAGTTGTTAAGTCTGCATACTTATGGTATGATTTTCATAGTTATTTTTTTAAATTACTAAAGAAAATGCCATGCAAGACCCACAAAATAATATGTAGATACATATGTATACATATATACACATACATATATGTGGTGTTTTGTATACAGATTTATTTACTTCTTTATACATCTATAAAAATAAAAAGATGAACTGGTAGTAATACTCCTCACTAAATGCATCATTGTGACTGCCTCTGGGAAGGTGATCAGAATGAGGAAGCAGAGTACAGAACTTTAGCCTTCTCTATAATACCCTAATTTTATTTTATTTTATTTTATTTTATTTTATTTTTTGAGATGGAGTCTCGCTCTGTCCCCCAGGCTGGAGTGCAGTGGTGCAATCTCGGCTCACTGCAACCTCCACCTCCCGGGTTCAAGCCATTCTTCTGCCTCAGTCTCCCGAGTAGCTGGGATTACAGGTGCCTGCCACCACACCTGGCTAATACCCTAATATTAAAAACAAGAGATTGTGAATTCATATATTACTTATTTGCTTTCTAAAAGCATAAACATTACAAAAGATCTGAAATAAGACAAAAATCTTAGGCATGCCCTACTGTACGTGGTAAAAATATGACTTGTGACTTATTTCCTTGGATTTTTCTGTATAATTATATTTTTAAATGAAAATAAAACAAAGATTGACTTATTGTGGTTCAGTGATCAAACAGGAAACTTGTTCCAACTTCCCTTTCCTTTACTTGCTTTTGCAAGGCCAATTTAGAGGTGCTAGGCACCTAAGTGTGCTGGCATCCTCAAAACTTGATCCAGGGAGGCATCCCTGGTTTAGGTTTAGGTAGGTTTAGGTCTCAGCTAGTGCCTCGGAGCTGGTCAGGAAACATATCCAGTTGTCCCTGTCCTCCTGCCTGACCTACGGGTATTGTGTCTTCAAATGCCTAAAGTTGGAGGTAAGAGATAGCCCTAAATTGTACGTTCATTGTGGGGACAAAACCCAAAGATGGTGAATTCTCAGCTAGTGATTAGTGTCTTCATTTTCTGTTACTTTTTGAAAACAGTATTTGGCCAAGTGGCTCACACCTGTAATCCCAGCACTTTGGGAGGCTCAGGCGGGAGAATCGCTTGAACCCAGGAGTTTGAGACCAGCCTGGGCAACATGGTGAAACCTTGTCTCTACAAAAAAATCAAAATAAATTAGCCAGGTGTGGTGGTGCATGCCAGTAGTCCCAGCTACTTGAGAGGCTGAGGTGGGGGGATCATTTGTGCCGGGGAGGTCAAGGCCTCAGTGAGCTGTAATCATACTGCTCTACTCCAGCCTGGGCAACAGAGTGAGACCCTGACTCAAAAAAAATATGTATTTTTCAACTTTATCCAACAAATTCCCTACCCCATATTTTTCCCACCTCAGGAGTCTGAAAACGCCTTGTATTTCAGTATGTAAATTTGTTTATTACAGAGCATTCCACGATGTGATTATTCAGTAGTCCCTTAATATTCTTCAAACGCATTCCAGCATCTTACATGCAACTAAAATGTCTTACGGCGCATTTACTAACAAGAGGCAGTGGGGCACAGATAACACAAGCTGTGAGGCACATCTAGAGGCTGTTCCCTAATGTCATGTTATCCCGTCATGGCCCTCGCATTTAGAGAAGAGGAAAGGAACTGACAGGGAGTTAATTATATAATGGGGGCTGTGTGGGTTGGCCCGCTTCTTCCTAAGCTGTGCTGCTTCATCCTGCAGGTCGGGGTCTCCCAGCAGGACAAGCTGAGGTGGAGATGATAGAAAGAGCCCGCGAGAAGCGTGCTTGGGAAGCCACTCTCCCTGCTCTGAGTGACACCTCCCAGTTTGAGAAGAGGAGGAAGATGATGAATGAAATGGAGAGGAAGGAGTGGGCCTTCAGAGAGCAGGAGATTGAAAAGTAGGTTCTCTGTCACCCAGGCAACTAACTGTTCCTGTACTGGTGGGAATAATGTTAATACTTCATATCTGCAAAGCATTCTCCCGAATGTATGGGTTGAAAAGCAATCCTCAGCATATAGAGATAGGAAATTGGGCTTCCGCTTCTTTCAGGAGCAGTCACATGCTTCTGATGTGGTCCAGAAGCTCTGTATACTTTTCTCTCCAATAACATACAAGCATAGAATGCCCTCTGTGTGTGTGAAGAAGGTCAGCGTGGAACCCAGGTTTGAACAACTCCTGAAGGGCATCTCTGATTCTTCTTTTCCCTTTTCTCTTTAGTAGCTGTCTTAACTGTCACAGAATCCCACTAATTTCTGCAAAGCACCTTTCAAACTGTTGCTTCATGTTCATTCCCAGTGCCATTGTCCCAGTCCCTGGGCTTTCTTTGTATTCCTTCAAACAGCCTTGGCACTAGTCCTAGCTCTTACCCACCCCCCCGATCCCACCCCCAAGACACTGTATTTACAGTCAGGATGCCTTGCGTTCTAGCTAGAGCCGATAGGGCATTTCCTATTTAAAAGACAAATTATGGAATTCTTCCATTAAGAGATGAGTTTATATAACAATATACATAAATAACAATATGCTGAGGTACTTGTGGTTGGATTTTCAATTATTTTAACTGATATATTTTCAGCAATGGAGTTGTTGCTGATATGTGGAAATGATAAGAGATTACGAGAACCAAAAAATTATAACTCTCTAGCAAGAACAAAGGAAGGGCGTTTGCTGAGTTTGTCCTTTGTGCTAGGCTGTGCTGACGTACTTTATTGCTCATAGCAATGCTACCAAGGACCCTTACACACAAGAGAGGGACCCAGAGAGTTAGAGACTCAGCTTGGTGCTAAATTTGGAATATGTTAATTTTTTGCAACACCTTCAGATTAAGCCTGAAGGCTTTGGGATGTTTTGATAAAAGCTTGCAATTTAGTAAAAAAAATAGTGTTTGGGGCAAAGTAGGTGTCAAATACCCAATCCTGTTGGCAGAAATTTAAATTTATTATTGTACTTTGGAAAGATACGTGTCTTTTCAAAAGACATTGAAACCATTAAAAATGTATCTGGCCAGAGTGAAGGCGTCACCTGAGAAAGCAAGTACATTTGTTAAACTGAGGGCAATTTTAATACATGTATTTTGAGTCCCTTTTACGTGCTAGGCTCTGTGCTGTGAGCTGGGAAAACAGGGATGAATAGGAAACTGCTCTTCCTCACAGAGCTCCTTATGGTCCACTGGGGCAGGGGGAGCAGGGAAGGTGGACAAGGATGGGACAAAAGATCTTAGACCAACCCCTCTCAGGCTGTGCCTATCAGGTGATGTGCTGTTCTGTACAAAAAGTGCTTGGTGGAACCCAGGTGAAAGAACAGTTAGTTCTATTTAAGGTGGGTGGTTTGAGAAAGAAAACTACTAAGAGGAGGTAGCTTCTGAGCTGGGTTTCGAAGGGTAGGTAAGAAGCCATCAGGCAGATAGTAATATCAGACAGTCATATCAGAAACTATCAGGTAGACCAATACTTCAGAGGTGTTGGTCTGAGATCTTTTGCACCATCTCTTTGCCCATCTTCCTGCTCCTTCCTGCCCCAGTGAATTATAAGGAGCTCTGTCAATAATATCAGATTGACGATGATGATGATGATGATTAGTGGACTATAAGGAGCTCTGTCAATATCAGATGATAAGTGAATGGTAAGGAGCTCTGTCAATAATAATAATAACAATAATATGATGATGATGAGTGGATTATAAGGAGTTCTGTCAATGATATCAGATGAAGAAGAAGATATCTATAGAGCATGGAACACTTATAGAGGGCTCACTACCTACCAGATGATGCTCTAAGCATATAGATCTCAAAGTGTGGTCCACAGACCAGCAGCATCAACATTACCTTGGAACTTGGTAGAAATGCAGGTGATCAGGCCCCATCCCAGGACCTACTGATTCAGGGGTTGGGACCCAGCAATCCGTATCAGAACCTGCGCTCCAGATTATGCTGCACTCTGAAATTTGAGACTGTTAGAGCACTTTGTGTATACATTAACTCACTTAATGCTCACAACAACTTCATGGAGAGGGTACTATTATTCCCTCCACTTTACCATTGAAGAGATTGAGGTCAGTGGTGACATGGAAAATTGAACCTAGCATTTCTAACTCTAGAGAGAAAAGTCACTGGGGTGTGTGGCTTAGTTTTAAAAATGCCTATCTCTCCAGTGAGCTGAGATCACGCCACTGCACTCCAGCCTGGGCGACAGAGTGAGACTCCGTCTCTCTCTCTCTCTCTCTCTCACACACACACACACACACAAAGCCTACCTCTCCATTCTCATTTGTCACTACACTCTCACCCCTCTCAAGTGCATTCACTCTGAGAAACCCTGCCTGTGTGACATCTTGTTCTCCCTCCAGTCCTTTTGAGTTGAACATTCAGCTTCCCCTGCTGAGGCCCTGCTTTTCCCTTGTCAATGTGGCAAATCCCAATCCTGAGTTAACAGCTCCTCTAAGGAAGGCTTCCCCACTTGTTCCCTCTTTTCCCCCTGCCCTATCCTTTCTTCTTCCATGAAGAGTTTTCACTCTTCTAGCCTAGTATGTATCCCCTTGTGCTGGAAATGTTGGTTCATATGCCTATTCCACCAGAACAGGGCTTGTTGAGAGAAGGTGTTTTGTCTTGTACATCGTTGTTCCTGCCTGGCATATGGTGGGCACTTAGTAAATATTTGGCAAATGAGTAAGTGAATAAATTCAGGTATGAATTTCTAAGCAGGAGTAAAATGTATGTTCAAATCTCTGTTTTAGGAAGGAAAACCTTGACAGCTGGGTGGAGCAAAGATTGGAAGGAGGACAGACTAGCAGCTAGGAGTCCATGTTAGGAGTGAGATGACCAGACATGAGCTAGGGAATACAAGAAGCATTTACGAGGAGAGAGCCTTAGCAGCGGGAAGGAAGTGTAAGAGGGGCAGACTTCTGGGGGAACAAATGAGTAGGGTTTTGTCTTGTTTTTTTAATTGTCAAGGGGTAGCTGGAGATTCAAATAGATGGAAATTCTGGTTCAGAAATATCTAAGCTGGGCTGGACGTGGTGGCTCAAGCCTGTAATCCCAGCACTTTGGGAGGCCAAGGTGGGATCACTTGAGGCCAGGGGTTAGAGACCAGCCCGGGCAATGTAGTGAAACTCCATCTGTACTAAAAATACAAAAATTAGCCAGGTGTGTTGGTGGGCGCCTGTAGTCCCAGCTACTCGGGAGGCTGAAACATGAAAACCAGTTGAACCCAGGAGGCAGAGGCTGCAGTGAGCTTAGATCAGGCGACTGCACTCCAGCCTGGGCAACAGAGCGAGACTCTGTCTCAGAAAAAAAGAAAGAAAGAAAAAAGAAATATCTAAGCTGGAGGTACAGATTACAAAGTCATCTGTGCATTGTTGGATGCACATAAGCAAGGTAGCCCAAGGAGAACAAGTTGAAGGTAGGGGGAAAAGAAACAAAGATTTGTTGAGTACCTATTATATGCCAGGCACTGGCATTTTTACCTCATTCCTTAGGACAGCATGCCAGAACCACATTTCCTCTTCACTCCCCCTATTACATAACCCTCCAGGAATACCACTCGACCTGGCACTGTGCACAAACCTCTTACTGTTCCTTTAGGCCCATCTGGCTAGAGAGCCCTTCTTTTACCCCATCTGCCTGGCATACTCTTCTTCATCCTTGAGAACTACACCCATATATATTCCTATTATATAGAGAGTCTCTATTGAGTGCCACCCCCACGCCCTCAATTCATCTGTCATACTTTTGCCAGAGTGGTCTTTTGACAATACATGAACATGATACCAGCCCACAGAGAAGTGCGTGCCTGTGGCAGCCGTTCCTTTGCTCTCTGTTTGAGATGCCATATGCTTCTTTATGTTTTGTAATTTATTTGAAGACTGCAGGAGATTCGCCTGGAAGTTCTAAAAGAGCTGTTGAGGAAGCGTGAAGAGAATCAGAATAAAGTGAATATGAAGCACTTGAATGCACGGTGGTCTAAACTGCAGGAGGCAAAAGAGGCAAAAATGGCAAAAATTCAGCGCACACATGTATCAAGTAATGGTGTAGTATGAACAATGAAGACAGTGGAAAAGTGGGCTTTGCTTTGGATCTATGACCAAACCTGACTTAACTATGATATAATTCTGTGTTGGTCCTGGGAATCACATAGGTAAGGGCTGAGAGATGAGTTATTTCTTAAAGGTAGAAGAGTGGAGGAAATTCCCTTACTAAGAAAATCAAGTGATGGTGTCCTAACAGGTAATCAAGTTATTGAGATAATGTGTGTGTGTGTGTGTGTATGTGTATATGTGTGTCTATATGTGTGTGTGGTGGGATAGGTGTTAGGTTCCCCATATTCATGGTCCACAGCCCTGGATAAAGAGCCCTGTTTCTTACCCTTTCTTCATTTTGCCCTTAAAGGTGGCATTTTAGACATCCTTTTTCCTAATTACCTTGCCACAAGAAATTTTAATACCACATATATAACATATGTATGTTTACATACTATACGTATATCTATACTTTATACATGAAAAGAGGAAGTATATGATTTATTATTTTTATTCAGTGCAAGATTAAGAATGACTGAATTAAAGATTCAAGTTAAATTTATATTTTAAAAGTTTAAGACCAAAAGAGGTAGCTCACGCCTCTAATTCCAGCACTTTGGGAGGCTGAGGTGGGAGGATTGCTTAAGGCTAGAAGTTCAAGACCAGCCTGAGCAACATAGTGAGACCCCATCTCTACAAATTTTTTTTGAAACTTAGCCAGATGTGGTGGTACACATCTGTAGTCATAGCTACTTGGAGGCTGAGGTGGGAGGATGGCTTAAGCCCAGGAGCTCAAGGCTACAGTGACTTATGATTGTACCACTGCACTCCAGCCTGGGTGATAGAGACCTTGTCTCAAAATAAATAAATAAATAGTATCAATTACATGTGCAGACTATATATGCACTCATTCACAATATAATCACATTTTTAAAAATCATTCAAAACTTTTTTCTAACAAAAATAAAAAATCACAAAACAAATTATTGCTTAAAATTATGTTTAGTGAACTTAAATTTTAACTTTTTCTTGATGTGAGAAAAGAGCACTTAACTGCCAGATATTTATTTAGACATGATCAACATTTTTTTCAGTACTTGGCATAACTAATGATAGATCTGACTTTTGTAGGCGAATAATAAAATTTAAATCATTTTTACTTAATTCTAAAACCCAAGTCACACCCAAAAGTGCTGAGGATCAAACATAAACAACATCCCCAAGACAGCAGTGGCACACAGGCCCCCTCTTGCAGCATGACGTCACGATCTTGTGATAAGATTTTTACTCCCGTTGAAAATGCACAATGTAGAGCCACCAAAGGGGCTTGGGTCTGTGATGGGATCTGAGAGAAAAGGAGCACAGGAGGTGGTGAGCATGACTCCTTAGATGAGTGTACTCCTCGTGTGCACAGTTGAGCCTTTCCCTCTGACTGCCAAACAATTCAGAAAGCTGTAAGCTGGGACAGTCTTTGGTTTATTTTGGTGTTAACCAAGATGAACCTATAGTCTTTGCTTTTGATTATTCTTGTAAGGGAGAATAATTCCATAGTTCCCCCACTGAACATGTATTTTCCAGTTGCTTTGAGTTTCATTCATTTAACAAACTTTTACTGAATACCTCTTGGCCTGGAGTTTGAAATGCAATTATAAAATATTTTTGACGAGTACCGATTGAGGGCACTAGCTGATTCTGCTTCTGTGACTCCTGCCTGTCTCATGACAATCTGGGCCACACAGATGGCAGACCTCTGTTTTTAGTGTTGCATTCTGGCTGTCGTGAGTCATCATGAAATTCATTCATTTCAATAGCTTCTCTGTGAATAACACTAGAATTGGCTTACTCTTCTGCATTTGTATAATTCAGAACAGTATTTTGGAGATAGTCATGGAGGAATGTTTTATTTCAGCAATCAGAAAGCTTGTAGGAAAGGGAAAGAACATAGAAGGGAAGTTGGAGAGAAGAAATATCATCAAGGATTATTCTGATTATGCATCACAAGTCTATGGACCTCTTTCTCGTCTTGGGTGTTTCCCAGACAATAACTCAGAGGACTTTGTAGTAAAGAACTACTGTCTCAACACCTATGAAGGTAAGCAATTTACATAATTAGAAATCCAGTATAAGAGGGTTGTCTCAGAAATATGAGCAAATATACAAAATGTAGAAATTTAGATTAAAAGCTAAGCAGTAAAAATATTTGCAATAAACACTGATGAACAGGTTTAACATTATTAACGTGGGTTCATACAAACCAATAAAAACGACTAAGACCCAAATAAAGAAATAGACACACTATAGAACACACAGACACACTATGGTCCGTGCTATAGAACGGTCCAGCAACGACTCAATTCAGTTAGCTACTAAATGTGAAAAAACGTTTAATGTCACTAATAATCAAAGTTATTTAACAATGAAATAGAGAAAACTTTTATACCAGGCTTTTGAAGCGAACAAGAAATATGTATAATGAAATCAACCCTTTACAAAGAAATCTCAAAAAACTAGTGAGCAAGAGGATGGGGAACCAGGGGATAAGTTCATGGAGAGGGCTATACCTCTTATGAAGTTCAAAAAAGGCTTGTTTAGTTATTTAATTTCACTGACAAGTTGAAGTATCATATGGCCAAGAGCACAAGTTGCTGGTTACACTGCTGAACTTGTAGCTCTGGCTGGCCATCTCTATTTAATATTTTATTAAAATATGTAATATTTTAATAAATATTACAATTTATTAAAATGTAATAAATTGATGAATGTCTACTTTAGAAGGGTGACACCACATATCATAGAATCATTAATTTTCTGTTGATGATTATTGTGGAATTGCTACTTTTTTGTAGGGCAATAGTTTCATTTTAGAATGCATTTCTCATTGTACAGTCTAAGTCACTGAGAATATGAGTTAATTATATGGAAATGTGCTATTACATTTCAGGGACACTTCATTCTATTATATGAGATACACCCTCTCAACAATTCTAATGAAACTGCTTGGCAAACAGCTACAAAAGTTAGCAATATACCTTAAAAATAATAAACGTAAGCACTGGATACTAAAAAACATGTACTTCCTTCTCATAGGATTAGTCGAACTTGAGTCACGTCTCCCAGATTTTGTGACACAACCTCGAATCAGAGCTCCAAAACCTAAAGTCATTACCACCAAAGCTGGTTTTCTGAAGAGGGCAGCAAGGTTGGACTATGAGTTGGCAGAGGTTCATAAGGTATAATCATTATCTGGAGGACAAAAGGCTTCTAATGTGATTTTTGCAGATAAATGTTACACTCCAAAAATTGCAGCAATGTCCAGTAGGTCAAACATAGACCTACATTCTCTGCTCTGCAGTTTTTTGAGGTTGCCCATGCTGTGCTGAACCAATGTGTGTATTTCCCCTCATTTCACACTTCAGGAAACTTCTTGGAGATTATTTTCCCCATTTGCAGAAATCATATTACTTTCTGAAAGCGTTTTCAACTTGGATCTCTATATAAAATCTGACACTATAGTAAGGTGTAGCAAGTTTCTATTGTTGGTGTTAATAGCTGTAATAGCCTGATTTTCTCCCTTTTGTGTTCATGTGATTAGGGCATATGAAGAAAAAGAGTTATGTTCAACTCCTTTCTCATCTAGTTAAAGCTCTAAAGGAAAATGTGTGATGGCCTTCCCCAGGATCTGCAGCATGTCATCCACCAGCTGGGCTTTCCCTTTTGGTAGCTGGACTGCAGGTGTACAGAATCTGTGGTTTATGCTGGTGGTGCTCATTCTTACCTGTGCATCAGAATCTCATGGAGGACTTGTTAAGACACATGCAGCTGGGCCCCATCCCCAGAGTTTCTGATTGAGTAGGTCTGAGGTAGGGCTGGAGTATTTGCCTTTTTGATAAGTTTCCTGGTGATGCTGCTGCTGCTGCTGTTCCAGGAACCACACTTCAAGTCCCACTGGTTTATGATATGCTTTAATCACTGGCCCATTCATGTTTGTTCAGTTGATTTTAGTAGTTAATAAAGATTGATGGTAACCTATCCTCAAAACAGGACCTTAACAGTAATTTATGTATATCGAGGTGATTCTTTCTCACCTCATCCCCATTCCCCCATCTCCTTTTACCCATCCTGAATGCTGTGTTCATCATTCTCTCACTTTCTGTTAAGATTTTTTATAGATTCTTTTTATTAAGTTATGGAAGTTCCCTTCTATTCTTAATTTACTAAAACCTTTAATCATGTGTTTATGTTGAATTTTATCAAATGTTTATCTCTATCACACAATTTTTATATATGTTATTTTTTAAATTATTGTAGCAACATTTATAATTGTTTGCAAATGTTAATCTATCCTTGCATGCCTGGGAAGAACCTGCCTTGGTCAAAGCATACAGCTTATTTTCAATACCTTGTTGGATTTGGTTTACTCATATGTTGATTAGGATTTTGCTTCTACATTCATGAGTGAAATGGCCTTCTTGTTTTTCTTTCTCATTTTGACTATGTATGGGGTTGGTGTTATAATTATGCAGGTCTCCTGAAATTAACTGAGGAATATTCCTTCCTTTTTCTTTTTTGAGAAGAGTTTAAATAAGATTGGGATCTGTTCCTTCAGTTTGGTAGACTATGCATATGAAATTATCTGGGACTAATGTTTTCTTCATAGGAAAAATTTTAACCACTACTTCAATTTCTTTACAACTTGTAGAACTCCTCTGAATTACTTTTGGTAAATTTTTTTTAATAAATTCCATTTCACCTACCTTTTCAATTTTTTTGGGCATATGATTGTTGGTAGTATTGTTTTATAATATTTTAAATGTTTGTTTTATCTTATTCATGTCTACTTTTTTCATTTACAATATTGTTTATTTATGCCTTAACTCTTTTCCTTAATCAGGTTTACTGAAGGCTTGCTTATTTTCTTAGTATTTATGTTTCCAAACAATGAACTTTTGATTTTGTTGATTTCCTGTATTATATGTTTTTTTAATCACATTAATTTCTACTCCTATATTTATTCTATATTTCTTTCTACTTTCTTAGGGTTTGTTTCACAGGTCTTTTCTTAAGTTGTACATGTAGCTCATCAGTTTCAGGCATTCATCTGTTTTATATAAGTATTTTAGGTTAAACATTTCCTTCAAAATGCTGACTTTTGGTACATTTCATTAGTTTTGATATGTAGTATTTGTCATTCTTAATATCTAATATCAGAAAAACCATTATGATTTTTCAATCTGTGAGTATTTAATAGTGTGTTTTAAAATTTCCAAATATGCAGGAATTTTAACTCATTTTCTCATTAACCTCTAACTCAATTGCGTTGTGATCAGAGGTCATAGTCTGTGTGGTACCTATCCTTTGAAATTTCATGAGGCTTGCTTTGTGGACTAATATATGATTATACATATAAAATAATAAAATACACCTTCAAATAACACAATGCCACTTCATAGGTAGAGTGGACACCTTAGAGCAGATCATTCCCAACTCCTTCTTCCCATCCCTGTGATGTTCCTGTCATTCATTTCACTCATCCAAATGCTATAATCAGCCAATATGTTTTACTTTTATTGCTTTAGCTAGCAGTTATCTTTTAGCTCAATTAAAAATAAAAAAAAATATAATTTATTTATTCCTTCTCTTCTGCTCTTCTTATACTTATATCGATCTAAGTTTTTGATCTATATCATTTTTCACCCACCTGAAGAACTTTTTTTTTTAATCATTTCTTGCAGAGAAGGTCTGCTGGCCATGAATTCCTTCAGTCTTGGTTTGCCCGCTTTATTTTGGGGAGCGGGGGGAATGTAATTCGCATACAATAAAATCCCCCTTTTAAAATATATAATTCAGAAGTTTTTAGCATATTCACAAGTCTGTGCAACCATCACCACTATCTAATTCCAGAATATTTTCGTCATCCCCAAAACAAACCCCATGCCTAATAGTGCTCAATTCCAATTCCCGCTTCCCCTCAGCCCCTGGCAACCACTATCCTTTTTTCTTTTTTGGCGGAGTCTCTCTCAGTCGCCCAGGCTGGAGTGCAGTGGCATGATCTTGGCTCACTGCCAGCTCTGCCTCCTGGATTCATACCATTCTCCTGCCTCAGCCTCCCAAGTAGCTGGGACTACAGGCGCCCGCCACCATGCCCGGCTGACTTTTTGTAATTTTAGTAGAGACGGGGTTTCACCGTGTTAGCCAGAATGGTCTCGATCTACTGACCTCGTGATCCACCCACCTTGGCCTCCCAAAGTGCTGGGACTACAGGCGTGAGCCACTGTGCCTGGCCTATTCTACTTTCTTTTTATGGATTTGCCGATTCTGGACATTTCATGTACATGGAATCATGCAGTATATGGCCTTTTGCGTCTGGCTTCTTTCACTTAGCATAGCGTTTTTAAGGTTCATCCAGGTTTTTTTTTTTTCCAAATGTTCATAGCAGCTTTATTAGTAATAGCCAAACAGTGGTATAGTGGTATAGCCATACAACGGAATACTATTCAATAATAAAAAGGAATTAAACACTGACGCACATTACAACATAAATGAATTTCAAAATATTTATGCAGAGTGGAAGAACCTCAGAAACTTCCAAAAGCTGTCTACTAACTCTGAGATACCATATCCTGCAAGGCTGTCCATGATCTGACCCTCTTGATCTCTGACTTCAGTACTTCATTCTTTTTTTATGATTGTGTAACATTCCATTGTGTGGATATACCACATTTTATTTCTCTACTCATCATTTGATGAATCCACCAAGAATATAACCATGTTTAGTCAGTGGGTAACTTTTTTTTTTTTTTTTTGAGATGGAGTTTTGCTCTTGTTGCCCAGGCTGGAGTGCAATGGCGCGATCTCAGCTCACTGCAACTTCTGCCTCCCAGGTTCAAGTGATTCTCCTGCCTCAGCCTCCCGAGTAGCTGGGATTACAGGCATGCACCACCATGCCCAGCTAATTCTGTATTTTTAGTGGAGACAGGGTTTCTGTTGGTCAGGTTGGTTGGTTAACGTATTTTTAGGAATATCGTAGCACCTCTTGGGAGATACACACATTCTTGGTAGTGTTTCTCAAACTGACCTAGCATCACCATAGAGAATATTAATATTCTGATTAATATTTATATCTGTGCCCTAGGTCTGGTAATGAAGGAAAATATAGGGTACAATGTACGTTATTCAGGTGATGGGTATGCTAAAAGCCTAGATTTCACCATTATGTAATATATTTATGTAAAAAACTGCACTTTTACCCCGTAAATTTATGCAAATTTTTGTTAAAAAAATAAGAGATTCTATTAATTGGCATTATTTCAGGCACTGTTGGATAAGAAAAGTAAAGTTCTTGAAGCCAGGAAACCCCTTCGCTTCCTTCAGAGAAACCCAATACCTCAACCTCGGCTTCCAACTCCAACCTTGGAAATGACTTCCAATGTAAGTTGGAAACTTTTTAGTTGAAATGCTAAATTCAATATCATTGTCAGCTTATTCTTAGGATAGTTTAGCTTAAAGCAAATCGTGTTAGTTTCCCAAGCTCTAACTTAAATATTGTCTTTATTCTTAAGTAACAAACATCAGACACACACAAAAACAAACGAGATGAAATGAAATCTAAACCCAGTCCTTTTCAAAAATAAAAACACAATTTAAAAAATCTTTCCATGAAAAATCAGCATCAGAAGGTAGTGCTCATGTATATGAAATAGAAAAAGAAGATTGAGTGATGATCAGTTACCATAACTATCTTCCCATATGGAGAGATGGCTGATGACTGTTGGAGTCGAAGAGGAACGAAATGCCAGAGGTGTCATCAAGATAGGCTTGCTTCTGGGGTGGGAATGACTCAAAGGGCCCTGGCCAGGGCCACATCTCACCAGACTCAATTTGAGCAAGGTAGCAGAGTTGGTTAGGATTTAGACGACTGACTCAGACTAAACAAATCCACAGGAAACTGTTAGAGATGCCATGTTGCAAATTTATTACTTTACGGAGAGAACCATAACTGCCTACTAGATCAGGCTGTTCCTCTTGGCTGGTCAGCACATTATCTCTCAATATAGGACAGTCCTCACAAGAAGCCAGATTGTATTCAGAAGGCTGGTGTGTTTCTTGGCTGAGGGCAGGTGTTGGTGGGAGACCACACTAACCCCTGTTACTGCCTCTGATGAGTGGCTCCTGCAGAGGGACCAGAAAGCTCCCACCAACCGGCTGGGATGTGCTGCTGGGTAACATTCTCTTTTCTAGACTTTGTGCAGGCCTTTGGTTGATAGATTGTCTTTTTTTTTTTTTTTCTGGAGACAGAATCTCGCTCTCTCCCTAGGCTGGAGTGCAGTGGTACAATCTTGGCTCACTGCAGCCTCTGCCTCCTGGGTTCAAGCGATTCTCTTGCTTCAGCCTCATGAGTAGCTGGGACTACAGGCATGTGTCATCACGCCCAGCTAATTTTTGTAGCTCTAGTAGAGATGGGGTGTCGCCACGTTGGCCAAGCTGGTCTCAAACTCTTGACCTCAGGTGATCCACCTGCCCCAGCCTCCCAAAGTGCTAGGATCACAGACGTGAGCCACTGCACCCAGCCTGACACATTGTCTTTCATGTGTGTTAATGTCATCGATTAGACTGCTGTTTTCTTTTTACATTCAAAGGAACCTTAATTAGATTTCCAGACCCTGCTTTTTCTGCTTTGGACACACAGTTTTTAAGATGATTTTTATAATGGTTAACCTTGTCTCTTATATTCTGATTTTATCAGCATAGCTGAATTCTTTTGAGAAGTACCTTACTCTGACAATAGACTAGGTGTATTTTTGTCTACTGATGATCAAACATGAAAAATCCTATTGCAAAATGATGTTATCAGCAATACTTGTTGCTTCAAGAAAGATTTTGTTGGAAAGGAATATAAGGAAATGAAAGTGGCTTCATTTGTAGGGATAGCATGGCAGGGCGTGAATTTTTTGCTTGTAATATGGTTTGTTAATGATGAAAAATAATGAATTTTAATGTAAGTAACATTAAAATAGTAAATGTTCAATAAGAGCGGGGACCATGTTTTATTTCTCTTTAAATCTTTTCAGCATCTGGCACAGTCTGTTTTGCTTGAAGTAAGTCTTCAAAAGAATATTTGATGCTTGGAATACTGCAGTTCTCAAGCTGCTTGGTTCTCCCTTTGTTCTTTTAGGAGGAAGAAGAAATAGAAATGGCTGTGATCTACCTTCAAAAGTTACTCCGGGGCAGAGTCGTTCAGAACATGGTGTGTAGGTCCAACCACTGGCCCTGCGTTTCTCTTTTGAGAATAATTTTTTTAGATTGCGTATGTGCTTGGTTCCTTGGAGTGAATTCTCTTTTGCACCCTGCTATCCTATTCAGCTAAACTCTTAAATTGACTACCCATTTCCTTCTGGTGTCCCATTTCCTTCTGGTGGCATCGTTTGTCCAGGTGGGTGGCACAGTGTCAAGGAGAGAGGCAGGAAGGACCTACCTGCTATTTGCCATGGTTGTAACTAAGGCAGTGTGAAACTGACTTCTTACTTGGAATTGTTAAATCCATACATTTTCTCACCTGAATTTTGGCTATTTAAGCATTATCAACCAGGTGGATTCCCTAATTTTTCACATAACCATAATACAGTTATTTGAGTTTGCGTATGCCTGGCGACACCTACATTATAAATGAAATAGCTAAATAATGAACCATGGTTTTGAACCCTTACTATATGCCCACACTATTTATTCTTTGCACTACATGTATTGTCTCATTTTTTTTCCTATCCATAGTCTCATTTTACAGGCAAGTAATATGAGTCTGAGGGAGATATAGTTATCTGCCAGCAAATTCCGCTCTGGTCTTCCTGACTGTAAAGCCTCAGCCAGATTATCTGTGTTGCTGGAGCAGGCACACTTCACGTAAAAAATGGACTGATATAAAGCCCCAGTTAATTTTTTTCCCCAGACAGCTATAACTCATAAGAGATTCAGGTATGATGAGTAACTCAGCTGGATGAACAACTTGTGTTTAGCACTGTTCGTTACTCTCCTTTCAGTATTTTCCCAAGAGAAATGCCACAGTTAAATTTGGACAACAGATTATCACAAACCAGGGACAGATTTATTGGAAAAGAAGATATGGCCATGAAAAATGCCATCCTCAGGTTTATTAGCGAAGGAGCACAGGAAATGAGGGGAAGGTTCTGGTTTCTTAATATGACCCTGGAGTTGTCATCTTGTCCTTGAGAGGTATTGTCAGAAACTAAGTACAGCTCACTGAAAACTAAGCCCATTCTCTGCCTGAGAAGCTGAAGGCACAGAAAAGAGGGCTGCACTCTAGCTCCGTGCGACACATCTGCTCTGTGGAATCCAAAAGGCAGGACAGAGCCCACCGTTCACAAGTGTCTCACAAGCCACTGCATGTAACTCCTAGTGCTTGGCACAAAGGGATGGTAACTTACAGGTCTCTCTTTGATTTGATTTGATTTGATTTGATTTGATACAGATGTTTGAAGGGAAAGAAAAGCGACTGGAGTTGATCCAGGAGTTGCGCACCTGCCATGCACTACAAGAAGATGAAAATCTGGTGAAAAAAGCCGAGAAGCAAGTGACCCTGGCCTTACAGCGGCAGAGGAACTTACATGAGCACAAGGTTTTCCTTTTTTTTTCTTGTTACTTTCTTCTTAAATTTTCTCCCTTGATTTTATCATGGCACAGCAATATTCTAATAAAAACTCATGAAATGGTGAAAAAGAAACAGCCCCACAATCCCATCACTCTGTCAGCTGTGTCTGTATGTGTGTGTGTGTGTGTGTGTGTGTGACGGAGTTTCACTCTATCGCCCAGGCTGAAGTGCAGTGACACAGTCTTGGCTCACTGCAACCTCTGCTTCGTGGGTTCAAGTGATTCTCCTGCCTCAGTCTCCCGAGCTGGGACTACAGGCATGCACCACCATGCCTGGCTAATTTTCATATTCTTAGTAGAGATGGGATTGCGCCATATTGGCCAGGCTGGTCTCCAACTCCTGACCTCAGGTGATCCACCCTCCTCGGCTTCCCAAAGTGCTGGAATTCTTAAATAATGCTGCTGTCGTCCTTAATTTGATTGGGGATGTGCCCTTACTGATTTGAATATGGTGGTATTGTTTCCTTATTTGCAAAACAATAACAACAAAACAAAAATAATGCATTCTTTTCAACTTTAAGATTTTTTCCTTCCTTTTTTTTCACAAATATCCAGTGACTACTGTATTTCAGTTAGTGAGGGCTTTGCAGACTGAATAAATAACAAAAGCAACATGAAATAAGAAATAAGAAATAAAGAAACAAGAAATAAGATTTATCTTAAAATATTAGCATTTATTTTGGAGTTTTAGAACTGTCATAGCTCGTGCTGGTTAAACTGCATATTAAATATGTTACTGTTTCATGATATGTGGTGACTTTCATCATGACCTCCCAGCTGTGTGCCACCTGACACAGCTAAGAATTACAGCTCCAAACCAACAACTGTAAATATTTTTCCTATTTTCTTCTAATGTTTGTCTATGTATACACACTTCAATGCTATTGACATAGTATAGTTACACTTTATTTTACTCCCTCTCCCACTTTTCTGTAAGTCAATCTGAAAAAGAATCAATTTGCACAGAATTTAGTGTTATAGGGAAGTAATAATTAAAGTTAATATGACCCCCCTTTAGCAACATACATAACTCTTGTGTTATGTGGGAGTCGAGCACAAATAGTAAGCAGCCTGGAAATAACCACAACTTTCTTTCTTTCACATGACAGCAGCACCATGGATGGTTGCTGGGCTTGGGGAACTTTTGGGGAGTGAGGCAGGATGGGGAGGAAGCAAGCCACAGGCTGTGAGACCCAACAGAGGAACCAGAGAAGGAAGAGGAGAATGTGAACACTGGAGTCCCTGAATCTAGAAGTCCTAGAGTCCTGGAAAAGCTCAGATAAGGAACAGAATGCCCTGGGAGCGCTAGGCCCTGAGACCGTGGATGAAAAAATGCCCCCCTTGGCCCTTTCAGGTTTCTGATAATGACTTTAGTGGGTACAGCTAAGCTAACCCAGGCTTTTCAGTTCATTTATTCCATTTAGTGGATATATGCGTGGGTGAAATCGTGTCAGCTTACAGGTAAGGGAGGAGTTAATGGGCAAAGCTGTCACTTAGCCAAAGACTCACTCTGCTTACCTTCAGCTGTACCTGGATACACCCTGGATGTATGCAGGGATCTGAGGGATTGAGCACTTCATGTATACCTGCAGCAATGTTGGTCTGTCTCTTTTCCCCTTCTCTTATATTTCTGTGGAAAACAGTCCAGAAAATGCACAACCCCCAATTATGTAACACAGTACTTTCTGTGACTACAGCAGAATCCCCTCCCTAAACATTTCCCTTAATTTCAAATTAGATTGTACTGCCTGTGCATACCCAGATTTCTCATTGAGAAGAGGCTAAACCTGAGCAGGATTTCTAGCCATCTCAGGATTTTCAAGGTGGCACCTGACCCCGAGTGAGGGAGCTTATGCTCCCTGCAGATAAGGAGAGAATTTATTTGTCATCTCTGGGCTGAGTATCTACTGTTTATGAATGGAAGGAGTAGTGAGATGCTCTTAGCTTTTCCCTTTCTTTCCATCTCTCCCTATTATATAAATAAGGTTGAACTTTGTGGTTAGAAAGTCTGTGGGCTAGGAGGCAGGTGAGGATGAAGATGGGTGGTATTGGGGCCAACAACCACACTTGACTGATGCTTTTACCCATAGCCCCATGGCTTCTGAGAACTGAGTATTCCCTCCCTTCAGATAGAAACCAGGAAGGGAGCTGAGCACAGAGGGAGAACTGTCACTGAGAAGGTGGCATGTGACTGGAAGATGAGCCCTTTTCCCTTACAACCAAGGATAGGAGAGGAAAGGGGATGAATTTGCAAAGTCATCTTAAACACTTTTCTTCTCCATATGTCAAAGCCAGGACACAGGGATTCATAAATAGGCACTGTAGCTGGCTTCTGGAAGAGAGCACAATGGGTCCCTAATTTTGCCTCAGTGATTAGATGGACATATGGTCTTTTTCCTGTGCTTTCTTTTTTTTTCTTTTTTTTTTCTCAGATGGAGTCTTACTCTGTCACCCAGGCTAGAGTGCAGTGGTGCGATCTTGGCTCGCTGCAACCTCTGCCTCCTGGGCTCAGGCAATTCTCCTGCCTCAGGCTCCTGAGTAGCTGGGATTAAACAGGCACGCACCACGCCTGGCTAATTTTTGTATTTTTAGCAGAGACAGGGTTTCACCATGTTGGCCAGGCTGGTCTCAAACTCCTGACCTCAGGTGATCCACCGGCCTCAGCCTCCCCGAGTGCTGGGATTACATGCCTGAGCCACCATGCTCAGCCATTCCTGTGTATTTCAAAGATTGTTGTTAATGACTTCAAAGTTATGAAAAGATTTAAAAATACCAAGGTTTTCTACTTTCATGTTATTCAAGATCTTAACTCCTAACCTGTGTGAAAGGAAAGATATTGAAAAATTAACAGGTATCATGAGTGAATTTCTAGGAGATTCAATTTGATTAAACTCCAATATTATCTTTAATAAAAACTTGACATTTCCCTTCATGTCTGGGAAGACACACTTTACCTTGTCGGTAAAATTGAAAGAAAATAACCCATCCTCCATGGTCACTAACAGAAACGTCTTGCTAAATTCTCTTGCTTATTTGAGGGCTGTGGTCCATCAGTGACTGACCAAACAATCAACTTTCTCATGCCTCCGTTTTCCTCATAAGAACCTGGGATGGAGTCAATCGAGAGGTAATATTCCCAATAAAAATTAAATGCATTCTGAAAGTGAATTGACTGCCAAGAGTTTTCAGTAATCCAGTGCCTGTTCTAATAATCACCATTCATAGTGGAATTTGTGTCCTTAAAGTTATGTTATTCTTTTCAAGGTGTCACTGGTTGAAAACCATTTGGCTGGACTGGAAGGAAGGGCACTGGCAGACATGTTTGACTTCCTGTCCAAAGAGCTGGTGAGACTGCAGGAGGAGAGGAGGATCCATGCCTTTGTCATGCTGGCCGAGCGCCAGCGGCGGGTACGAGAGGCTGAAGAGAGTGGTCGGCGTCAGGTGGAAAAACAGCGCCTGCGGGAGGAGGACGAGATATTTAAGGAGGCAAGTAGGGGCAGCTGGGTGTATGGAAGCTGCCTGGAAGGAGCCAAGTCAAACCAATGGATGCTCATGACATAAAATGGCATTTGGCTTTTGTTTATGCATTGGGTTCCTACTGTATGCCAGGCACTCTACAAAGGCATTGTGAGAAACTTTGGAGGGGGAAAAGAACCTGGACATGATCCCTTCTCTCCTAAAGCTTAAATAACACATAATACGCACCTGTGTATAGAATTAGAAAGTTTATTGAGTTCCATGAAGGAAACAAATAGAACCCAGAGACACATTTTAAGCCGGTTACTCCACTTGCTGTGTGGAGCACAGGCTGGAGGGAGGACAGAGGGGGAGCAAGGCGGCCAGGAAGTAGCTGTTGAAGTAGTGAAGGCCAGAGTGAGACACAGGAAGTTGAGTATTACGTCCAGGTCGGGCTTAAGCAACTGGAAGATGATGGTATTATTTCCTGAGGTAGAAAAGTTGAGAGAGAAATAAGCGTAGGGGCAGGAGAAGAATCAGGAAATCAATTTATATTTAGTTTGGGACATCTAAGCAGAGGTATTGTTTCAGTAGGTGGATCTACAAGATGAAATTTAGAAATGAGGTGTTGGCTGAAGATGTAAATTTGGGAGTTGGTGACCAGCTTGTAGCCTCCTACCAATCTTAACACACTTTGCTTCAAAAAGAGTTCCTGAGATTTAGAAAGTACTGGCAAATCAGAACTTGCCATCTCTACCTAATATCACTAAGGAAGAACCAGCTGGGGATGGGAAGAATAGCTGGGGGTGAGAATAAGAAGCAGTGGAACAGAGGAGCTACTATACACAAAAGCAGAGAAAGACAGAAGCTGGTAAAAAGCTTCTTAGGAAGATATCTTCTAAATGGGAATGATGGCAGAAAACATCAACTCTGTCTAGCAAGGGCAATAAAGGGTTAAAATAGCCCTTCTAGCCTGATTTAAGAATCACTTAGGTAAAAAATGTACCCACTGTGGACCCACAGATTCAAATATCATCCATCATTTTAATTCCCAACCTTCCTAATTAAAATATAATGACTATTTTCCATCCTACTTCCCCAACCTCCATTCAGACAGATTCTCTTGAAGAGAAATATGCTTGCACATAAATTATAAAACAGAAATGTAATAGTTAATAAATTTCCCAAATATAGCATATAGATAGTGAGAAACACAGATGTAAAGTCATAGACTCATCTTTAAATACATATACAATTTTGCAGGCACATACATGAGGACATATTTACAAATATCTAGTGTGCACAATATTAGCAAGACATGGAGGAACACACATAGCCACACGTTTCCTTATTCATGTACATACACGCACAAATGTGTCCAGAAATGTACACATTTATAAAGATATACATAAACAGGTACATATATAGCTATGAATGGACCATAGTAAAATTTCCACCCCTCTACTATTACCTGACTGAGCTGTCTAACTGATCCATATAGATGCAACTTGCTTCCTGAATAAGAGGGTGGGCTCTATGAGAGCATGAATATTGTATATTCCCTTTGTGCCTTGCACAACACAGCATAGATCCCTGTACCTAATAGACGTTCAGCAGATATATTTTGGTTGGTTAGTTGTTTGGTTGATACTGTATTCAACTGGCCATTGAGAGTCTCCCATAGAGAAGGCATAGGGATTGAAGGTTAATGTTTTACACATAGGTGTACAGTATCATATACTCAGAATTGTGCCAAAGTGCCAATCCAGAAACAGGTACTGAATTGTTACTGAGTCCCAGGCATTATCTCAGATACAAAGATATATTTAGACATGAAACAGAAAAGTGCCCTACCTCTAAGAAGCTGATAATCAGCATACATATACACGCAAAACTAAGTATGCCACAGTTGTTGCTTAATCTTTCTATGTGCATACACCTGTAAAGCGGGAGAAACTAAGCTACTTTGCTTATGGTTATATACTTAGGGAGCAAAAATATAGAGAAAACAAAGTGTTTACCATGAAAGTGGGAAGGTGCTGTAGTAAAGGAAGAAACCATGGTGGCCTTCTAAGATACTGGCAGTTACTATAATCCATGGGTTCTGACTTTACCGTAATTCATTACACTGTACATTTGTGTGCTCTGTACTTTTTATTTTGTTTTATTTTTCTGATCTCTGAGTTTGCTTCCAATGCACTTTTAAAATCTGTATCCTATTTCATAATATCAAGTAAGCTTTAAAAAGAAGCAGTCAAGGGCTGGTACGATAATCCAATAAATTCATTAGAGACCCAGGATCCTTCTAGCTTTCTGCTCTTCTCTTCCTAAGTCGTAGCCCTTCTGGCAATTTAAGATGATTGCTGGTGTTCCAGCATTATGTCCTCATGAAAGGAGAAATGAAGAGAGAAAAAGAAGCCAGGTCTTTCCCTTTAAGAATCCTTTCTCTGGTCAGAATGTGGTCATACGGCCAATCCAGCTCCTGTGGGTGCTAGGAAATGTAGTCTTTATTCTAGGCACCTGTTTGCCTAGCTGAAATCCAGGAGTTCTATTATGTAAGAGGAAGGAGAGAAAGGACACTGGAGAATATCTCCTAGTCTATTCTTCTGTTAGGTAGTTTGACCAAATCACGTTGCTGGTAAGAACAAAGCCAGGATTTAAACCAGCATTATTGACTCTGAAGCCCATGATCCTTCAGCAATGCTGTCTTGCCTCCCCACCCAATAAGATCCATAATTCTGAAATGGGCTAAATGGGTGTGGGCTGCCCAGAATGAGTAGGCAGGTGGATGAGAAATAGACTGATAAAGAAAATGAATGATGAGTGAAGGGACTGTTGACTTAATAAATGAAATATATGAGCTAAAAAAAGTTAACCAATGTTTGTGTATTTTTCTTGTGTTGTTTACAACAGCATACCTGTTTTAGTGAGGGTATTATTGTATTTTGCAGGTAGTTAAAGTTCACCATAGTACTATAAGCTCCTACCTAGAAGACATAATACTGAATACTGAAGCGAATACTGCAGAAGAACAAGCCAGGGCAGAAATAGAGAAGATGGCTGAGAAAATCAATGACATTGCTTATGAAATGGAAAGCCGGTGTGTATCAAGAGAACAGATTATAGAATGGACAGCCCATTTGCTGATACTCATATATATTTTTTCAAGAGCTTACAATTTCACCACCAAGGAGAAAAAAATAACTCATACTTCAGGGTCCATTGTTTTATTAACATAACTCCTGAGAAGCCAATATGCATATACCTCTGTATGGATTCTCAGTTATCCTCTGCAATCTGGATTACTCTCATTACTTACTCTCAGAATACTCGGAAGCATGAAAACAATGTGAATACGTGTGTGCAACATTACTGGGACTTCATCCCAAGGTTTCTGGCTTCTGTGTATAAGCTGTGTTTCCAACATTCTCTTCCTGGCAGGCAGGGTAACTGAAGGACAGGGTCAAATCCAAATTTTTTTATGGAGTTAAACAAACTTGCCAGGAATGTGATATTTTGGATCACTCAATCAAGGAAAAGGTGATGGTGGGATTTGAATGGAGTTGCTTACACAGCAGGAAAGCATAAATCAGCAGCTCAAGTAAAAAAAACCAAAGAAATAATTCATTTTGTTTTATATTTTTTAGCCGAACCTATCTTCAGTCAGAGGAGATTGTTGCTGAGTTGGTTTATAGTTTTCTGATCCCAGAGGTGCAAAAATACTTTGTCAAAGAAAAAGGTAAGCCAATGTAAATGCTTTACTTTAGGATTTTTAAAATATGTAACTTATTTTCAATATCCCAGAGATTTAAAATTAAACAGAGGGATGGGGAAATTTCTGAAGGAGGATCACTGAGTTTTCTTATTTCAGAGTTTGTCAGGTTCTCTTCATGCTACCTGATTCTAGAATACAATCAACTCTAATACAGACAAGACGTAGTTCTAATAAAAGTGACAATATCAAAATCCAAACCTTGTTTAAAAGGATGTTCCCAAGTTTTCAGAAGAGGTGTTTTTTTTAAAGCATAAAACAGATAATGAGCATATAAAAGATTTTCACATTGTAGCAGCCTTATGGAGGCAGGACACGAGAACCGTGAATATTAAAAAGCAGGGGTGCTAGAAAGGTCTAAATCTACCCTGCTGCTCTGCCTGCACCCCAAATAGCTTGTTTCTGCTGGAACTCCATCCAAGTATAAATATCCTAATTTATCATTTGTCACAGGTGGCATGTTTTTAAAGACTGATGCTTTCAGTCAACAGAGAAAGAAAAAATAATATCTTAAACAGAAAAGTAAGATTCTTCCATAGCTCTGAGACTGTTGATGGCAGGCTTGATCCTAGACAGAGGGGTGCAACCAGGAGAAGAACAACATTTAAGTGAAATAGCAGCTCAAAAGCATTGAAAATTATACAGGGGAATTCCAGGCAGGTTTAAGCAGAAAAATGCTTAACATTTCAATTTGCTTAACCAGGGATAAAGAACTGGTGGAGTTCTCACACATTTGGGGAGGACAAAGAAATGCCTGATTTTTCCATTGCATGGTTGTAGTGGAATTTTTAAACCAGTACCCCCTAAGGATAAGCATTTAGTTTGTTTCCAGTTTATTTTCCTGTTACTAACGGTGCTTCAGTCAATATATTTTACACATATCCTGGCCATGCTTCTGAGAGTAAATTCTAACAGTACAATTGCTGGGATATAAGGTGTGTGTATTTTACATTTTGATAGATAGTACCAAATTTCCCTACAAAAAGATTGTTCTCCCAATTTGATATTACCATATTGCCCCACAAAATGATTGTTGACTCGCATTAATAGTGTATGATAGTGCTTATGCAAAAAAATTAATTTTCAGATCAAGTAATATATTTCTGTGTCACATTATGTTACAAAAGGACCTTATGTTTTCTAGGACCTTAAGAAAATATGCAACTCCTTTCCATTTCTCCTGGGTTCAAAGTGAGGCCAGGCTGCTTCAAAGCCATTACACCCTTAGTTGAATTCCACCCTAGGATTGAAAGAGAGGAGGAAAACAGTGGGTTTAATAATTACTAGTTTGTGGCGAGGTGTGGTGGCTGAAGTCTGTAATCCCAGCACTTTGGGAGTCTGGGGTGGGAAGATCATCTGAATCCAGGAGTTGAGACCAGCCTGGGCGACATAGGGAGACCCAGTTGCTACAAAAAATATTTTAAAATTAGCTAGGTGTAGTGGCATGCACCTGTAGTCTCAACTACTCGGGAGACTGAAGTGGGAGGATCACTTAAGCACAGGAGGTGGAGGCTGCAGTGAGCCGAGATTGTGCCACTGCATTCCAGCCTGAACAACAGAGTGAAACCCTGTCTAAAAAAAAAAAAACAATTTACTGGTTTGTGATCCCCTCCCTCACCTTGGGAGTCTGAGTTGAGGATCTGGAGGAAGACTTGAGCGAAAGGAATCCAGTGGCACTTATCTGCAGTCACGTTGAGTGAGTCCCTAGCCTCTTCCCTTTATATTTTTGCCAAATCAAAAGAGCCATATGAACAGGGAGCACACTAGGACCTTTTTTTTCTCTTTTCAAATGAGAACCATATGTACTATATATACACTCTTTACTCAAAATTAAGATAATATTATATACAGACAATTTTGATATATATCACTTTTTAAAAAGCCAATGGATCAGAAAAATCTTAAAGATACCTGTATATAGATATAAAGTAATAGTAACTGCCAAATTTTAAGTGCATGCTAAGTTTCAAGAAGTTCACTAAGCATTTTTAAATGTACACTATCTCAATGTCTTTCAAGAGTTGTAGGTGTATTCTCCTTTTTCACTTAATGGAAATTAGCTCTTGGAGACATATGACTTGCAAATTTGAACCATGGTCTGTGTGACTCCAGCGTCCCCACTTTTTCAACCATATTACTGTGAAGTGCTAAAAACCGCTGAGTGAATTACCCTATCTAAACTGACACCCAAACAGCAAAGAATCCACAATACTTCTTATGGTCCTTTACTAGCTGTTTGACTTTAGGTAAATTATCTAATGTCTCTGTGTCCATGTTTCTTCTTCTGAGAATGAGGATATTAAAATACTATCTTTTAGGAGGATTAAGTGAAGAATTACATGTCAACTGCTTAAAACAGTACCTGGCACAAAGTAAGGACAAATGCTAACTGCTAACATCATCATCATCACTACTCCTTTCCAAGGGTTTAGGTGCTTACCTGATAGTGAATATTCTTAGAATTTGGAGCTAGGACTACCTTCTAAAGCCATGAGCTCATAAACTCATCATCAATCAGTAAGTCCCCTCCACATTAAGAACTAAGGCTCAAAAAGAAGTATAAGACAAGGTCTTTATTTGTAAGTTATTTACCCTCTAGGTATTAAACAAAATGTAACTCACATGAAGTGCTTCAATGCTGAATAGGTTGGTACAAACTGAAGTGCAGTAAGTGGTAAATCTGGGCTGACGTAGTCAGAGGAGACTTCCTGGAGGATCTTGGACATGAGCTTTCCAGGTTTTGGAGTGCAGGCGTTCCAGGTGAGGGAAACTGCTGAGGAGTGGAATGGAGGCAAGCCTAGTGGGAAGGAGTATGACTGGGCTGAACCAGAGAGTGGGAACAGAGGGAGCAGAAGGAAATTAGATTTGGGTTGGGTTTACCTTTAGTTTGCAAAACTATTTCTATCATGACTCTCTTGAAACATTTGGGAATGGTTTCGTTCAGACTTTCAGAGTGAAAATTTTTCTATTACTTTGGCACAGTGAGGAACGCACAGCGGAAACATATTCTTGCAGCCCATCAGATCATCCACAGTTACACAGAAAGCATGGTTCAAAAGAGATTAACTGAGGGGCAGCAAGATGAGGCCTCAAATGCTGCCGTGTTACTTGAGAAAGAAACTCAAAATGAGAACAACAGCTAAGGTGAGTTTGATTTTCCACCTGGAAAAAAAAGCAGAGAAAGGAAGAAAAGTGGCATTGTTCAGCTTTGTGCTGTGCTCTAACAATCATAATTGCTGTTTAAGAAATGGAAGATTGGCCGGGCGCGGTGGCTCAAGCCTGTAATCCCAGCACTTTGGGAGGCCGAGACGGGCGGATCACGAGGTCAGGAGATCGAGACCATCCTGGCTAACACAGTGAAACCCCGTCTCTACTTAAAAATACAAAAAACTAGCCGGGCGAGGTGGCGGGCGCCTGTAGTCCCAGCCACTCGGTAGGCTGAGGCAGGAGAATGGCGTGAACCCGGGGAGGCGGGGCTTGCAGTGAGCTGAGATCTGGCCACTGCACTCCAGCCTGGGCGACAGAGCGAGACTCCGTCTCAAAAAAAAAAAAAAAAAGAAATGGAAGATTGTTGTTTAAGAAATGGAGGACTTCCAGTTAAATTGGCACATTTCCTCTAGGTTATAGCATCTACTGTTGAGATTATTAGAAAATTAGAGTTTATATTACAGCAATTAGACTCTTATGATAGAAAAAATAGGACTCTAAATTATTTTTATGGGTTCTTTTAGTGTGTATGTAGCTTGTCAAATGAAGCTACAGAATGTGTCAGTGTTATACATTTAAAAAATCTTGTTCTTATGGAAGTAGACAAGGTATGCCCTAATGCATTGTGCTAGTTGTAAGCATGGCATGAGACACACAGCCTGCCCAATTCTAGCTCGGACACCTTCTGCAGTGCCCACCAGGGGTTGGTCTTGGGCTCAACTAAAGGCTGTCATATTCACAAGACTAACATAGACCATATTTGGCATGAATGTACTTAGAAAAATATAAGACAGGAAACAGCTTCCAGCAAGGCAACATCAGACATTTCTCTTCCTGTAGGAGCCCTTGCCATAGCCATGCGGAAGAACACATAGCTATTTTCTTTAGTCCCTAGTTTATGGAGTGCGGATACAATACAAGGAAAAGAGGTAGGTGGGTGGGTGGGTACAGGAACTGCCCTGGCGTAAAAGTTTCACACCCCAGGGGCCAGAATCTCTTGTAATAATTCCATAGGCATAGCTTCCAGGGTCCTCACTGTGGATTTGCCCAGCTACAAAAGTCAACATACTCACAGAAACTCAAAGCTATGGTTTTCTATTAGGTATTCATTCCTCTCAGTTCAGATGGAATTTGCCAATCAGGTGGTTTTTAAGTAGTTCAAGTTGCTTAGTAACACAGTTGACACGTATCATATTATCAGGTTACTAGGAGAATAGCGCTAGGGAGTCAATTAAAACTAAAATTCTCATGAGAAGGGGAATGGAGTGAACTTTTTGCCTATACTTTCTCCCTCAACCCTTTTGTGGTCGAGGCACATCTTCTGCTGTTTTGCCCTGAAGGTATGCCAACCATCAGGTTGGGGAAAGTACCAGGGCTAGGGAGAAATTTTAGTTTGGCACTCAGAAGTTTTGTGTATTGGCCAGCTCTGCCACCAATTGTATAATCTTATACAAATAATTTCTCTGCTTCAGTCCTTGGTCCAATAGAATGGAATCTTAAGTCTCAATCAAAAGGAATCATGGAAGGAAGGTTGAGATGAGAGGGAAGGTAAGAAATACTGCAGAGAGAAAGCTAATAAGTGACTCTTAAATATCAAACTGTGGCTGTAAATTACAGCAGAAAAACTTTAGACTTTAATAGTAAAATAACCTCTGAAATAATTGAAAATATAAAACATCTATTACATGTTATGTTATATATTGTCTATAAAATGTAAATTCAAGGACCAAAGCATTTGCCTACCTTATTACTGTGACAAAAGCAAGCCTTAAGGTTGGGGTGGAACCCCATTTTTTTGACATGGAAATTTAATAAGATTAATAATTGACACAGTTTGCATTGAATGCATCTGCCTTTACTTCTGATTGTGATACCTACTCCATGACATTCATAGTGACCTGTGAAATCAAGCCAGAGAGAACAAAAATTATCTTCTATTTTATACTTAGTGAAAGTAAAATATATTTCATTAAAGCCTATGTAAAGCATATATGATAATTATAAAATCTAGTTGCAAGAAAGTCTAGTTGTCAGGCTAACTACAGACACTCAACAAAGGTGATCAATAAATTAAATGGTTGGAACATGCAGCTTAGCTGTCCCCAAAGTATATATTCCCTCTTCCTTCTTGTAGAGGGAAGCAGAGAAGGACAGATGTGAGATTATTCAATGATGGCTAGGGAAAGGGGCAGTAGGCATGGACCACTGATTTAAAATATGTATTTAAAAATACGTATTTTTAATTAGCTTGAACAGAGAGCTAATAAATAGTGAAGAATTTCTGGGCCAAGATCTAGGAGAAGATAGAAATTTAGAGGGTTGGGTCTGGCATTTGGGGCTACTTTTTTCCTGGGAGAATATGAAGATTCTAGAAAATGTGGCTGAAAGACTGAGCAGTATTTTTAAAAGCTTTGCAAAACCAGGGGTACAAAAAACTTGAGTCAAGGTTGGGGCCCTGATAAACCTTCTTCATTTGGTTAGGGACTTTAAAAGGCTATGCTCTAGTGGTAAGGGTTAACTGGAAGTAAACTATCCCTGGCATATAATGTAGTTTATCTTCTCATCATCTGAGTGATTTTAAAAATCTCAATCCCAGAAATTGAACTTAACAAGGTCCTTGGTTTCTATTGCCTCAAGGAACCTGCCAGAAATAAAACGTAAATTCTCTTTACAGGAAGTTAACATTGTTCTAGACCTCTATTTCCACAATTTCTAGAATGCAATCAAGAATATTCAGGTACATGAGGAGACATGACAATCTGAACAAGTGACAAAAACAACAGATGATAGAAACAGACATAAAAGGATCTAAAATATTGGAGTTGTTAGACCCAGACTTTATTTATTTTTTCCATAAGTTATTGGGGTACAGGTGGTATTTGGTTGCATGAGTAAGTTCTTCAGTGGTGATTTGTGATGTTTTGGTGCACCCATCACCAGAGCAGTATACACTGCAACATATTTGTAGTCTTTTATCCCTTGTCCCCTTCCCACTCTTCCCCCCAAGTCTGCACAGTCCATTGTATCATTCTTATGCCTTTGTGATTAGACACAGACTTTAAAATAACTCTGTTTACTACTGTGGACTTCTATCCTCCAGAGCGATGAGAAAATACATTTCTGTTGTATAAGCTGTCCAGTCTATGTTGTTTTGTTATGGCAGCCCCAGCTGACTAAGACAGATTTTAGTACCAGGAGTCAGGTACTATTGTAACAACTACCTAAACATGTGGGAGTGGCCTTGCCACTGGTTATGGGTAGAAGCTGGAAGAGTTTTGAGGTATATACTATATATGTATGGACATCAAGTGTGATTCTGGTGAGTTCTCAGATGGAAATATGGAATATGTTATTAGAAACTAGAGGAAAGGTGGCCCTTATTATAAAATGGCAAAGACCTTGACTGAACTGTGCTCTAGTGTTTTATGGAAGGAAGAAGTTACAAGCAATGAAATTAGATATTTAGCTGAGGATATTTCTAAGCAAAGTGTTAAAGGAGCAACTTGGTTCCTCCTGACTGCTTATGGTAAAATGCAAATGGCAAGAGATTAATTGAAGAAGCAACTGTTAAGCAAAAAGAAATCAGAATGTGAAGGTTTGGAAAATTCTTAGCCTATTCATATTGGAAAAAAAAAGAAAGCTCTTTCTGATAGGAATGCTAAGGGTGGATTAATAGACATTTGATAAGTGTATGGGATTATATGAGCAGAAACATTGCAGGATGAAAGTAAGGAAGCCTATTGATTGGACTTCTTGAATTAGACAGGATGGGATGATAGAACTATTCAGCTGCAAACGTGCAGTATTCTTCAAGAAGAAGGAAAAATGATTCCACAGGAGATCCAGAGTCATCAGGGCCATTGTCCCAGTTTCAACAGGCCAGGTGGCTTTCACCATGAGCTTTGGAGGAAGGATCACCCAGTGGACCCCAGCTCATCTGAGCTATGGGGTGGGACCCTGGGTCAGCAGAGCTACAGGGAGCAGACACTTACCTAGAGCCATGGGGATGGGACACTGTAGAGTCAAAGGGGCAGAGCCGTGGGAATGATGCTGCCACCCCGGTGGGCTTAGAAAGCAAGACACTAAGCCAAATAAAATTATACTCAAGAATTAAGATCCAGTGGAACTTGTCTTGCCAGATTGTGGACTTGCTTAGGATCCATCACCCATTTCTTTCTTCTGAATTTTCCCTTTTGGAAGGAAATATGTCTTCTATACCTCTCCCACCATAGTATTTTGGAAGCACATAGTGTGGCTGGTTTCACAGGCTCATAGGTGGAGAATAATTTTGCCTCAGGACAAGTCATATCTTGAGTCTCACCCATACTTCATTTGGATAATATTTATGAGACTTTGAACTGTAGACTTTAGAGTTGATGTGGGAATGAGTTAAGATTTTTGGTATTGTTGGTATAGAATGAATGTATTTTGCATGCAAGAAGAACATGAATTCTACCTGGGGTAGAATGCTATGATTGAAATGTGTCCATGAAAATGCATATGTTGAAGCTATAACCCCCAATGTGGTATTTGGAGACAGGACCTTTGGAAGAGAATTAGGTTTAGATAAGGTAATGAGGGCAGAACCCTTATGATGGGGTCATTGCTTTTACGAGAAGAGACATCACAGTGCTTCTCCTCTCCTTCTTCCTCTCCCCCTCTGCCATTCTCCCTCTCTCTCTCTTCCTTTCTCCCTCTCTTCCTCCACTTTCAATATGAAGACACAGTGAGAAGGTGGCCATCTGGATGCCAGAAAGAGAACTTTCAACCAAAACTAACCATGCTGGCATCTTGATCTTGGACTTGTACCCTGTAGAACTGTGAGAAAAGAAATTTCTGCTGTTGAAGCTATTCAATCTATGGTATTTTGTTATGACAGCCTGAGCTAAGACACTCTGTTCAAAGGGTAAATGCCAATATTGAAAATTTCAAGAGAACTGGACATAATAAAAATGATACAGCATATTTGAAGAAAATATAAATTCCAGAATTTAAAAATACAGTAGCAAAAATGAGAAACTCAGTGAATCTCTCCTCAGAGATATTTAGAAAGAAGCGTGGAAAGACAAAAGGATAGGAATTTATAGAAGAGAGAGAAGGATAGATTTAGAATAACTTAATGATTTAGAAAAGGAGAAAAAGTGAGTAGGTATGGACCACTGATTGAATAAATTTGACTACTAAAGGAAGGAATAATATGTTGGGAGATCATATGGAATATGAATTTTCCAATAATGAAAGAATTGCTTTCGAGAAGACTTCTTAACCCTAAGCAGAATAAATAAAAAGAAAACCATAACTAGATACATCTCAGAATACTAATACTGCTGAAAGCCAAAAAGAAAAAGAAAAACCTTTAAAAAGCATTCAGAGAAAAATGATAAATTACCTTCAGAAGAGCAACAATTAAGCTGACAGTTGACTTCTCATCAGAAACAATGAAAGCCAAAAAGATGGAATGATATGTTCAATATATTGAAATAGCAAAATAAAGTAGGATTCTATGCAAATGTATTCTTCATGCGAACATATGCTTCAAGAATGGCAGTGAAAGACATTTTCAGACAAATGAAACTAATAAAATTTGTCACTAGGAGATCTGCAACACAAAAAGTTATTAAAGCATGCTTTTTAAGCAGAAGAAAAATTATCCCAGTTGGAAGGTTGGAAAGAAATTTAAGGACAGGTATGTGGATTGGCTTATTGATTGCATAAAATAATAATTATAAGAAACAGCAGTAATAGGAGCAATGCAGTTATAAAAAAAAGAGTCATATGTAAGTCAGAAGAGGGCTAAATAGATTAAATTGTTCTAAGACACTTGCATTGTCTAGGAGGAAGATAAAAGTATAAGTTGACATTGATAACTCAATGATCCATGATAACTCAAGGATGCATTTTGTAACCTCTAGGGTAACTCTGAAGGGATAGTAAGGAGATATATGACATCTAAACTAACAGAAGAAAATGGGATTAAGTTTTCAAAACACTCAATACAAAAAACGGATAGAAAGGAGAAAAAAGGAAACAGAACCAATAGAAAGCAGTGAATAAAATGGTAGATGTAAACCAAAATTTGTCATTGAGTACATTAAATGTGAATGGACAAAATATTCTAAGTAAAGTCAGAATTTACCAGACTGAATAAAAATCATACTAAATTATATGCTGCTTGCAAGAAGCCTATATAAATTCTAGATATACAAAATGGTTGCAAGTTAAAAGATTGAAAAAGATACCGTAAAAACACCACCCATAGAAAAGCAGATGTAGCAATATTCATATCAAAGAAAACTTTAAGGCACAAAGTATTAGAGAAAAAGAGGGACATGCCCTAAAAATAAAGGTCTAATTTATTGGGAAGATATAATGTCACAATTTAAATATACTTAATAGCACGGCCTGACCCTAAATGTAGCAAAATTTAACAGAACTGCCTGGAGAAATAGACAAATCCACAATAATTCTGGGAAATTTTAATCTTTATCAGGAACTAACAAGCAAACAGAGAGGAAAAAACATTTAAAAATGTAATATTTGGCTGGGTGCAGTGGCTCACGTCTGTAATCCCAGCAATTTGGGAGGTCAAGGCAGGTGGATCAGTTCAACTCAGGAGTTCACAACCAGCCTGGTCAACATGGTGAAACCCTGTCTCTACAGAAAATACGAAGAAAATTAGCCAGGCATGGTCGTGTGCACCTGTAGTCCTAGCTACTTGGGAAGCTGAGGAAGGAGGATTGCTTGAACCCGGGAGGCAGAGGTTGCAGTGAACTGAGACCATGCCACTGCACCCCAGCCTGAGTGACAGAGCAAGACCTTGTCTCAATAATAATAATAAAATTATTATTTTATTATTACATAATAAAACATACATAATAAAAAGATACATAATTTTTAAAAACTTGACCTACTGGACATTTATAGAATATTTTGCCCAACAACTACAGATGCATATTCTTGCCAAAGGCAGAGGGACATTACCAGGGGAAAGAGAAACCAGGGGAGCTGTGTGGGCTGGCATGATGGATTAGGGTGCAGAGGAGCCCCCAGGGTGAGGCCAAATTTTCCCATATAATGTTAGCTTTAGGTTTTCGGTAGATAACCTTTTTCTGGTTGAGAAGTGTTGGAATCCATCATGTTATTTAACCAGTTATGTCAGTAATAAAATTCACTCAGTTCCATGGACCTAACCATTGACACTTCTATCATTTTTTGTTTCTTGTGGGTTTTTGTGTATTTGTGTTGTTTGGTTGGTTGGTTGGTTTTTGGTCAGAAAGAGAAGCTGAATGTTCTGACTTGCACCATCACACTGACATTCAGTGATTCAGAGTGATAAAGTTTCAGTGTGATTTTTTCCAGCTCAGGGCCAAGACTGAGATTTTTGTAAGTAAGAGCACCATCCTCAGCTACTGTCACAGAACACTGACTGGCTTTGGAAATTGGCTGTTGCTGCAGACTCGGTAATATTTTTTAATGAATCTGTCCTAATGCTGCAAGGCAAGCAGAACTCACATGCAGAGCTTATGCTATGGTGAAGTCCCTTCACTGGCAACTAACATTATTTGAATCCCAAATAATATACTTCCTATGTTATGAAAAGTTAAAACAAGAAGGAAGATCTTCATTCCTACATGTATTTGCATTGGATATATTTTCTGAGCCTAAACTACTTTTCTAGTAGCAATTTTGGACTTTGAAACAAGTGCAAATGAAATGTCAAAATCTATTTATCTGCAACGGAAGCATGTCCATCTTACCTTCAATTAGAGGTAATCTGTATTGTAATGACATGCTAAAAAGAAAATATCAAGAGAAGAATCTAATAGAATTCTATAAATGCCTTCCAAGCAATACATATGGATATTTATATAAAAGTATATAATTGTGGATGGATACCAGTATTGGCCATATCATTCTGAATGAAAAGACATTTTCAAAGATGACCTAGGGATGAGATAAGATAGGGGAAAATCTCATTTTCAAAGACAAAATGAGAAAGAGGAAAATCTAATGACACATCACTATTAATAAATGAACATTTGCAATCAATTTTAATGACTTGAACCCAAATTAAGCAAAATGTTATTCCCCCAAATAAGAATTCCATTCTTTTCATTAAGATAACTATATCACAAAAAGCTATAGTCAATTATTAGTAGTGTATTTTGAATTTTATCAAAAATGTTATGAAAATTTGTTTTCTCTTTTGTTAAATGAGTATCATTGATTTTGTCATTTGACTTACAAAACCTAAAATATTTACTATGAAGCCCTTTTCAGAAAAAGTTTATCATTCCTTACTCTACAGTAATTACAATGAAGTAGAACTAAATATAACACATGGAAGAATCTCACAAATATAATAAGCACCACAATAAGCCAAATCCACAAATAATCCACAGTATGAGTTTATTTATATAAAGTTCAAAACCAACGGCATCAAACTATAGTGTTTAGGAATGCATACTTAGAAAGTTAAGGTATAACAAAAAGTAAGAAAGTGACTACTGTAAAAATAAAATAAAAATCAGAATAGTGATTACTTTTAGGAGGTAAAGAGAGGATTGTGATTGGGAAGGGGTAAATGGGAGCTTATGAAATACTATTTCCTGACCTGGGTGATATTTACACAGATGAGTACTGTACATTAATTCATTAGGCTGCATATGTGTCATATTCCACAGTTGAAAGTTAGTAATACAAAAACATGAAAGTATAAAACTCATTGGTGGCCGGGTGCGGTGGCTCAAGTCTGTAATCCCAGCACTTTGGGAGGCCGAGATGGGCGGATCATGAGGTCAGGAGATCGAGGCCATCCTGGCTAACACGGTAAAACCCCGTCTCTACTAAAAAATACAAAAAAACTAGCCGGGCGAGGTGGCGGGCACCTGTAGTCCCAGCTATTCGGGAGGCTGAGGCAGGAGAATGGCATAAACCTGGGAGGCGGAGCTTGCAGTGAGCTGTGATCCAGCCACTGCACTCCAGCCTGGGCAACAGAGCGAGACTCCATCTCAAAAAAAAAAAAAAACTTATTGGTAAAAGTAAGTACATGGTCAAATTCAGAATATTCTAATACTGTAATGATGGTGTGTAAGTCACTTTTATCTTTAGTACGAAGGTTAAAAGACAAAACTATTAAAAATAATACCTACAATAATTTGTTACAGGATATACAACATAAACATATGTAAATTGTGAAATTGAAAACACAGATGTTGAGGAGGGTGGATAAAAAGTGTAGAGTTCTTGCATGCAATCAAATTTAAGTTGTTACCAGTTTAAAATAGCCTATTGTAACTATAAGATGTTTTATATATTCCTCATGGTGAGTACAAAGCAAAAAACGTATATTAAATACACAAAAGGTGAAGAGCAAGAAATCAAAGCATAGTACTAGAGAAAGTCACCTAATTACAAAGGAATACAGCAAGAGAGGAAGAAAGGAACAAGGACCTACAAAACAACCATAAAACAATGAACCAAATGATAGTAGTAAGTCTTTATCAGTAATTACCTTGAATGTAATTAGATTAAATGCTCCAATGCAAAGACATAGAGTGGTGGAGTGGATAAAAACAAACAAATGAGACCTATGTCCAGCCTGCAAGAGATTCACTTCACAGCTTAAGGACTCACATAGACTGAAAGTGAAAGGATGAAAAAAGATACTCAATGCAAATAGAAACCAAAATAGAACAAGTGTAGCTAAACTTACATCAGATAAAATAGGTTTTAAGTGAAAAACTATAACATGAGACCGTGATGATAAAGGGGTCAATTCATCAAGAGGCTTTAACAATTATAAATATATGTGCACTCAACATTGGAGCACCTAAATATATAAAGCAAATATTAATAGATATGAAGGGAGAGCTAGACTGTAATACAGTAATAGTGGGGACCTCCAGTATCCCACTTTCAGCAATGAACAGAACATCTAGACAAAAAATCAATAGAGAAATATCAGACTTATGCTACACCTTAGACCAAATGGACCTAACAGACATATATAGAATATTCCATCCACCAGCAGCAGAATACACATTCTCCTCAAATACACACAGAACATTCTCCAAGACTGATGATTGATAAACAAGCCTAACAAACTTAAGAAGATTGAAATTATAGCCAGTATTTTTTTCGAACCACAGTGGTATATAAAATAGAAATCAGTAACAGGAGGGATTTCAGAAAATTCACAATTACATGGAAATTAAACAACATGGTCCTGAACAACAAGAAGTCAAAGAAGAATTGAAAAGGGAAATTAAAAAAAAATACCTTGAGGCAAATGAAAATGGAAACACAAGACATAGTTATGGGATGCAACAAAAGCAATTCTAAGAGGGAAATTTATAGCAATATGTGCTTGCATCGAAAAAGAAGAAAGATCTCAAGTAAACAACGTAATATTACACCTCAAAGAACTAAAAAAAGAACAAACTAAGCCCAAAATTAGTAGAAGGAAAGAAATAATAAAGATTAGACCCGAAATAAGTGAAGTAGAGACTAGAAAAATAATAGAAAAGATCAACAGAACTAAAAGTCGGTATTTTGAAAAAATAAAATTGACAAACCTTTAACTAGACTACTTAAGGACAGGGAGGGAAGACTCAAGGAAAATCAGAAGTAAAAGAGGAGAGATTACAACTGATACCACAGAAATGCAAAAGATAAAAGACTACTATAAACAACTACATACCAACAATTTGGACAATCTAGAAGAAATGGATAAATGTCTAGACACATGCAACCTATCAAGACTGAACCATGAAGAAAATAGAAAATCAGAATAGACCAATAGTAAGGGCATTGAGTCAGTAATGAAAAGACCCTCATCAAAGAAAATCCCAGGCAGGACCCAATGGCTTCACTGCTGAATCCTACCAAACATTTAAATTGCAAAGTCTTCCAAAAAAATTGAAAAGGAGGGAATACTTCCAAACTCATTTTACAAGGTTAGCGTTACTCTTATTTCAAAACTAGACAAGGATACTACAAGAAAGAAAAATTATAGGCCAATATCCCTGATTAACATAGATGCGAACATTCTCAAAAAAAAAGTAACAAACTAAATTCAACAAATTAAAAGGATCTTTCACCATGATCCAGTGGGATTTATCCTAGAGATGAAAGAATGGCTCAACATACACAAATCTATAAATGTGATATACCATATACAGAATGAAGGACAAAAATCACATGATCATATCAATAGATTCAGAAAAAAATTTGACAAATTCAATACTCTTTCGTGACAAAAAAAAAACAACTCTTAACAGATTTGTTATAGAACAAATGTACCTCAACATAGTAAAATCCATATATGACAAACCCACAACTAACATCATTCTCAACAGTAAAAAGCTGAAGCCTTTTCCTCTAAGATCAGAAACAGACAAGGATACTCCACTCTTGCTACTTCTATTCAACATAGTACTGGAAATTTCAGCCAGCACAGTTGGGCAAGAGAAAGAAATAAAAGGCACCCGCATTGGAAAGGAAGAAGTTAAATTGTTTTTCTTTGCAGGTGACATGGTCTTATATATAGAAAACCCTAATGACTCCAATAAAAAAAACTAATAGAAATGATAAAGGAATTAGGTTACAGGTACAAAATCAACATACAAAAATCAGTAGCATTTCTATACATTAACAACAAGCTATACAAAAAAGAAATCAAGAAAACAATCCCATTTATAATAGCTACAAGGAAAAAAATAAAATACTTCAGAGTAAATTGAATCAAGGAGATCTGTACATTGAAAACTATCAAACATTGATGAAAGAAATTGAAGAAGACACAATTAGATGAAAGGATATCCTGTGTTCATGGATTGAAAGAATTAATACTGTTTAAATATCCATGCTACTTAATGCAATCTATGGATTCAATGCCATCTACAGATTCACTGCAATCTCTATCAAAATTCCAATGACATTTTTCACAGAAATAGAAAAGGCAATCCTAAAATTCATATGGAACCATAAAAGACCCTAAGTAGCTAAAATAATCTTGAAGCAAAAAGAACAAAGCCATCACACTAACTGACTTAAAAATCTACTACAAAGCTATGCTAATCAAAACAGCATGGTACTACACACAAAGACCAATGGAACATAATAGAGAGCCCAGAAATACACCCACGGATTTGTGGTTAATTGATTTTTGACAAAGGTACCAAGAACACACAATGGGAAAAAGACAGTCTTTTCAATAAATGATGCAGAAAAAACTGGATATCTACATACAGAAGAATGAAATTAGAACCTTTTCTCCACACCATATTCAAAACCCAACTCAAAATGGATTAAACACTTAAACATAAGTCCTCATACTGTAAAACTGTGAGAAGAAAACATAAGGGAAAAACTCCTAACATTGGTCTGGATGATGATCTTTTGGATATGACTCAAAAGCACAGGCAACAAAAGTGAAAACAGACAAAAGGATTACATCAAACTAAAAAGTTTCAGCACAACAAAAAATAATAAACAGAATGAAGAGACATCCTGCTAAATGGGAGAAAATATTTGCAAACCATACATCTGGCAAGAGGTTAATATTCAAAATATGTGAGGAACTCAAACAACTCAATAGCAAGAAAATAAATAACCCAATTAAAAAATGGGCAAAGGACTGAATATACATTTCTCAAAGGAAGACACATATGAATGGCCAACAGATACATGAAAAAAATGCCCAATGTTATAATCATTCAAGAAATGCAAACGAAAACCACAATGTGATATCACCTCATACTGTTAGAATGGCTATTATCAAAAAGACAAAAAATAAGTGTTGAGGAGGATGTGAAGAAAAGAGAACCCTTGCACATTGTTGGTGGGAATGTAAATTAGTACAGCCATTGTGGAAAACATTACAGATGTCCTCAAAAAGTAAAAAATAGAACTACCATATGATCCAGCAATTCCACAACTGGGTATATATCCAAAGGAAATGAAATCAGTGTGTGAAAGAGATATTTGCACTCCCATGTTCACTGCAGCATTAATCACAATAGCCAAGATTTGAAATCAACCTAAGTGTCCATCAACAGATGATAGTATACACACAATTGAATACTATTCAGCCTTTAAAAAAAGAAGGAAATCCTGTCATTTGCAGCAACATGTCTGAACCTGGAGGGCATTATGCTAAGTGAAATAAACCAGGCACAGAAATACCAGCATAATGCCATGAACCAGGCATAATGCATCCACACACATACGCATATGCTATCACTTACATGTAGAATAGAAAAAAGTTGAACTCATAGAAGTAAAGGGTAGAATGTTGGTTGCCAGAAGCTAGTGTGGTAGGGAGATGTTAGTCAAAGGATATAAATTTCCATTAGGAAGAATAAGTTCAAGGGATGCATTGTACAACCAGGGTGACTATATTTAATAACAATGTATTATATTTTGAAAATAGCAAAGAGAGATTTTAAGCACTCTTTCCCCAAAAAATGAAAAGTATGTGAAGTAGTGCATATGTTAATTAGCTTGACTGAGCCATTCTACAATGTGTATGTATTTCAAACCATCATGCTGTACCTGACAAATATAATCTTTCTTTGTCAGTTAAAAGTAAATAAATGAAGTAGTAAAGGATGTTGGCAGTAAGTCAAAGTAAAATGGAAAGAGAATCAGAAACAGTACTTATGTCCTCCAATGTCTACATATCAACTTCTCCCAAACAAATGTTCCATGGATAACTGCTTTACAGGACATTCATAAGCAGGCCTGCTCCTGGTATTTGCAAGACCCAGGTCAAGAGGATGAATTGAAGCTTCATATCATATGAAAATATATAAAGTTGTAAATTAGGCTAACATACTGTTAGATAAAATTTATTCTACCCACCTACTTTCACAAACATGTCTTTGAGATGATAACATTGAAAAATGGGTAAGCAGCTATGGGCTTTATGTAATTGAAAGATGGCAAGAACCAAAGATGATAAACTTAGTTATTATTGTACATGTCTGACTCTTCTGTTTATGGTCCAGTAATATTTGGACAAGTAATGAAATAAAGGCATACATGGTTTTTTAAAAGTTAGAAATACATATGTATATATACAAACAAATACATATATGTATATACATTATGCCTGCAATATACAGAGAATATTTCTGGAAAGGTCAATAAGAAATTGGTAGGCAGCTGTTGCCAGGCATGGAAACTGGGGACTGGAGTTCACACTTGGGGAAAAGAGATTTACCTTCCTCATGTTGACATTCTTTTGTATTTTTATTTTTTTATGATGTATGTATATTATTTTCAATTACAACCCAGTTAATGTACAGATTTTTTTAAGTGCTAGAATTTGGAAACTGACACACTGTGAAGTAAGAAACATCTGGATCCCTAAGGCTTATAAATGGCAGAGCTGGGATATGTGTGGGGCTGTCTGAGTTCAAAGCTAGGGCTCAGACACACTGTATCACAGTAATTTTTTGCATGTATTGATCTGATAATGAATGTTTCTAAAAGATGACATAATCATAAACATTTGTTTGGCTCTTTTTTACAGATTGTGATTAAGAAAATAAAAAGAAGCAGTGCGAATCATCATAAAGAATTCCAGTGGTCTGCACTTCTCCCAAAGTGTTCACTGCTCATAAACTTGCCAATGTGTGTTTCGTGAGAAAGGAGATTTATTTTCCTTAAACACCCAATAATTTAAAATGGTTTTCAGTAATAATAATCAAATGAAAAATCTTCATTCTCTTCAGTGTCTTCTAGACACCCTACTTAAAAAGAACATTTTCTTATGTCTCATTTCAATATTTTGTTAACTATGAGGATGTGCTGGTTTGTTGAATCAAACAAAAGGAAATGTTGTGGAATAGTTTTCCAAGTAGTTTTGGTTCACTATTCACAGGACATTGGCATTATCTACTAAGGCTGAAAATGTGCATATTCCATGACTCAGGATTTTATCTCCCAGATATATATTCAACAGAAATGCATGAGTATGTGCACCAACAGTCATGACAAAAATATTTATAGTAGTGGTATTCACAATAGTCCCAAACTGGAAACCCAAGTGTCCATCTCCATTGGAACAGAAAACTATGCTTTGGTCTACTTCTACAGTGGCACATCAACCCACTTTTGAGCTTTAGATCTAAGAAGTATGTTCATGCAACAGCCATAGAGATGGTGCTGTTGAAAGGCAATCTGCCCATCCTGTGTATTGACAAACATCAGGATTCCATGAGAATTCTTCCTCAAAGACTGGCAAATAGGAAAAAAACAGTAAATGAGCAAAAACATCAACATGGAGCTCAAGTAAAGAATTTATAAAGGAGAGTGTGTGCTACTCTGAAAACAATAAAAGCTTATGTTAGAAAATATCTTACTGTAAGAAACAAGTAAAATTTCAAAAACATTTGCTGGGTGTTTTTAATGGAGTCAAAAAGAAAGAGTCTTTTCAGAAACTGAAGTAGGGAATAATAAAAACAGACAAGGTCAAAAAATAGACAGATGCAGGCTGAAAAGGAAAGAAAATGGGCTAAGATGGGAAAAATGTAAAAAGATTTAAAATCCAGCAACAAAATTTACACATTCATTTGGATGCAGTGAAAAGGGCAGAAATATCACAGCAGAGAATAAAATTGGTAATGTTGGTGACACATTTATTAAGTGCTCCAACATGAGATGGGAAGGAATGGGCAAAGTGATTAAAATGACAGAAGTTAGCTGTAGATGACCTATCCCACAGCAATCAGTTCTTGAAGAAGAAACCAGAACGAATAAGATAGAAACAATAATCAGAGTTTAATAATTAATTTTCTGAGTTTTTTTTTAAACTAATTATACAAACTTGAAAGGGTTCACCTTGCCCTAGCAAAACTAGGATTGGGGCACCTTTTTTTCCCCTGAGGATCACTGACAAAAAAACACTGCACCAATAAGGAAGCAACTAAATTTTGTTTTGTTCTTTTAAAAATGCTAACCTGAACTAGGTAAAGGTTATATCATTCGCTTTTGAAATAAAACATCGGGAACACAAAATGAGAAGTGAGTTAGGTTGGGCTGATGGGATAGAAGGTGGGAGGCGAATGCTATACAGCTGGGAACAGCAAACTTTCTGTAAAGGGCCACATGGTAACTATATTAGTGTTTGCGGGTCAGATGGTCTCCATCATAACTGTGTACTCAACTCTGCTGTTGTAGGGTAAGAGCAGCACTAGGTGACACAGAAATTAATGAGCATGACTGTGTTCCAGTAACATTTTATTTTAATTAAAATCAATTCATGTTTGAAAAAGGATTTAAAATAGCTTCTGATAAAGGACATACGTAATGAAACTTAAAATATGATATTTTCTTTAAAAATCTTTATCCTTATGTAGACTTCTAAAACTATGTTTTGTATTTAGACTGTCAAGGAAAATATAAGTTTTTATACAATTCTCACTGACTACTTGAAGTTTACTAGGAGAAGAAAACTTTTTCCTGGTACTGGCAATCTTTTACTTATAATGGCTTGAGTTAAAAAGCTCCAACTTTTCTAATTTTTGCTTTTGAAAATAAAACACCTATAGTGACAATAAAAGCACACACTTAAAGCCATGTGGTCATAGTGACTGGAGCCATGTAGTGAATTGGGGCCAGACTAGTACGATCAATAGCAATGCACAATCACAACGAACTGTCTGAGACAGAAAACTTTTTGCATGGATGCATAATCAGATATAGTGAATCATTGTAAAGAGAGGCAGTGCTTTAGCTGGAGGCAAGGTAAAATCCAAGAGGGAAGTGTGCAGTGTGGGTAAAGGATCTCTTTAGGATGAGAAACTGTTAGCACAAAATTGTTGGGAATTCTAAGTTCCTGAAGTACAGAACTCCCAGACAAATTATGTTAGAGCCTGAGTGTTAGTTCAGGAGGAGCTTCCACTGCTAACTCCCATCCCCCTACTCAGTTCTAGGCCACTGGTACCCACTTGAGGGTAGAGTTGTATTTACAAACACTTGGAGTGATTTTATGCAACAAACTGCACAGAGGATTATAGACTCAGTTACTAGGGGAGTGGAGAATGCCAGCAAGCCCCTGAGTAACAGTGGATGGCCTTCAACTCTGCTTACCAATTGTGGAACAAAAGCCAGCTAGAACCCTAGCAATATAGTAGTAGTATGGGATTTTGGGGGTGTTGCTTTTCTGGCCAGAAACCTCTGTGGACAGTGGGGCCTTTGCCTGAGTTCTTGTCCTGTGTGCAGGAAGAATGAGGTATGCAGACAAGTAGAGGGTGAGCAAGATGAAGAGCAGTTTTGTTGAGTGTTAGTGCAGCTCAGAGGAGACCCACAGTGGGTAGCTCCTCTTTGTAGGTAGGTCATCCCATTGAGTGTTCAGCTCTCAGCAAAAAGGAGGCAATGGAGTGGATGGCTCCTCTCTGCAGGCAGGTCATCACGATGAGTATTCAGCTCTCAGCAGAGAAGGTAGCGCCTCTCTGTAGCTGGTCATTCAGACATCTCCTCTGCTCTGGCTCAGTCCATGGTTTTTTGATCTTCAGAGAGGGGAAGTACATGCTGATTAGTCTATGGGCAGCCATGGGCAGGCCCAGGAAAAAGCGATATAAACTCCCCCTCCAGGCAGCAGTACTGGCAGCCTGGCCCCCAGGCTTCAGGACTTCTCGGCATGAAGGTGGGACTTCACTGGGGCCCTGCCCCCTTCTGCCCAGGAGCTATCTGCCTCCCTTGTCATTCATGGCACCGAGGCTCTTACTGCCAAGGGATGCCTGCAGGCCAGCGCTGAACTGCCCTCAGCACCCCCTCAGCTTCCCTCCTGTGCTCTTCAGTGCCCAAAGACAGGAGGGGGCCAAGGCAGCAGGGGGCTGGCATGTCAGCACCGTCTCGAGTGTGTGCCCACCCTGCTGGCCTGCGACAGTGCCCCGGCTCAGCCCCAACCTTGCTCCACAATCAGAGCATGCACCAGGAGTAGGGAGAAGCCAGGTAGCAGGAGTAGGCACTTCCAAGCCCGCAAGGGCAGGGGGCACTCCAGGGCCTCCAAGAGTGCAGGGATGCTTGAGTCTACAGGCACAGTTTGGGCAGCTGCAGCTGTGCCCAGCAGTAGGCTCCTGCCTGCTCCCAGTCCCGCAAGAGCAAAGGGAAGCTCACATCTGCAGCCACGGCTGGGTGGCTGCAGCCCTACTGGGAGGGCAAGGCTCCTGCCTGCTCTGTGGAGTGGGAGGCCAGGGTCTACAGCCATGGTTTGGGTGGCTACAGTGGCACCAGGGGAGTTCCCACCCCAACTCAGAAGGGGCAGGGCTCGTGCTTGTCCCCAGCTCCCACCAGCTCCATGGAGGGTGCAGCCAAGGCTGCAGCACGAGGGTGTAGCATGAAAGTTAAGGGAGCAGGCTCTGGACCCAGACTGTCTGGGTTGAAATCACAGTCCAAGTTCAGTGTGTCAGACAGGTTATTTAATCCCACTAAGCCTTAGCTTCCTCATGTGTAAAATGGTATAATCATAGAATGTACATCACGAGGTTGATGTTGGGATGTAATGAATTAATTTACATAAAAAGCTTAGAGCAGCATGCAACACACGGTAAACACTCAATAAGCACCAGTTAGCTAATTTTACTATCACAAAGGGATAAAGGACAAAAGAGAAATAGGAGGAGCATGTTTCCCGCTTATAAGGAAAATGACCACACCTACCACTGTATAGACAGTGGCGCAGTGGATATCAGTGTCTAACCCATCAGATGAGTTTCTCCGTCTCATCTGGGGAAGAATAAGAGACAGAGAGAATATGGATGTGCTATCATCTTGCCCCTCCAGCAAGAAAGGGATAGGAATGAGTACCTCATGTTCTGTAGAAACTTGAGGTGTTGAGAATAAGGGCTCCCTCCCTACCAGATATCAGTGCAGTAGAAGGAAGCCATAAGTACTGGCAGAAGAACTTCCCAGAAAACTTAGCTGCAATCATTGAAGGAGGCATCTTTTATGATAGGTGTCAAATGTTGAGGAAACTGGAAGGGAGGACTACAGTGGTTCTTGGCTGTGGCTGCATGCTAAAACCACCTGAGTACTTTAAGAAAAAAAAAAATGCTTCTTGGGTTTCACCTCAGGACAGTTAAGATAGAATCTTTAGAAGTGGAGCCCAAGCAAAGGGAATTTTTTTTTTTAAGTTTCCCAAGTGATTTAATGTACATTCCAAGTTGAGAATAGATGACGTGTTTCCCAAGGAAATTGTCCCTCTCCAAGCGTTTACCATTCATACTTACTACAGATGACGTGTCTTCAGTCCAGGTTCTAATGATATTTTCTTTGTAAAGCGTAAAGAATTTCAAAGGCAAGAAAAAAAATATGTGAGAAAACACTGATACTGGACATAGTCATAACACTCTGTACTTCCTCAGTAACACACTTGTTAGTAATTTCCTGCGTAATCGTCTCCCTCACTGGCGTGTGAGGGCAGGGCAGCAGCTGTACCTAGTGAATTCATTGTTTGCATCTGTAGTGCTTAGTCAGTCCAGTCTCTGGCACATATCAATCCCTCAGTAGGTATTTATTGAATGAAATTCTACATACTTAATGTTTGTAAAAGCAAACATTTGTGTGGTTTTAGAGAACATTTATTATATCTTGGCATATTACGGTATGAAATGAGTTTCAAGGACAAAATTCTAATTTATAACATTCGTTCCTTATAAATGTTTAACTTTTTGTGATTCAACTTGTGAATGTTATTGAGGAACCAAGTAAGTCATAAAGGAAGGGAGAGGCCTTCTGTATGACATCCTAAAAGGAATTTATCCCATTTAGCCTTGTACAAATGACATTTGACAACTTAAGAAACCTCCAACACAAGTTTCAGAGAAGCAAAAATGTTCTTTTCACTGTTTCTTTTATTTTTAATAAAAATTAAAGATATTTTATTAAAACATATCTATCAAATCAACTTTCAATTATGTCAGAATGAAGAGGTTGCCAATACTCCTCCACTAAAAAAATCATACAACTGGACAAAATTGACAAAAGCATCCAGGGAACTAGAAACCTGCCAGAAACGGGCAGCAAGTTGAAAAGCTCCTAGAAATTCAAGGAGAAACAGCAGAAGGCTAATTCTTTCCCCCCAGCTCCCATCAAGCTCAGTCAGCAAGAATTATAGTTTTCTAGTTCGGAGTTGGCCAAAAACCCAGTGGCTCTGCTGCCAGAGGAGAAATACTTACAAATTTTAAAATTTCAAAATTTAGGGTAGAGAAGTGGCATGAAATCTTATGACTTTGCATACTAAAAGTAGCAAACTCAGTTAGAAATGAATAGGGAAAGTCCACAGCTTTGTTAGCCCAAGGATGCAATCCCAGTTGGGGTGAGCAGCAAACCAACCAGAGTGCTAATGGGGAGATCCTGGAAGGGTTGAGACAAGTTTTCCAGATACCCCTGGCTGACTGAGAATACAAAAAAACTAACCCAGAAAGAGGAAAAAAAAAGGAGAAACATAACACTAAAATCGAGTTGGGACAAATAGAAAATAAATCACAAAATGGTACACCTCAACTTTAGCATGCATTAAATATTAGTGTATTAAACACTCCAGATAAAAGGCATAGATGTCAAAATGGTTTTTTTGGTTTCTTTCCTCAAAATTATTTTAAGGCCGGGCGCGGTGGCTCAAGCCTGTAATCCCAGCACTTTGGGAGGCTGAGACGGGCGGATCACGAGGTCTGGAGATCAAGACCATCCTGGCTAACACGGTGAAACCCCATCTCTACTAAAAAAATACAAAAAAATCTAGCCGGGCGAGGTGGCGGGTGCCTGTAGTCCCAGCTACTCGGGAGGCTGAGGCAGGAGAATGGCGTAAACCCGGAAGGCGGAGCTTGCAGTGAGCTGAGATCCGGCCACTGCACTCCAGCCTGGGCGACAGAGCAAGACTCTGTCTCAAAAAAAAACAAAACAAAAAAAAAAATTATTTTTTAAAAAAAAGCAAAACCAAGTATACGATTTACAAGAGACATTTTTAAATATAAAAACAGTAATAATGAAAGTAAATGAATGGAAAATGATATAACAGGAAAATATTTAGCATAAGAAAACTAGAGTGGTTCTGTTACTACAGCTGGAAAAAAAAAAAAAAAAAGAGTTCAAAGCAGGAAGTATTACCAGAGACAAAGTAGGATACCTCATAATGATAAAAAATGAAAACTAAATAGTCGTATCTATTTATGCCCCTAATAACTGAACTTCAAAATTCACAAAGCAAAACTAACAAATAAAGAAGTAAACAAATCTCCAAAGTTGAAGACTTAACACCTTCTTCTCAATAGTATAGAACAAGTAGATAAGAAATCAGTGAAGTTTAGAAGATTTTAAAAACTGTATACCTTTACTAAACACTAATCAGAACACCATACCCAACCACTGCAGAATACATATTCTTTTCAAGTGTACATGAAACATTTACCAAGATAAGCCATATTTTGAGCCACAAAACATCTTTATATGTTTCAAAAAATGAAAATCTTATAAAATATGTTATCTGACCACAGAAACAACTAACTTAGAAATCAGGAACAAATACATATTTTTAGAAAATCCCAAACATTTGGAAGTTAAACAATATATCTTTAAATAACCTTTGGATCAAAGAAGAAATAACAAAGGAAATTAGAAAATACTTTGATGTGAATGATTGAGAAAATACAAATTCAAAATTTATAGGGTGTAGCCAAAGCAGTGCTTACAGAGAAATGGTAACTATATGTACTCATGTTAGAAAAGAGGCTTAAAACCAGTTATCTAAGTTCCCACTTAAGGAAAACACAGAAAGAAAGGCAAAGTAAAACCAAAGTAAGTAGTAGGAGAGATGTTTTAAGATACGGAAGAGCAGAAATTAATGAAACAGAAAGCTTAAAATGATACAGAAAATCGACAAGAACAAAATTTTATTTTTGAAGAGACTGGTTAAAAAAGAGAAATCACAAATTATCAACATCACAAACAAGAGAGGGTATCACTATAGTGGAAGAGGGAATGTCACTATAGATCTTACAGGCATTAAAAGGATAATAAAGGAATAATTTCAAAACTTTATGACAATAAATATGATAGCTTAGATGAAATGGAAAAAGTCCTTGAAGCAGAATTTACCAAAAGATATACAATGATAAATAGAAAATCTATATATCCTTGTGTCTATTAAGTAAATTGAATTCATTATCAAAAACATTCCCCTAAAGAAACATCCAGGCCCAGATGGTTTCAGTGGCGAATTCCATCAAACATTTAAGGAAGAGATCATGTCAATCTTATACAAACTCTTTCAGAAAACATAGAGGAAACACTTTGCATCACAATTTAAGAGTCTAGTATAATCATATCATCTGACAGAGGTAAGAAAATAAGGTTACAGGTCTATATCATGATTATAATTGCAGCGTTGGTGGTATGGTGGTGAGCATAGCCACTTTCAATGATTATGAATGCAAAAGCCATTAATGAAATAGGACCAAAACAAATCCAGAATTCCAAAAGAGAGAGAGAGTATTATTCAGGACAAAGCATGTTTATTCCAAAGATGCAAGGTTAGTACAGCATTAGAAATATCAATGTAATTCATCATATTAATAGAAAAAAGATAAAAAAAAACCTTATCTCAACTGAAACATTCACAAAATTCTACACTCATTCATATTTAGAAATTCTCAAAAAACTAGGATAAAAAGGAACTTTCTCAACCTGACAAAAGCATCTACAAAGAAGACAGCTAGCATCATAGCTAATGGTGAAATATTCAATGTCCCCCACGAGGATATCTACCTCCACCACACTGCTATTTAATATTGTATTAGTTGTTCTAACTGGTACAATAAGGAAAGAAAAAAGTATAAAGATCAGAAAAGAAGAAAACTGTCTTTCTTTGCAGAAAACATAATTATTTGCATTGAATATCCTCACTAATACCAAGGAATAACTAATAGAACTATTTAATAAAGTCACAGTTATATCTCATCAATATAAATATATATATATACACACACATATATATATATTTTCTATATACTAGCAACAAACAATTAGAACAGAGGTTTTTTTTTTTAATTGACTTAATATCCAAAAAATGTAAAACACTTAAGAATAAACTTAACAAAAGACATGGAAGGCCTCTGCACTAAAAACTACAAAACATTGCTGAGAAAAATAAATGACCTAAATAGAGAGTTAGCCATGTTCACATATTGGAACATTCAATGTTGTTTTGTAGTCATTTCTCCCCAAATCGATCTGCCAATTCAATGCAATCACAATCAATATACTAACAGGCATTTTAATAACTTTTCAAAGTTGATTCTAGTATGTATATGGTAAAGCAAAGAATACAGGAATAGCCAAAATGGCTGGGCACAGTGGCTCACACCTGTAATCCTAGCACTTTGTAGGGATGGTGTGGGGGCTGAGGCAGGAGGATCACTTGAGGTCAGCAGTTTGATACCAGTCTGGGCAACAAAATGACACCCCATCTCTACAAAAAAAAATTTAAAAATTATCTGGGCCCAGTAATGCACACCTAGCTACTCAGGAGGCTGAGGCAGGAGGATGCCTTGAGCCCAGGAGTTTGAGGCTACAGTGAGTCATGATCACACGACTGCACTCCAGACTAAGTAACAGAGTGAGAACATATGAAAGAAAGAAAAAACAAAAGAAAGAAAAGAAAGAAAGAAAGAAAGAAAGAAAGAAAGAAAGAAAGAAAGAAAGAAAGAAAGAAAGAAAGAAAGAAAAAGCAAGGGAAAGAGAGAAAGAGAGAGAGAGAGGGAGGGAGGGAGGGAAAGAAAGAAGAAAGAGCGAACCAAAACCATCTTGATAAAGGACCAAGTTGAAAGGCTCATGCTACCTACTTCAAGACTTGCTATAAAGCCTTAGTGATCAAGACAGTGTGATATTGGCATAAGAACAGATAAATAGACATATATTGCAGAATAGGGAATCTAGACATCATCTCATACATGTATGGTTAACTGATTTTTTTTTAACTAAAGTCCCAGAGCTTAATAATGGGGGAAAGAGAGCCTTTACAACAAATAGTGCTGGAACAACAGAATAAATGAAAGAAGGAAAAATAGATCTTGACATCTACAACACACCAAACACAAAAATTAATTTGAGATGGGTTTCAGAATTAAGTTAAAAACTTAACGAGTGCCTAGAAAAAAAAAATCAAAAACCAAAAAACCACAGAATGTCTTTATGACTTATCTACAGGACTCCAAAGACACTAGTCATTTAAAAATGACTTACAGATGTCTGCAGCCCATTCTGGGGAAAGGTCATTCATCGTTATGACCAATGTGGATACAAAGCCTAACACAAAAAGGTCTTGAACTTTTGGAATAGGTTGTTCCTGTATTGATCACTGTTCTCAAAAGGAAAGCCTCACACAAGCTGTATACCTGCATCATCTCCTCGTACAAAGAAGGGAACTGAAACATAAAGAAGAAACAAGTTGTCCACTAGCGTTGCTGACATCAGCAAAATTGTAGAATAGGCAGCTGCAAACTCCCATCCCTCTACAGAAATACTGAAAAACAAGAAGCAACTGTCAGAGTCAACTTTGCTAGAACTCTGGAAAAGAGTCAAAAGTTTACGGCAATTAAGAAAGTGCTGAACCAAGAAAAAGCAACTTAAAAATGATAGGACATTTACCAGTTTTTAAAATGGGGGTGAAAATGATAGGAAAACTTTATGGCATTTTTTCTTGTCCTTGCCACATCTCCTGTTTGTCTCAGCAGCAGTCTTGAAGACAGCATCCCGTGTTCCCAGTATGGGACCCTGAACCCTGGTTCTGGAGGGAGCAGAGCAGGCTTCATTTGCAAATTGCTGGGGTTTGTTTGTCTGTTCTAACCTATTTGGGAGCTAACTGAAGAACTGATCTGAGGTATGCATCTTGTTTTGCCTAACTGAGAACCCACGAAGAGGGAAAAGTGACAGTCATTGCTCAGAAACATTGTAAGGTGAATAAAAATCCTGCAGCCACGTAGGGGCAGAAGATTAAGGTTGAGACATGCAATAGAATGCCTAAGGTCTGGGAGCAAAAGCCAGGAAGAGAGTTTCTTTGGGAAATTAGGGCAATTCAAAACTGCCAGTGTGTATTAGGGAGTTTAGAAAGCAACATGCATGCCAGGACAGGACACATGTTCAGAAAATACCTGAGAAGACCCTAACCTCTGTCTGATCTCTGGGCTCAGTACAAGTAGAAAGTGAAGGCTCATGTGAATTTTTTTTTTTTTGAGACAGAGTCTTGCTCTGTTATCCAGGCTGGAGTACAGTGATGTGATCTCAGCTCACTACAACCTCTGCCTCTTGGGTTCAAGTGATTCTCCTGCCTCAGCCTCCTGAGTAGCTGGGATTACAGGTGCCTGCCACCATACCTGGCTAATTTTTGTATTTTTAGTAGAGACAGGATTTTGCCATGTTGACCAGGCTGGTCTCAAACTCCTGACCTCAGGTGATCCGCCTCCCTCAGCCTCCCAAAATGCTGGGATTACAGGTGTGAGCCACCATGCCCGGCTTCATGGGGAATTTTAAATGCCCTACCAAAATGTTAATAGTGCCCTAAGACAGAGACTAGAAGAGGAGGGGGGTTTACTTGTTTTGTTTTACTTAGCTCCTGGCAGTCAAGGATAGTTCTATCAAAAACACTGGCTGAACACAAGCTAAGCCTTCAGCAATCAAGACAAGCAAACCTTAAGGAACTGGAAGGATCTGACTTCCAGAGTTAAAACACTGTAATATTTGAATGTTCAATTTTAAAAAATCATAAGGCATACAAAGAAACAGGAAAGGATAATGCATTCAAAGGAAAAAAAATAAACTGACAAAACTGTCTATGAGAAAGCTCAAACATTGAAATTATTAGGCAAAGACTTTAAAAACAACTGTCTTAAACACATTCAAAGGACTAAAGGAGATCATGGAAATGAAGAAAGGAAACCAGAAAAATGATATATGAACAAAATGAGAATATCAATACAGAGATAGAAATTATAAAAAGGAATCAAATGGAAATTAAGAAGGTGAGAAGTATGATAACTGAAATGAGAAATTTCACTAGAGGAGTTCAACAGCATGTTTGAGCAGGCAGAAGAATGATTTAACACACTTGAAGATAGGACAATTGAAATGATCCATTCTGAGGAGCAGAATGAAAATGAGTGAAGAAAAGTGGACAAAGACTAAGACACCTGTGGAACACCATCAAGTGGACCAACATATGCATTATGACAGTCTCAGAAGGACAAGGGAGAGAGAGACAGAGAGAGACAGAAATTATATGTGAATGGCCAAAAATGTCCCAAATGTTATAAAAGACATGAGTCTACACACCCAGGAAGCTCAAAAAAGCCCAAGCAAAATAAACACGAAGAGATACACCAAGATACAGTATAGGTAAATTGTTGGAAGACCAAGAGAATCTTAACCCCAAGAGAGAGGCAACTCATCCTGTACAAGGGAGCCTTAATAAGATTAACAGTTGATTCCACATCAGAAACCATGGAGGCTTGAAAACAGGAGGCCTGATGCCACTTCACACCTAGAATGGATATAATTTTTTAATGGAAAATAACAAGGAGAGGGTGTTGGAGAGGACATGAAGAAATTGAGACCCTTTTACCTTGCTGGTGGGAGTACAAAACGATGCCACTGCTGTGGTAAAGCTTGGTAGTTCCTCAAAAAGTTAAACGTAGAACTACCACATGACCCAATGTCTTAGTCCATGCAGGTTACTACAACAAAATACCATAAATTGGATAATAAACAACAAAAATTTATTTATCATAGTTTTAGAGACTTAGAAGTCCAAGTCAAGGCGCCAGCAGATTCAGTGACTGGTGAAGCCATCTTCCTGGATCATAGATGACAGTCTTCTCACTCTAACTTCAGGTGGAAGAAGGGGCGTCAACCATGAGGGCTCCACCTTCATGATCTAATCACCTCCCAAATGCCCCACCTCCAAAACCATCACCTTGGGGGTTAGGATTTCAACATACGGATTTTGAGTGGACTCAAACACCCAGCAGTTACACTCCTAGGTACATATCCAAAAGAATTAAAGCAGAAGCTCAAACAAATATTTATACACCAATGTTCATGGCAGCATAATTCACAACAGCCAAAAGATACATGGATAAGTTAAATATGCTATATACATACAATAGATTATTATTCAGCCATAAATAGGAATGATGTTCTGACCCACGTTACAACATGAATGAACATTATGCCGACTGAAATAAGCCAGACACAAAAGGACAAATATTGTGTGATACCAATTACATAAAATATCTAGAATATGCAAATTCATGGAGACGGAAGGTAGATCAGAGGTTACCAGGGGCTCGAGGAAGGTAACAATGGGGAGTTGCTTAATGGATGGAGTTTCTATTTAGGATGATGAAGAAGTTCTGGATATGAATAGTGGTGATGGCTGCAAAACATTATAATTAATGCTACTGAATTATATACTTCAAATGATTTAAATGGTTAATTTTATGTTATATGTATTTTTTACCATAATAAAAAATGTTGGCTGGGTGTGGTGGCTCATGTCTGTAATCCCAGCACTTTGAAAGGCCAAGGGGAAGATCGCTTGAATTCAGGAGTTCAAGACCAGCCTGGGCAACACAGGGAAACCCGTCTCTACCAGAAAAACATAGCTGGGCATATGCCTGTAGGCCCAGCTACTCAGAAGGCTGAGGCAGGAGAATCGTTTCAGCTTGGAAGGTTGAGGCTGCAGTGAGCCACGATTGCCCCCACTGCACTCCAGCCTGGGCAACAGTGCAAAATCCTGTCTCAAAAAAAAAAAAAAAAAAAGTAAAGACTGATAAATTGTACCTTATAAAAATAAAATAAATACATAAAATGTGACTAGCAATTTTAAGACACTTAAATACTTGAATTAATGTATTGAATACCTACTCTGGGAATTAGTGTTATGTTTTCATTTACAGAGACAAAACAGGTCTAATTGATTGACTAAACAGTAGCTGTAAATGTGATCAGTGTTTGGATGTCTATTCATAGATTAGGCACAATTTTTCTGAGAGATGATTTGACTCTTGGCTGCTTCCTATATGACCCCTTGATTTACATTTTATTCAAGAGTTTCTAATATAATATTGTGGAGCAAAGAAACTCGACAGCAGCAGCCGTTGAGAGAAAGTAACTGTCATATTAATATTGCTGGGAAGAGGTATTGCGGTGTTACTAGATTCCAGATTTGCACCTTTTCCCCTCAATTCCTTTATCCCTCTCATACATTATAGTTATTTATGAAAATATATGTATAATTCTAAATAATTTTTAGATAATTCCATATATCCTAAATACCCAATTATCTCTTTGCTATCAAAGGATAATTTATCTTCATCATGACACTTGCCATCATTACAAGTTTAAAGCCTAAAAATTAAAACTTCAGAGGTTTCACACATCTAAGAGCTAATTTATTTAATAATAAATCAAAAGTAAGTATGAGTTTCATTTAGTAGTAGCATGAGCTAGCTGCGGGGAAGGTCCTCTCAAGGTGGTCCTTTTTCTTCTTTTCAATAAAGGCAGAACTCTATTAAAGCATATTAGTAAAAACCATACTTAAAAGAATTACTACACTGAACTGAGCAGCCACCAAATGCAATTGGTACCAACTGAAATAAGGACCTCTGCTCTCAGGAGGCTTATAACTAACTAAGGCAAGAAGTCACAGATAGCATATTCTGCAGTGTAATTTATAGATGAGGTGAAAACAAAGTGTTCCAAAATTCTAAGAGAGACATTGGAATTCTGACCACAACAAGTGTAATTTATGGAGCCTCAGAGTAATTATAGGATCTGGAACAGCTGGCGCTCAAATTTAGTTGTCCCCCCAGTTGCTGCCATTTCTGGGAAGTTAAAATTTGCGTCACTGCTTCTACTTGTGATAAAATGAAACTGCTTTCAAAGAGAAGATTCCTATTCCTAGCCTTCTTGGGTAACTTCTACTACCTCCACTTAAGGATGAAAAGGGAGAAGGTTCCTCCAAGACTGCCTCATGGGGATCAGAGTGTCACCTCCACACTTTTGCCCTAAGTGCCCCTGAGCAGACCCCAAAGGAAGGCTAAGAGATTTTTGAGAAAGACCATGTGACTGGCTAATAAACACCTATTTTCCTCAGATTCTACCTGAATTTATATCGTCAGTACATCACTCTTTTGTCCTCTCTTCCTCTTTTTAAATATAAATATTCTCTGGAGATGGGGTAAAACATTAAATGAATTCACACTGAGGAAACTGGCCAGGCACAATGACTTATGCCTGTAATTTCAGCAATTTGGGAGGCCAAGGCAGACAGATTGCTTGAGCCCCAGAGTTCGAGACCAGCCTGGGCAACATAATGAGACCTCGTCTCTACAAAACAAAACAAAACAAAACAAAACAAAACAAAAAAATTAGTCAAGTATGGTGGCATGCACCTTTAGTCTCAGGTATTTGGGAGGCTGAGGTGGGAGGATTGCTTGAGCCCAGAAGGTTGAGGCTGCAGTGAGCTGTGACCATGACAGTGCACTCCAGCCTGGGTGACAGAGCAAGACCCTGTCTCAAAAAAAGAAAAAGAAAAAGAAACTCTTCAGGCTGATCAGATGTTCTTTTCTCTGATGAGTAGCTTAGGAGCTCTGCATTTCTGGCTGCTGTAATAGACAAAGTGTAGAACAGAGGTCAAGGCCTCAAATTTCTCTGACTTCCCAGCTGGGCTTGAGAGTGACTCAGGCCCTCACCTGAGGGCATTAGTAAGCTGTCCTTAAGAACAAGAGTGTATTTTCTGGCTGTTTTCTTAACTCATTTCACTATAGAGCCATGCCTAATATTAACAGTGCAGTGCTAGACTAGAGAGGCCTGACACTCCTACAGCCTTCTCCTGTCTTCTAGCTGGGACTTCACACCACAGACCCAGAGGAAAAGAAACCCAAAGATCCCTGCAGAAAACTGAGAATAGTTCCTTTACCACAGTGGTTTCATAATCTGTTCTTAGTTTCCTGTTTCTGCTGTCAACGATTCACCATATTTTATAAGAGAGAGAAGGCCAGACTCTTGTGAGCCAGGAGGGATTTCAGAGATGATGAAAGCTATGTATGTTACCCATAACCTAAGGACTTCTGCAAGGTGCCCTACCTGAGCTGGAGTCGTGCCTTTTTTCCCTGGACATGGAAATATCTGTCAGTGCAGAAAGGCCTACTTTTGATCTTGGAAATAAGTTTTCTGGGGTGAGTTCTTAACGCTTTCCAGCTTTCCCACCCACTTTGGCTGTAGCCATGGCCTTCTGATCTATGTTTCTCAGGGGACCTGCAGGCCCCAGATATAGCCCCATGCTGTCCTCCTACCCCAGAGCACACTGTTCAGGCTACTTCCCCTGGGACTGAAATCCAGTATTTCACTTACTCTTTTTCTTTCCAATATCCTCATGACATTCAGTATTGCACTTGCTCTAGGTCCTCCCTGCCTAAGCCCAAGTCAACTTGCTGTCCAGTGGGATTTGTAATCCAATGCTTCCTCGCCCTAGCAGAATCCCCTGTGTATAATTAGAAATGTGACTGAAAAAAGGACAGAGCCCTATGACTGTGGTCCCAGTCCCCACTGCTGACAGTAAGTCCCCAGGAGTGAGCTGTGTAAGCACCTTACGTTCTGCACTTGGCTGAAAACAGCAAGGCAAGCCTCCAGTTGAGAAATGTTAACCCCTAGGAAATCCCTGCCTCAAGTCTTTCTCATCCCTTGGGAAGTGCAAATTGGGTAGAGAAGAAACTGATTAAAAACAGAACAAAACAAATCATATTTAGATATTTTGGCTTTTCTCACCAGGGCTGGATTCAAGCATGTCCTTCAAAATAATAACAACTTAAGTCAATAAATAAATGTAAGGAAGTCCAAATGTTCACATGAAAACAACTGTGGTCATTTTTTGGCAATCCCCGGTTCTCTTTTCTACCTGTCTGCTCAGTTGTGGTCTCCCTCTCCCTCTCTTGTTGGGGCCGCGCCCCCGCTTTACTGTTGCCAGAGGCTTGTACTTAGTTTTCCTGTTAGGTAGGAGCAGTTACTTCCACTCCCCACACCTGCCATAAAGCATCTTTGTAACAAAGCGAGCAGAAAGAAAATATCCTGATATCCACCACGTTCGGCTTTTGCTGATTCTGTTCACTTGGGAGCAGCTGCTGCTGGGGAATAAGAAGGTTGAGACTGAGAGTGAGGACCGCTCCCTGCTGGCAGGACTCAGGAGAGCAAAGGGCCCTCAGCTGGTCCATCCTCCCCACTCCTGGTCAGCCTTCTGTTCTGAGATCAGAGTGGTGGGGTCACACTCTCAAGAACTGTGCTCAGCCGCCTCATCTCACACCCTTTCCCTCTCCGTGTGTGTCTGCTTCCCTCTTACATAACCACGCTGGTGACTGGCACTGTCATAAATCAATACTTTGCTCACTTTCACATCAAGTAACACTATCCAGGGAGGTGGTTTCAACAAAGGAGGAAGTATTAGGAGATCTAGGTTCAAATTAACGTTGCCCCTAGAGGTAAAGGACAGAGACCCTCAGACTGATGAAATACGCTCAGAATTACTTAGACAAAGCAGGTATTTGCCACTCTCTTCCCCTTCTCCTGTGTTTTTACAGTGAAGACACCTGAAAGAAAAAAGTAGGGAGAACATAATGAGAGTAAATACGGTAATCTCTTCATTTGCTAGTTCAAGCACTGGACTTGGGACTTGGGAGTGGCAATGGGGCCGCTTAGAGCCTATATCTGACTTGGACTGAAATGTAGGTGAGAGACAAGATTGTCTCATATCCGGGGAAATCATAACCTATGACTAGGACAGGAAGAGGAAGCACTGCCTTTACTTCAGTGGGAATCTTGGCCTCTGCCTGCAAGCCAAGTGTTCACAGTGAGAAAAGCAAGAGAATAAGCTAGTACTCCTATCCTGAACAAGGCAGTGGCTCCTTGGTAAAGCTACTGCTTGATCGATCCTTTGCACCTGATTGTTCAAAGTGGACCCCAGGGGAGAAGTCAGAGCGAAGAACTTACCGCCAAGCAGGTATGGTTTTTCTTTCTTGCTCTTTTGCTAGGGGCTGACTGCCCTTCAGCTTCATCCAAAAGATGTGTGTGAACACAAGTATACCTTCTGTTTGAGGTCAGCATCATAGTGCGCGCTGAATCATGTTGGCCTTGCTGCTGTCTCCTCATTTCTAGGTTGGAAAAAAAAAAAAGCATGAAAACAGTCACTTAATGTTGCGCCTCATTACTGATTTTCTCTGGTCCTGCACTAGCCTCCTAGAAAAATCACCATGGGGACACCTCAACTCCGCATGAGTTACCACAAGTCACACATACAGCCACCTCCCTGTTACAGGGCTGGAGTCCCTGGACCCAGGAAATTCCACCCCCCAGGACTATGGGAGCTGGAGGCTATGGGAACTGGGAGCAACTCAGCCCTGATTCCTTTTGGCCTGCTGGGTTAGTGCTGGCAGCCCCCTGAGGCCAAGGACAGCAGCATGACAGTCACCAGAACTCATCACCTCAAGGAGGGGTCCCTCATTGCACTTGCCACAGCCCTGCACAGTCCTGCGGCTGAGTTGGCTTCAGACCAGTGAGTTTTCTACCTCTACTATTGAGAGGGCACCTTGTCCCACAGAACCGAGTCTTGCCTGCAAGTGCTCAGTGCCACCAAGCCCTTCTTCTCTCCACATTACAGCCCGGCTTGGCTGAGGCTGTGGCCGGAGGCACTGCTTTAAGGCCACTCCATATCTGGGACAGGTCAACAGACACCTCTGAAGCCACTGGGTCTTGACTCAATGAATCAGCTATAGCAGGCACTGTTCCCCTGCTACATGGCCTCTAATGATCTGGCCGGAGTTGAAAGGATGCTAAGGGAGGCCTCAGAGGCTTATTTAATCAGTTGGTTAATGGGAAAAAGTATTTTTCGGTACACAAATATGCTTTAAAAATATTTTAGTTATGTCATAAAAGTCTAAACCTGGGGTTGACAAACTATGGCTCACAGGCTAACTCTGGCCCACCAGCTGTTTTTATAAATGAAGCTTTATTGGAACACAGCCATGCCCATTCGTTTTGTATTGTGTACAGCTGTTTTTGCCCTACAACAGCAAAATTGACCAGTTGCAAATGAGACAGTATGGCCCACAAAGCCTATAATATTAACTATCTGGCCTTTAACAGAAAAAGTTTGCCAACTTCTGATCTAAAAGCTGTCAACTTGTTACAAAATTATTATGGAATAAACCAAAGACAACCACAAAACTGACTAGACTATGTTTTTTAGGTAATAACTTTTTAAATTATAAAGTAATATATGGTTTCATGCTCCTTGAAAATGAGAAAGCAGTATAGATAAACCTAAATTCACCTTTGGCCTTTCTGTCAATCCTAATCTCCAGTTTCCTCAAAAGTACTTAGTGTGATATATTTACTGCCAGACCGTTGTGTCTGTGTGTGTGTTCATCTATGCATAGATGTACTATTAAATATATCTGTTGTCATGTTGTTCGAATTCTGTTTTTCCACTCAATAGCATAGATCTCTACGTCATTAATTTTAACAGCTATGTCCTATTTCACAGTGTACACTTCTTTTATTTAGCCATTTTCTTTTTGATAGATATTTAAACTTTTTCCAATTTTTCAGTCTTACCAATGAACACCACTGTGTTTGTCTGCTTGTGGACATGTGCAAATATTTCACTAGAGGAACTACTGAGAAGTTGAATTGCCACATCACGGGATATATGCAGTTCAATTTTTGAATGCCAAACAGCCCTTCACACTGCCTGAACCCATTGTACTCCCTCCAGCAGAGAAGGATAGTTACCGTTCCTCCACACTCCAAGCAATGCTTGCTGTTTATTCAGTATTTTATTGTTTTTTCCATTTGAATTAGTGCAACTGACAACCCATTATTTCAATATTTTAATTTCCCTGATTGTTAATGACGTTGAGCATTCTTTTTATGGGAACTCTCTTGGCCATTGTATTTCTCTTCTTAAATTACCTATTCATATCCTTAGCTTATTTTATGTTGGATTTTTTTACTTCTTTGTAGGAGTTTGTTATTTATTCTTAATGCAAATTATTTGATATGCATGTAATATTCTCCCTAAGCCTGTCACTTGTGTTTTAACTTTGTTTAAATCATACTTTTTAGCCAACAGAAATTTTTACAAATATTTTTGTTGTTATTTTGATGTAGTTAAACCTGTCAATTTCCCTCTTTATGGATTTTACTCTCTGAGGCTGATTTTTAAAAGATTTCGCAGCTTCCAAGATTATGAAGCTACTTTGGTGCACCTTCCTGTGATACTTTTATTTAAAAAGTTAGTCTTTATTCATCTGGCACTTATTGCAATATATTATTTCAATACTATTTATTGAAAAGTCCATCTTTTTCCTATTTGTCTGAAATGCCACCTCTATCATGTACTAAATTCCTACTTACACATGTCCATTTTTCTGTCCTTTTGTATTTATTTCCTATTCCTGGGCCAGTTTCCACTATAATGTTTACATTTTCTACTTAATATTTTCCCCCAATAAATAGAAAATCTATTTTGTGTTTTGACATTTTGCTTGGTTACCTTATGGAATTCTCTTAATAGTTATAAAAGCTTATCAGTTGATTCCTTTGGAATTTCTAGATAGACAAACATATCATCTTTATATAGTAAGAGTTTTGCTTCTTCCTTTCCAATCTTTACAAACCTTAATTTTTTGTGTCTTATTGGTTTTTCTTGGCTGAGTAGTAGCCGTGAAAGAAGATAGCGTCAGAACTGATATATACAGTTGTGTGGGAAGTATACTGCACAATTCTAGGGGATACTGTTTACAGACACTTAGATGTCCTAGGCATTCTTGTCATGTTCCTGATTTCCATTTTTATTTTGTACTGTGAACTTATTTTTCTTGGAACCTTCTCTTTGGGATTCATTGAGATCGAAACTGTTTTCCTCTAGAGGATTTATTTTTGCTTTTGCCAGGAACCTGAGGACAGAACTAACTGGGACCACCATAAGCTTGGGGTCTACTGGCCACACAAACAGTGTGAATTCTGACCCAAACTTACCTGATCGCAGGCCTGTTGTTAAGAATCTCAAAGGAGTCTTTTCTTTTTGCTCTACCCGGAGCCAAGGCTGAGAAGGCCTGGGATAGACCTGTCTCCCTCTGTGGTTCCTACTGACAATGTCACCCTTAGGGGATCTTGAGTTTATAGTCTAGGATCTGGTTGGCCCCCAGGCTTTGTCTCCTATTCTACCATTAAAATCCAGGCTCCAGGCCTACAGGAGTCCAGAAAACCCCAGGATAATCATGACTCCCCTTTCTCATGCCTCCCCTTTCTCATGCCTCTGGCTTAGCATAATCTTATAAATTTTGGCCTCTTGAGACTTCCTTTACTTTCCTACCAGCTCAATCCTGCATGAAAGATGACATTCTTACAAATTTATCCAGTATTTTTAGGTGCTGTATACCAGGAGAATTTTCTCTAACCACCTTCTCCATCATAGTGCCAGCAATAAAATCTTTATTTTTTTATTTTAATGAGATTGATTCTAATGTCTCTCCAATAAGATACATAGTAAAAGTGTTTAGTAACTATTCTATATCAGTTTAGTGAAGCTCTCTTCCATTCCTCTTGGTTAACCAAGAATTTTAATCATGAATGAATATTGAGTTTTATTAAATGCTTTTCAGCATTTATCAATTTCCTTATCATATTTCCATAACTAATTATATAACTCATCCCAAGGGTGATGGAAGCAGAGGTGACCCAGTGGCCACTAGGACCCTTGGAATGCAGACTCATGATTTTTCCATTAAAAAGAACAATAAATTCAGGGAATGTGGACAACATCAATTCAAATTCTTAGTGTGGTTGCCATATTCTGTCCGCTGAGCCATCAGACTTTTGTCCTCACACTTCAGATATTGGTTTCCTGGGCACAACTTGGGCAGGATGGGACCCCTCTTGCATACAGGGGCCTTTTAGGTGGCACAACTTGAAGGGGGCTGGGAAAAGTTCCCTGCAACACCTCCTGAACCTCTATGAAACATCGATATGACAAACTGAATACCCAACTGGAAATTGACATAAAGAGGCATACCCAAATCCTAAATCCTAATTTTCCTGGATCGATCTGTGTAAGTTCCAAAGGGTCAAACTATAAAACCACAGGCAATACTGGCACTACACATGCATTGATAAGACATAGGCAGTTAACTTGGAGGCCACTGTGTCCTGTTAAATATCGGAGGAGGGTACTGTGTGTACTTATGACCTGGGCTGATAACCAGCTCTCAACCCTGATGTGTGTCTGGGAACCTTCTGACCTCTTGGATCTGATGACCAAGTCCCAGGAAGCATAAAGGTCAATTTTCATTTATGGCCCCCTGAAAATAGCAGCTGACTTCACTTTCTTGAATTCACAAACTGTGACTTCGGCTATCTGAGTTTCCTGTGGAGGCCTGCGCATGCCAGGGCCAATGAGGAGACTTTTGTTTACAATACTTGATTTGTTTCATAAATAATTTAAAACATATAGCCTCATTTTGTCCCCATGAATTCTGTGAAAAAACAACTTGCGTCATGTATCTATTTACATGACAGGAAGAATCAGAATAAAGGAAAAGAAAAGATGTTCTAGCCAGGCATGGTGGCTCACGCCTGTAATCCCAGCAACTTGGGAGGCCGAGGCAGGTGGATCACTTGAGGTCAGGAGTTTGAGACCAACCTGGCCAACATGTTGAAACCCCGTCTCTACTAAAAATACAAAAATCATCCAGGCATGGTAGCGGACAACCTGTAATTTCAGCTACTCTGGAGGCTGAGGCATGAGAATCATTTGAACCCGGAAGGTGGAGGTTGCAGTGAGCAGAGATCATGCCACAGCACTCCAACCTAGGGGACAGAGTGAGATTGCCTCAAAAGAAAAAAAAACAAAAAGTTCTGTCATTAATTGACTTCATGAACTGGAACACACCCCAGAGCTCCTGTTTCTTCATTTGCAAAAGGGATAATAAGAACGGCTCTGCCCCCGACTCACTTGTTCAACTTGCCTTCCTCACAGGCACCTCGACATGAAGTTGTAATTTTGAAATCATTTGTAAACAGCGAAACTTGTGCAAATGTGAGTTAAACTCACCAAACATCTCCCTTCACTGAACAACATCAATGGTTTTATAGGCATCACTTGCCTGCATCTTAGAAATTCAGTATTCTTGTATTACATTCCCCTTACCTGCTTTTTTCTCTTTATCCTCTGGCCAATTCTGCTATTAATATGTGTGTGTGTGTGTGTGTGTGTGTGTGTGTGTGTGGTGCGTGTGTATGTGTATCTTGGAGATAGTGGGATGATTATATATATATTATGCATGTGTGTGTACATATATGTGTGTATATATATGTATGTATACACACACACATAATTAAATATATATATAATCCTGCTATCTCCAAGAGTTTCTATCCCAAAGATTATGGTTTTTGTTTTTTTAACCATTTACCCCCTTTTACTTAGACTCTGTTGCTTCAACTTCAAATTGCTCACTCTTCTCTTCCCATAATTTCAGTGACCTGATTCCAAAGGTTTTACTTTGACTCATCTGAAGACTAAATGTATCTATATGTCCTCCCCACATCTTTCTCCGGGGAAGGAACTATCTCACCCTCAAATGTATATTGACTTTTAAAAAAAATTATTATTATTATTATTTTAAGAGACGGGGTCTTGCCGTGTCACCTAGGCTGGAGAGCAGTGGTATGATCATGGCTCACTGCAGCCTCGAACTCCTGGGCTCAAGCAATCCTCCTGCCTCAGCCTCCCAAATAGCTGGGACTACAGGTATGTGCCACCATGCCCAGACACTTTTAAAATTTATTTTTGGTACAGACAGAGTCTCACTTTGTTGCCCAGGTTCATCTGAAATTCCTGTCCTCAAGTGATCCTCCTGCCTCAGCCCCCGAAGCATTGGGATTACAGGTGTGAGCCACCATCCCTGGCCATTACATATAAAAATCTGTTTATTTATTGTCGATTGATTGAGACAAGGTCTCATTCTCTTGCCCAGGCTGGAGTGCAGTGGACAATCATGGCTCACTGCAGCCTTGACCTCCTGGGCTCAAGTGTTCTTCTTGCCTCAGCCTCCCAAGTAGCCTCCCATGACTACAGGCACATGTCACCACACTTGGCTAACTTTTTATTTTTTTGTAGAGATGGCATGTCACTATGTTGCCCAGGCTTGTCTCAAACTCCTGACCTCAAATGACCCTCCTGTTTCAGCTTCCCTAAGTGCTGGGATTACAGGTGTGAGCCACTGTGCCTAGCCTGTATATTGGCTTTAAACAACAATTTATAATGTGAGTCATTTCACATATCTGTTTGTTTATTTCTTTTATTTCCTAGCACCGTAAAGGTGTTTTTATTGACAAGATCATCTTCTCCATGCCAGTCTGTTTGCGTATTGCCAATTTTCTGTCTGGTTAGTTGGATTTCTTAGGTCCTGCTACTATTGCAAGTGCGGACTGCAGACCCACAGCATCAGCTCACCTGGGAGCTTGTGAGATGCTGAAGCTCAGGCCCACCACAGACCTACTGAATGGGAATTTGCATTTTCATGAGCTCCTGGGTGATCTGTACGTACATGAAAGCCGGAGGATCACTCTCTTAGATTGTAAGCACACGCTCCAAGTGACCTTAAATAGGGCCACTTCTGAAGCAGGCATGGGAGAGAAGGAAGGCAAAAATCTCAACTGCCAGGACCCTGACCTCCTAGAGATTAAAATGTGGTTCAGAACTCAGGTTGGGATCAAATGCAGTTTAATTGACATGGTTATCTTTTTATTCCTTATTGTAGTGCTTTTAACTACTGCATTAGTCCATGTTCACATTACTGATAAAGACATACCTGAGACTTAAATTACAAAGAAAAAGTGGTTCAATGGACTCACAGTTCCACGTGGCTGGGGAGGCCTCACAATCATGGCGGAAGGCAAAAGGCCTGTCTTACGTGGTGGCAGGCGAGAGAGAGAATGAGAACCAAGTGAAAGGGGTTTCCCCTTAAAAAACCATCAGCTCTCGTGAGACTTATTCACTACCACGAGAACAGTGTGGGGAAACCATCCCCATGATTCAATGACCTCCCACCGGGTCCCTCCCACATAGGTGGCATTATGCAAGCTACAGTTCAAGGTGAGATTCGGGTGGGGACACAGCCAAACCATATCAACTACTGATGTTACTTCCCTTTGCTTCCTTTCTTTCTGCTGCTTCTCCACCTCACAGCTTCTGCTTCCTCAGAGCCCTTCCTGCCTTGCAGCTTCCCTGTCCTGCCTTCTCTCTGAGTGCACTATGGCTGCCATGCACAGGGCAGGACCAAGGTACCCAGAGCAATCTGCTATTTTGGCTTCCCTTCAATTTAAATTCAATTTAAATATTCTTTAAATATTTGTTGACATTTATTTGGTGATGTTCTTTTTTTAATTTGTGGTAAAATATACAGAAGGAGCAGCATTGAAAAATTAATTAATTCCGGTAAAATTCATATAACAAATTTTACCATCTTAAGCATTTCTAAGTATGTATCTCAATAACGTTAAGTATATTTTCATCGTTGTGTAGCCAATCTCCAGAGGTTTTACATCTTTTAAAATGGAAACTCTACCCATTAAACAACTCGCATTCCCCTGGCCCCACAGACCCTGGCAACCACCATTCTACTTTCTGCTTCCATGAGTTTGACTACTATACCTCGTATTTGTCTTTCTGTGACTGGCTTATTTCAATTAGCATAATGTCCTCAAGGTTCATCCGTATTGTAGCATGTGTTAGAATTTTCTTTTTTTTTCAAGGCTGACTGTATTCCATTGTAGTATGTCCCATGTTTTGTTTATCCATTCATCAGTTGATGAAATTTGGGTTGCTTCTACGTTTTGTCTATTGTGAATAGTGCTGCTATGAACATCAGTGTACAAGTAACTCTTCAAGACCCCGATTTCAGTTCTTTTTGGATATACACCCAGAACTGGTTGCTGAATTATATGATAATTCTATTTCAGTTTTCTGAGAAATTGCCATATTGTTATCTATAATGGCTACGCCATTTTTACATTCCTACCACCTGAGTCCAAGGTTCCAATTTGCCTACAGCCTTGCCAACACTTGTTATTTTCTGTTTATGTGATAGCAGCCATCCTAAGGAGTATAAAGTGATGTTTCATTATGGTTTCCATTTGCATTTGCCTTATGATTAGTGGTGTTATTTTTTCATGTGCTTGTTGGCAAGTGATGTTCTTTTAAATGTGTACTATGTTCTTTATGGTCAAAATAAGTAATTTATTCTGTGTAATTTTCCAAACCACACAACTTCTTGGAAGGCATGTTTAAGTGTTTACATAATATAACAGTACATTTCTTTCTTGCAAACAGCCCTACACCACATATTATTCCATTTCTGGCTCTGTCTGCCAACTTCAATGTGCTGTCCTCAGGGTTGGGTTGGCTGGAGTGGCCCTGTGTGACAGGCATGTGAGTGTCCCTGAGCATGGTGCAGATACTAGTCTGTATTGTCAAGGAGTGTTTTAAGTCTCCACCTCAGGGTGATGACTGCTTTGGTAGGAAAAGAGGCAGTTTAAAATTCACCTGATTTCTGTTTCATTCCAATAATGTTTTGGTACCTTTGAATATGGCAGCCCCCTAGACAGCAGTCCAGCCAGCAGACCTTATAACTTAGCTCCGTCTGTATGTCTGGCATCTAGACTCACGAGAAGAGGATCTAAATGGGTCAGGGAATTACTTGTCCCTGGGACAGAGCAATTACACCATTCTTCACAGGCCCCAGAAGGTCTATGGACCCTTTGTTTGGGCACCAGGAGCTCCTCTAAGAACAGGTTTAGGGTGGGCTTGGCCTCCACAGCGGCCTCCTACTGCAAGGTCAGGCTGGATTAACATCTGTGAGAGTCTCCTGCACAAGGAGAGGTGGGAGGCTGTGAACACACGTATGTAATACCATTTGTCCCCTTGTGTAATTGCTTCACCAATGTTGACAGCTCATGTGACACACCTGTCTTCTTCTGATGGAGGAAGGAAGTAATACCATTTTCTATCAAAAGCATTCCTTGATCATCGCTGCCCTAAAAAAACAATTACTTAATGGGTCTTTTGTCAAAGTCAGTGATATGGTTTGGATGGTTTGTCCCTTCCAAATCTCATGTTGAAATATGATCTCCAGGCTGGGCGCAGTGACTCACAACTGCAATCTCAGCACTTTGGGAGGCCAAGGCAGGCAGATCACCTGAGGTCAGGAGTTTGAGACCAGCCTGGCCAACATGGTGAAACCCCGTCTCTACTAAAAATACAAAAATTAGATGTGGAGGTCAGAGTGGAAGCAAGTGTGAGAGGGTTCAGCAGAAGGAAACATAGCTGCCAAGTGTTTGAGTCCATCAGCAAGTTTGGGCTGGCCTTAGCTGTTGCAGGAGGCATGGTGAACTCTGCCTTATATAACATGGATGCTGGGCACAGAGCTGTCATCTTTGACCAGTTCTGTGGAGTACAGGACATTGTGGTAGGGAAAAGAACTCACTTTCTCATACCATGGGTACAGAAACCGATTATCTTTGACCACCATTCTCAACCACGTAATGTGCCAGTCATCAATGGTAGCAAAGATTTACAGAATGTCAACATCACACTCTGCGTCCTCTTTGGGCCTGTCACTAGCCAGCTTCCTCACATCTTCACCAGCATTGGAGAAGACTATGATGAGCGTGTGCTGCCATCCATCACTGCCGAGAGCCTCAAGTCAGTGGTGGCTCGCTTTGATGCTGGAGAACTAATCACCCAGAGAGAGCTGGTCTCCAGGCAGGTGAGCGACAACCTTACAGAGCGAGCAGCCACCTTTGGGCTCATCCTGGACGATGTGTCCTTGACAATCTGACCTTCAGGAAGGAGTTCACAGAAGCAGTGGAAGCCAAACAGGTGGCTCAGCAGGAAGCAGAGAGGGCCAGCACTCACTGGCCACTGCAGGGGACGGCCTGATGGAGCTGTGTGAGCTGGAAGCTGCGGAGGACATCACGTACCAGCTCTCTCGCTCTTGAAACATCACCAGTCTGCTGGCAGGGCAGTCCGTGCCCCTCCAGCTGCCCCGCCCTGCCTGCACCTCCGCAGGCCAATTGGGCCACAGCCCTGATGATTCTTAACACTGTCTTCCTTCTGCCCCCACCCCAGAAATCACTGTGAAATTTCATGATTGGCTTAAAGTGAAGGAAATAAAGATAAAATCACTTCAAATCTCTAAAAAAAAAAAAAAACACACACACAAAATTTAGCTGGACGTGGTGGCGCATGCCTGTAATCCCGTAATCCCAGCTACTCGGGAAGCTGAGGCAGGAGAATCGCTTGAACCCAGGAGGCAGTGGATATAGTGAGCTGAGATCATGCCACTGCACTCCAGAGTGGGGTGACAGAGCAAGACTACGTCTCAAAAACAAAAAACAAACAAAAAGAAATGTGACGTCCAGTGTTGGAGGTAGGCCTAGTGGGAGGTGTTTGGTCATGGGGGTGGATCCCTCATGACTGGTTTGGTACCCTCGGTAATGAGTGATTCTCACTCTTAGTTCATACAAGAGCTGGTTGTTTAAAGAGCCCGGCACCTCCTCCTCTCTCTCTTGCTCCCTCTTGCCATGTGACATGCCGGCTCCCGCTTCACCTTCCGGCATGCTTGGAAGCTTCCTGAGACCTCACCAGAAGCAGATGCTGGTCATGCTTATACAGCCTTCAGAAGCATGAGCCAAACAAACCTCTTTTCTTCATAAATTACCCAGCCTCAGATTCCTTTGTAGCAATACAAAATGGACTAACACAATCAGATCTCACTGTAACTCCAGAACCTTGCTGCCCACCGTTCTCTCCTAGCCAAAGTCCACTTTTTCCCCTCCAGAGTTACCACAAGGAAAATGAACGGCCTCATTCCTTGCCACTCAGGCGTCCGTGTAAAGAGAGTCCACCAACAGGCTTTGTGTCAGCAACAAGGCTGTTTATTTCACCTGGGTGCAGGCGGGCTGAGTCCGAAAAGAGAATCAGCAAAGGGTGGTGGGATTGTCATTAGTTCTTACAGGTTTTGGGAGAGGCGGTGGAGTTAGGAGAAATGTTTTACGGGCAGGGGGCGGATCTCACAAAGTACATTCTCAAGGGTGGGGAGAGTTACAAAGAACCTTCTTAAGGGTGGGGGAGATTACAAAGTACATTGATCAGTTAGGGTGGAGCAGAAACAAATCACAATAGTGGAATGTCAACAGTTAAGGCTATTTTCACATCTTTTGTGGATCTTCAGTTGCTTCAGGCCACCTGGATGTAAACAGGGGTTATGATGGCTTAGCTTGGACTCAGAGGCCTGACATAGATGAAATTTCTCTTCCAAACACCACTAGCTGGGGAGTTGGCTCTTGGCTGGGGTTGGTCGGTGCACAGGCCAGTAAGGGAGCTGGGCAAGTGCAGAAGTGGAGACTAGCTGTGTCCCAGACAGCGACTCTCCCCGGCCTGTGGCCCTGGAGAGTCCTTTAGCAGGGCAAAGTGCAACGTAGGCAGACCATAAGGGATGCCTCAGTGACAGACAAGCTTTGTGTGCCTGCAGGGGGACAGGAAGAGGGTGGGGCAGGAGAGGGAGATAAAAGGGCTCTGAGGCAGCGTACTCTGAGCTCCTTCCAGTCTCCTGCTCTGCTCAGCCAGTCAGCCCAGCGTCCCTTGTTTACGACCACACAGCACTGCTGTGTGTCCGCCTTTACCTGTGACTCTTCCCTAGCCTCTGCGTGCCTAGCAGCCCTCTTCTTTTCTCCTAGTCTCTTAAGAAACATGCCCATCACCTGCTGTTTCTCTGGGCTCCCCATTAATCCGCCTTCCTCATCTCCTAATGCTGCCACCTCCCTGTGCCTGGAAATAGTCAAGGCCGGATTCTGTTCTTTTGCTTGAATTTCTTTCACTTTGCTTCTTAACTCTTTCTAAACTACAATTCCCCCATTCTCACTGCCTTAGTTTTCCCTCTCTCCATGTTTATCAAACTATATCCCACCACGCCCTGACAAGGCTTCTCTCCCGTAAATCATCCCCTTTCTAGTATTTTGCTGGCAATATATAGTGGGGTTTTCTCCTTTGCCCTACATCGTCACTAAACTTCCCAACCTGATAGGCAGTGTCTTGCACCTTCTACTGATCATTTCATTCTTTCTAGCACTAAAGATGACCACTTCCCATGTCTGTACCCAGTTCCAATTCCTGGCCTGTTGGCCCAGATGTATCTGCAGCACTCACCCGTGTTCTCATGCATAGTCTCTAAATATTTGACTCCAAAGGTCACTAGTGGATCACCTCCCTGCCTCTCACTTTCCCCCAAGGCACAAAGTCTCCTCCCAGCACCTCCCTTTAGTCCTTCCCTTCCTCGTGTCTCTTCTGCAGGGAGAGGAACATGTTCAACTTTGTGATTTTTTTCTAGTTTGTAGTTGTGATCTACCCTGTACCACTGAATCATCTCACATGATTTAAACACTCACACCGAGTGTGCCACACTTCACGGCTTAATCCCCTGTTGATCAGAAAACCCCAGGTCCCTGGAACTGAAGCAGGGTCTCATTCAGCCTGACACAACCTGAAATTTCTCCCCGTCTTCTTTCCCAGCCCCAAGACAGGGGACTTGCAAGAGTCCCTGTGTTGAGCCTCCTTGGAACTCACTGTCCTCCGTTGATCAAGGCCCACCCAGCACGTTCTGTCTAGTTCTAATCCTCAAGGCTCCTTTGCATCCCTTCCTTGCTCCGTTGTCCAGCCCTGAGCTCTCTCAAGCCTTGTACTGTTCTCCCCTTTTCCCTTCCCTTCCAACTCTATTCCTCTCCTCTCTACAGACTCCTGGGAGCCTTGCTCCTTCTGTAGCAGAAACTTCACACTCATTTTATTTCAAATTCCCCTCTATTGCTATCTCCAGTTGCACTGCTCTTCTTAGTTTCTTTCCCTCCACGTTCACGCTTGTCCTCTCTGGAGGGCAGGCTCTCCTGGGGGCTTCCCTTGGGCCAGCCTCAGAGTGGCATCTGCTTTTCTGTTTCCTCCCCACCTCCTCTCCCCTCACTTCTTGCCCTGCCAGATCTGTCTATGGCAACAGCCCCTGCAGCAGTGCGCTCTCCTCTTCCTCTTCCTCTTCATGCCCAAGGCCATGTCAGCCTCTCTTAGCAGCTTCCATTTTATTGTAGGGACCCTAAGCATAGAGCAGTTAGTGAGTAAAGCGAGTTAGTTCAACATCAGTGGCAAGGGCTAGGACCTGGCCTCCTGACTATGACAACAAGACGATGCCCACTATATCTCTCTGCCGGGAGCAAAAATCAAAGTCCTCTGACCTCCAGAAGGCTGTCGGTTAGCTGGGTCCTGTTTGGTCACAATCAGTCATTCCCATGTTTATGTGTGTGTCGTTCATGGAAGACTTCCCTTATCCCTTGAATAGGGGATCTGGGGCCTCTTAGCAAATGAAGTAACTGCACAAAGACGTGTGTGTGTATGCATGTGTGTGTGTTTCCCCTTCTCATTCTTATTCTCCACTACCCCCGAACAAACACAGGGGATCTTATACAGAAAATCAGCATTTCCCAGAAAGGAAATGGCCTCATGAGGAAGCATCAGGAACAGCCTGTTTATGGGAGAGCTCAGTGGGCCAGGCAGGAGGTGTCCCGGCCCTTCCTCTGCGTCCACCATACTTCCTTCTTCAAGCTGTTGAAGTGGTGCCCTGGGATGTCAGCCTCCAGGCATTCAGCCATCAGACTCTTACTCTGAAGAGGACAGGGATAACTGAGGAAATACAGACAATTATAGAGGAGAAAAAGAAAATAATTCCAACCCCAAATTCATCACTATTTCAATTCTCTATATATACATATCTACACACACAGATACATAACATACATATCTCTAAAAGATAGCATATACAGGACATTATTATTATTGTAGTTTTAAACCTTCAATGTTGTTTTATATGCACCCATATTTTTACCCTTTTTAGTTCTCCACATTCCCTCCTGAAATTCCATGCTCCCCACTGGCTTTTGCCAGGATAACTTTCTTTGGTATTACTTGTAACGCAAGTATCTGCTGGCAAAAAAATTCTTCAGTCTTTGTCTGAAAATGTCTTTATTTTGCCTTTACAATGGAAGGATAATTAAACTGTTGGTCAAATTCTTGGACAGCAATAAAGATATCAACCCATTGTCTTTTCTGTTTTACAATTTCAACTGAAAAGTCAACCATTCATCTTATTTTTATTTTTTTGTGGTTAATTTTTTTTTTCTGGGTATTTGTAAGATTAGTTTTCTTGTCATCGATTTCCAGCAATTTTATGATGTGTGGGTAGGTGTGTGGGTAGGTATGTGTGTTTTTAATCCTCCTTTCATTACTTTCAAAAACTTCTTGGCAAATGTGTTTTTCCCAGATTGCTTCTGTCCCAGTCTTGCGTCTGTAACATATGTTAGGCTATTTCACTGAGTTTCATGTGTCTCTGACACCCTGTTTTTTTCTTAATGCTCTTTATTTTGTTTGTTTCTGTGCTTCGGTTTATATATTTTCTGTAGACCTAATTTTGAATTCACTATCACTGTCTTTTGCTGATTCAGTCTGTTGTAAAACATCCAATGAGTTGTCAATTTCAGATATCGTACAGTTAATTTCTGGAATATCCAGAAATGCCCAGCTGATAATTTTTAAAAATAACATTATTGAGAGATAGCTGATGTATCATAAAGTCTAATCATTTAAGTGAACAACTGAATAACTTTTAGTATATTTACACTTGTGCAGCTATCATCAAAATCTAATTCCAGGACATTTCTATGCTCCAAAAAGAAACCTAATGTCCATTTGCGGCCACTTTCTATTCCACTGTCAGCCACAGGCAACCACAAATCTACTTTCTGTATGGATTTTCCTTTCCTGGACATTTAATATAAGCGGAGCTATACAATATGTAGTCTTTGAGTATACTTCTTTCACTTAGAATAATGTTTTCAAGGTTCGTCTGTGCTGTAGCATGTATCCTCCATTCTTTTAAACTACTGAATAGAATTTCATTGTATATTAGTATTTCAGGTGTATTTCACATTTTATTGATCCACGAACCAGTTGATGGCTATGTGGGTCGGGTTTTGGGCTATTATGAATAATAATTCATTATTCAATAACTATTATGAATAATTGAACAGTTGTGTACAATTTTTGTGTGTGGGCATAGCTTTTCATTTCTCTTGGGTGGATATGTAGAAGTGGAATTGCTGACTTATGATGAATTTATGTTCAAGTAACTGAGCAACTGTTTTCTTAAATGGCTGCACCATTTTACACTCCAGCTAGCAGTGCATAAGGGCTCAGTTTCTCCACATTATTACTGATTCTTCTGTCTTTTTGATTTGTAGCCATTGTTGTGTATTGTAAGAGGTATTTCTTTGTGGTTTCAATTTGCCTTTCTCTAACAACCAATATTCTTGAGTATATTTTCACATGTTTATTGGTCATTTCATAGCTTCTTTGGTGAAATATCTATTTTAATCTTTTGCTCATTTTAAAATTGGGTTATTTGTATTTCTATTATTTAGTTGTAAGAGTTCTTCATATATTCTGAATACAAGTCCCTTATGGGATATGTGATTTTAAAAATAATTTCCGTCTGTAACTTATCTTTCTACTTTCTTAATAGCATAGAAAGCACAAACATTTTCAATTTCAATGAAGTTCAATTTATCAACGTTTTTGTGCCATATTCTTTCTGATTGAAAAACAAACAAACACAAACAAACAACAAAAAAAGCTTTTAAAAGCCAGGAATACAATAAGTCTTCCTAATGTAATATGACAATCTCTCTTATCAGCCACCAGTAATATGCTTTATAAAGAAAACTAGGCTGGGTATGTGGTTCACGCCTCTAATCCCAGCACTTTGGGAGGCTGAGGCTCATGGATCACCTGAGGTCAGGAGTTTGAGACCAGCCTGGCCAACATGGTGAAACACTGTCTCTACTAAAATTACAAAAATTAGCCGGGTGTGGTGGCAGGTGCCTGTAATCCCAGCTACTTGGAAAGCTGAAGCAGGAGAATTGCCTGAACCTGGGAGGCAGAGGTTGTGGTGAGCTAAGATTGCACCACTGCACTCCAGCCTGGGTGACAAAACTTTGTCTCAAAAAAAAAAAAAATATATATATATATATATATGTGTGTGTGTGTGTGTGTGTGTGTGTGTGTGTATGTATATAAAATACCTAAAGCCTTCATGCTTTTGGTGTCATACCTAAGAAATCTTTCCCTAACCATAAGGACTTATTCCTATGTTTTCTTCTCAGAGTTTTATAGTTATAGCTCTTACATTTAGGTCTATGATTTTGTAATCCATTTTGAGTAAAATTTTCTGTATGGCACGAGATAAGAGCTTTAATTCATCTTGCATGTGAATATCCAATTTTCCAAGCACCATTTTTTAGCCAAGTTGGTCTTTCCTCCATTGAATTGCCTTGCATTTTTACCAGAGATCAATTAATGATAACAGTAAGGGTTTATTTCTTGAATCTCAATTCTGATCCATCCATCTCTATATCTGTCTTTATACTAATGCCACATTATCTTGGTTATTTTAGCTTTGTTGTAAGTTTTGAAATCAAAAAGTGTAAGTCCTCCAACTTTGTTCTTCTCTTTCAACATTATTTTGGCTATTATGGGTTTTTTACTTTTCCATAGATCATAGTTCTCCTTTGAAGCTTTTCTTGCCTTCATCTCTTTGTCTATATTATCTTCCATTTCCTTTTCATTAATCATATGATTTTTTTTTTGGTCTTTTTTTGTTCCTTTTTGTGGAGAATGGGGTCTTGCTATATTACCCAGGCAGGTCTTGACCTCCTGGGCTCAAGCCCTTCAGATGGTGTGGAACAAGATAACTCTGGATGTGGTCAGAGTGGCAACAAGTTTCCTCGGTCCATTCTTCTATAGCTAGAAGTGAAATGGCAAGAAAAGAAGTGAGGGTCTTAGGGAATCACTTCCTGCCTGGGAACAGAAAGCTACATTAAAGGAGTCCCATGGCATGGAGGGACCCTGTCTGGGGTGAACCACCTAGGAATAAGTTTGCAGGCATGGAAATGAAGAAAGTTTAATGAACAGTTCATTCACTCAAAGACAAACCTTGTGAAGGATGCAGCATAGCACTGAATTAAGAACACAGGTTTTGGAGTCAGACTGACATGGATTGAGATTCTGGCTCTACCTCCTGCCAGCTAAATAATGTCAATGAATTACTCACCTGAAGAGGAGAGGAGCTGTGTGTGCTCAGTGCAGACTGACGGTGCCTTCAGCAAACTGACAATTTTAGTCATGTAGAAAGACTAAATTCATTGATTTATTCACTCATTTATTAAATAAACGAATTATATTCTTCCTTTCTGAGAACATAGTCCTTAGCTTTAATATTCACCTTTTGCATACTGGATTTTACAATTAATTATCTTTGCAAAGGCCTCTCTGAAGAAGTGTTTTACTTTCACTCCATTATTTCTTGCCTCGTAACAAATCTCCCCTGAACTCACTCAGTACAGGAGATGACACTTTCAACCCTCTTCTGATGAGACTTCATCGATTACTAAGCACCCTGAGAAGCAGGTGGAGCCCTCAGAAGCAAACACAGCTGTATTCAGTTAAAAGTACACATCTAATTGGTCTCACTAAATTTGCCGAAATAGAGATGTAGCTGGCATACACCAGACACCCAGTCACTGTCATTTTCCTGCCCAGAGGGCGACATTCTGTAAAGGAACAGTGATGGAAGAGTGACACCGGAGCAGGACTGCAGCTGCTGGCTGGCACCCCTTCACCCCAGTTCAGATCTGTTTCTAACCCAACTCCAGGGGTTCTGCTTCCATTATTTCTTGCCTCGTAACAAATCTCCCCTGAACTCACTGGATTAAACCCACCACTGTTTCATTTTCTGACATGATTTTCTGTGTTGGCTGGGCTCAGCTGCGGAGTTCTTCTGTACCACAGGACCTTGGCCGACGCTGCAGTCACCTAGAGGCATAACTGGGCTGGGGAGTCCAAGAGGGCTCACCCACACATCTGATGTTTGGTGAGGATGGCCAGGAGGCTGAGGTGGCCGGGCCTCTCTCATTGGTGCGATCTCAGGCCTCTCCCTCTTCACGTGAACTCTCCGCATGGTCTCTTTGGGTGGTCACTAAGCAGGGTAGCCAGACTTTGTTACACAGTGGCTTAGGGCTCTCCAAAGACAAAAGTAGAAGCTACCAGGCTTCTTACTGCTTAGGCCCAGAACTGTCTCTTCCCCACATTCTATTAACTAAGCAAGTCACAGACCAGCCTAGATACATTATAGGAGGGGGCTGCACAAGGGTGTGAATCTTTCGGGGCATGGCTCCTTGGGGACCACCTTGGACAACAGCTGTCATGGGTTCTCTAGCTGGGGCTTCATAGGCATATGAGAGAAGGAACTACAGAATGTGCCAGTGTCAGCTTGCTTAACACTTGGGCCAAACAAAATGAAAGTTATACAAATACTGTGGAATGAGATTCTGGCATTAATTCTGTCTCCTCATTCAGAAATTGGGGAAAGTGTAAATTAGACATGGCTTAAGTAAATGTCCTTCCTCTGGTCCTTTGGTGACATTTCTTTTATCTTCTTGGTCCATGTCACCTGTTGGGCTTCTCCTGTGAATCATGTAGTCGTGTTGTAATTGTCACTTCCATTATGGGGAAGAGCATTAATATTTATTGCTGAGAAAGCACCATCTCACCATCTTCAATTGTCCAAAGTTCATAACTGATGTGCAGAATCTTTGCCTACTGTCTCCATTGCCCCAGGTGCTGCTATCCCTCCTGGCTCCTGAATGATGCTGAAAACGTAAGGGAGGTTGTTCGCCTCTAGTGTGCACTCTGAAATACTATCCTGCTAATAACGTTTCCTCTGCCTGCCTGTGATGCTCTTTGATTTGGGAACGCTCTTTGTGAACAGTTAGAGGGTTTTGTAAAGTCCCTGGGTTTTTGTCGTAAGAGTGACTTCCAAGCTATTTGGAATACATAACAGAATATATCTGGTGTGTAGTAGATGCTCAACACATGTCTTTTGAGGACTATGATAAATGCCATGATGATTGTTATGAGGAATAAATGAGTGCCATGTTCTGAATGTTTATCTTTCCCCCAAATTCGTATGTTAAAATCCTCATCCCCAGTGTGATGGCTTTAGAAGGTGGGGACTTTGGGGGGTGACTGGGTCATGAGGGTGGAACCCTCATGATTGAGTTAGGTCCTCATGAATGAGACCCCAGAGGCGGGGCGTGGTGGCTCATGCCTGTAATCCCAGCACTTTGGGAGGTTGAGGCAGGTGATCACTTGAGCCCAGAAGTTGCAGACAAGCCTGGGCAATATGGGGAAACCCTGTCTCTACTAAAAATGAAAAAAAAAAAGTAGCTGGGTGTGGTGGCATGCACCTGTGGTCCCAGGACGCTGAGTTGGGGGACCGCTTGAGTCCAGGAGGTAGAGGCTGCAATAAGCTGAAATCACATCACTGTACTCCAGCCAGGGTGGCAGAGGTTTTTCTTTTTCTTTTTTGCTGTTTCAAAAGAGAGAGAGAGGCCCTAGAGACCCAAAGAGCTGGCTGGCTAGCCCCTTTCACTATATGAGGACACAGGGAGAAGGTGCCATAGGTAACAGGAAGCAGGCTCTCACAGACATCGAATCTATCAGTGCCTTAATCTTGCACTTCTCAGCCTCCAGAACCATGAGAGATAAATTTCTGTTGTTTATAAGCCACTCAGCTTCTGATATTTTGTTATGGCAATCTGAATACACTAAGACAATGAATGACCTTTCACAAAGGACCTGAAACACTGAGTTTGAATAATCATTAGTTTCCATTTTGGTATCTGTTCCATGCCTTATTCTCTAATACAAAATCTGCCCCAAAATACTAATCCTGAACCTAAGATTGCTGCAGCTATGTGCTGAAACCATCTTTCTCGGTGTGCTTTTTTTTTTTTTGAGACGTAGTCTTGCTGTGTTGCCCACGCTGGAGTGCAGTGGCACAATCTTGTCTCACTGCAACCTCTGCCTCCCAGGTTCAAGTGATTCTTATCCCTCAGCCTCCCAAGTAACTGGGATTACAGGCATGCGCCACCACACCCAGCGAATTTTTGTATTTTTGATAGAGATGGGGCTTCTCCATGTTGGCCAGGCTGGTCCTGAATTCCTGACCTCAAGTGATCTGCCCACCTCAGCCTTCCAAAGTGCTGGGATTACAGGCTTGAGCCGCCGCGCCCGGCCCATATTTGGTATTTCTACCACACATCTGTGTTTCTATTTGTCTCACCCTTTCAGTTTCTTAACTCTCTAATTGCCTTCTTTTATACTTTTTTCCTTCCATTTTTTCCTTTTTATTAGCTTCCAAGTTATGCGTTCTGTTTTTGGACTTTTAATGATAACCCTAGACATTTCAACAAGCACACTTCACTAATCAAAATCTAAGATTTGCCATCTTTTTTTCCCTTCAGAACCTTCGTTATTGTGTCCATCCATATTTTAGTTGTATTTTGCTTTTCCTAACTCCCAAGATATTGTTATGATTGGTTTAAGGAGTCGTTGTTTATTCTGATTTTTATAATAAATTTTTATTCATTTTTCAAATCTGCTTGGTCAATTTTATGGTCTTTTGTTCTTTATTTATGTCTTCAACCTCTTGTACTGCTTATTTAAACATTCCTGTGTTTGATAATTCAGGGCATCTTCTCATGTCTAATTTTAGAAGGTTTTTTTTTTTTTTTTTGCTGATTCTTGCTCATCATGCTGTGCCAGTCTTTTCATTCATGACTTCTGAGTATTTGCTCATATTTCTTTGAAATTATAGGTGATTATTTGTGCCTAGTTAGAAAGTGGAAAGTGAGTTCCTCCAAAAAGGAGGATTTCTGGCCAGACGTGGTGGCTCACACCTGTAATCTCAGCACTTTGGGAGGCTGAGTC
>NW_012115044.1:6920054-6944428 GCF_000951035.1 Colobus angolensis palliatus
GTGAACGCCTAAAGTATACATTTAGTCTGCAAACCTACATAAAGTCAGGATCATGATTTGAAAAATCAGGGAGAGTTTCCCCTATGCCTGTTCAGTTCAGGTTTCCAGTCAATGTATTTTATTCACAGTGCAATGGAGGGCCAGGGTCAGAGACAGATTAATTCCTTATTTACTCTTACAGGTGAAACTGTCAGATGTCACCTGTCATGACGTTAGAAACAGAAATTTATGTGTTAGAATTTTACTAAAGTTTCGATTTTGGCTTTAGAAAAAGGATCATCATTTGTGGTGGTGGCCGCCCTTGTCAGTCAGTGCCTAGAGAGACTTTTGGGGATGGTAGTAACAGTATAGTCCCCCATTTCTACTGAACATTCTCAATGTCTGTTCCAAGTAAAATTCAAGTTATGCTCTCAAGGTGGAAGTTGCCTGGGGAGGACATCTTTGAGTACAGCTCATTTTATTTTTCTTTTTTTCTTTCTTTTAGAGATGAGGTCTCACTTTGTCACCCAGGCTAGAGTGCACTAGAATGATTCTAGCTGGCTGCAGCCTCAAACCCTCAGGCTCAAGAAATCCTCCCACCTCAGCTTCCCAAGTAGCTGGGACTATAGACTCACGACATCGATCTTGGCTGTTTTTTATATTTTTTGTAAAGATGAGATCTCACTTTGTTGCCCAGGCTGGTTTCAAACACCTGGGCTCAAGCAATCTTCTTGCCTCAGCCTCCTGAAGCCCTGGAATTACAGGCATCAGCCACCATGCTTAGCCACAGCTCTATTAATAGGCACAAGTTCTTCAATATCCACTTAGACCCCAACTCTGCTGGGGCCACAGGCCATTTTTCTTCCCATGTTGTGATCTTGCCCACCACGCCTCCACTTTTTCCCCATCTGCCTGGCTACTTAGTTGAAAATTCTCTTTCTGCCCAGCCTTTCTAGCTCCTTGTGGGAGCTTAGGCCACACCCCACCTGAGGGACTATCCTCCCTCAATGTCCCAATCCCAGAAATCATCTTGAACAAGTAATCTGTCCACGAGTTGCTCCCTGTTGAGACCTCTGGCCAGGTCGTGGCCTCCTAACCTCAGTCCACTCAGCTGTGGCCTCCATGATCTGACCCAGACAGCCTGCTCTCTTTTCTTCTCATTTCTGCCTCCCTCTTGCCCTTGTCTTTCCCATGCTCTTGTTCACAGGTTCTACTCCAGGGCTCTATTTTTGTGTACAAAACGTCATGATTATGGCTCTCTTTATAACAGTTCCAACCCCATTCCCTGCTTTTTTCCCCATGAGAGGTCAGTTCCTGAGTCCACAGGCCCAAATGTGAGTGATGCATGGAAGGGACAGAGTGTTTCCTCTGAGGCCTCTGCACATGCCTGTCCAGTCTTTTCATTCTCTGTGGTTTCCTCATTTCTAGTCCACGAGGCCCAGAAGCAAACCTGGAGGTGAGACCCAAAGAAGGCTGGAACCATGCTGACTTTGTACACTGTGAGGACACAGAGTCTGTTCCTGGAAAGCCCACTGTCAACGCAGATGAGGAAGTTGGGGGTCCCCAAATCTGCCGTGTATGTGGGGACAAGGCCACTGGTTATCACTTCAATGTCATGACATGTGAAGGATGCAAGGGCTTTTTCAGGTAGAGTTACCCATCAGCCTTCACCCACCTGCCACCACTGACACGCTGGGTCACACCTAACTGGGGTCTGCCACTAGCCCACTGGGTAACGTCTCAGGGCCTCAGCTTGACCTGTCCCCCAGGTTCAGTGTGGGCTGGTGGCCCACCCAAAGGCCTTGTAATTAGTCTCAAGGGAGCCATTTATATCCCAGAGGAATCATTCATCTTCAGTCTTCCTGCTCTACCCGGGAAGGGTCTCCTTCCATTAATATATACCTTGGTTTCTCCATGTGCTCTTGAATAAAATGGAAAATGACTCAGTGAAAGATAAGGAATTTGAAACTCCCAAATCCAAGTGTTCACATTCGCCTTCTGGGGTGCTTGTTTCCTAAAGAATGGCATAAAATAAATGCTCAGACCATGGGAAGAGAAGCAGACCGAAGGGAGGGGAGGGGTGGGGAGGAGAGAAAGCCATATGTGAGGAAGCCCTCCATGCGCACCCTCCGGAGGGCACAGGGTATGCAAGGAGCAGCTCCCATCTCAGGAGCCACATGTGGGACCCTCATGCATTTCCAAGACAGCCTGCCTGATGGCCCTTTGCAGAGTTCTTCATGGTGGCTGGGCATTCAAATGGAAAAGGGCAGGTTCCAGGGAGAAATGAACATTCGTGTTGCATGAGTTGTAACAGGAGTGAGACATATCAGCAGTGTCAAGCTGGGTTCAGGTACAAGTCACAGGACCCTTGTCGCAAATTGGTTTGGCAATAAGGAAAACGCGTTACTTCTCCTAACAGGAAGTCTGAAGGCCTCCAGGTTGGTGAGTTCAGCAGCTCAGTTCTTTCCATTTTTCTCTTCAGCCATCCCACGCGAGAGCTCTCATTGCAGTCTGGCTCCCCTTATAGGGGCACAGTGCTTGAGAGTAAGGAAATCTTTCCCAGAAGTCCCCTCAGATTGGCTAGAGCCAGGCCCAGCCTATGCCTGAGCTAGTCACTAGCAAAGAGCAGCAGATATGTCCCTGAGCTGGCCACATGCCACGTGACTGCGTGGAAGAGAGTGGATGTCTGCACCAGCTCCAGGTGCTGCTGGCACAGAAGAGGCTGCCCAAGGAGTGTCTGTGCATCCTGCCTCAGCATGTGGGAATCTTCTGCTCTCCCTTCCTCGTTTGGGTACTATTCCTGGGACTCTCAAAAAGAGGCAATGTGTAGTGGGCAAAAGCTAAATCCAGTATCAGGCAGACCTGGATTCAAATTTCAGCTTGTCATGTACCGGGAGGACAGCTGGGGATCCATCGTCTCCAAGCCTCAGTCTCCCTCATCTGTGCCAGGCAGATGAGATTATGAATTTCACAGAGTTTGAGAACTAAATTTACAAAACTGCAAAGTACCTAGCCTAGCATCTGATACATAGCATACCTTTAATCAATGTGAGCCCCGGTTTCATCTTTGACTCATTCTCGGTGGACTTTGATGTAGCATCAGGGCTTTCTTACCCAGGCCAGTTGGGAAGGCAAAAGGCAGTGATGGTGTCTGTGAAGAACATGCCCCTGGGCTGGTCACTGGTCCGAGGCCCGAGGCCTCCAAGCTCAAACCTGCCCCTGCCGGGTCACTGCGGGCTTGGCTCAGCTTCCCAGGCCTGCCCTCAGGGAACTCTGCAGCCCTCCCTGGCTGTTCCATGCTCCTGGGCCAGCCTTCCCTCAGTTTCCACTCTGGACCAGAATCAGAGGCCAGAGCCAAGGGAGAAATTGTTTCTTTCCATCCAGCTGTGGAAATGGGGAAAGCAAAGGTAGGGCTGCACTGACCCTGTCTTTTGTGGGACAAGCAAGACTTCCGGGCTGGGAGGAGGTGATCTTGTACCCGAGTCTCCAAAAGGCACCTGCCCCATTGCCTCTCTGCGCACCGCAGAGAAGGGTGTGCGGGACCCGTGGGTCCCGCCTGCACGCTCTGCTGTTCCAGGCGTTCGACCTCCTTGCCCCCTAGGTCAACGAGGGAAATCCACTCTGCCTTGGGGAAGCCGCTGCCCCGCAGGGTAGAAAAGCTTCCCCATAGTTCACCCCTTCCTCCCTGGCCGCCAGTCTGGAAGGGGAGCTGGGGAAGGCGGCAGGGGGCTTCTCTGGTTTCTTACCCTCCTGGGGTCATTTTTCCTCGGCTTCCTCCTTTAAGGAGGGGAAATCGAGGAAGAGGCCCATCTCCATGGAAACTTTCTGGTAACAAGGGTGTGAAAGAGGAGGGGACAGGTGTTTCAGGAAGAAGGGAAGGCGCTGAAGATGGGCCTGGAGCGGAAGTGTCCCAGAAAGTGGTTCTGAGGCTGCAGGCCCGGCGAAAAGCACGTGTTCCATTTCCTGCGGGAATGGCCAGAAAAGGTTTCCTCCCTGGCTCTGCCCCCTCTAGCCGAGTCCTGGACCTCTAGGGACGCCCACCTACACCCTTCCCATAAAATCTGACCCAGCTGGGACGCAAAGGCTAGTGTGCCCCACCCCGAGTTGGTAGGGGCTGGGGAGGGAGGTGGTGTGGCCCGGAGCCCCAGGCGGAGGCCCCGAGCACCCGTGCATCCTTCCTTCTGCTCCCTGTTCTCTCACAGGAGGGCCATGAAACGCAACGCCCGACTGAGCTGCCCCTTCCGGAAGGGCGCCTGCGAGATCACCCAGAAGACCCGGAGACAGTGCCAGGCCTGCCGCCTGCGCAAGTGCCTGGAGAGCGGCATGAAGAAGGAGAGTGAGCAGTGGGCGAGCGGGCGGGCCGGGGCCGGGGTGCACGGCTCTGTGTAGAGACGTGCCGTGGGTGTGTGCATGCGAGTGTGGAGATGCGCGCGTGAACACACGTGCACATGTGAGCTGGTGTCGGCGTGCAACAGGCAGTCACCTGGGGGAGCGCTTGCAGCCGGCCCGCTGGGTGATGGAGGGAGTCTGTAATCTCCCTCCTGGGATGTGTGCTGGGCAACCCTGCCAGGGCGTGCCCTCTGTCTCCCTTCAGTTGCTCCTACATGATTCTTTTTGTCCCCTTCATAATTGTTGTAATGGTTTGAAACCACATTTGGGGGTAGGGGTGTGAATCTGGGGGAGGGAAGCAAGAGCCACATGGGTGATAGGAACCCCCTGCTTTATAGCTACTAGCGCCCACCATCCGCACCAGACCTGGATCTTTACAGGGGAACTGTTCGCAGACAGGTGACAGGAGGTGTTCTCATTCTACCTATTTAACTTTGATATATTTGTACTCCTAGGTCACTCTGAGATTAAGGCTCATGCAAAAAAGGCTAGATGCTTCTAGCGCATTTTTGTCTCCATGGAACACAAGGGGACCCAAAGCTGCTTCTTTCAAGTTCTCTAGGCTGCTGGCAGCCGTTCTTGATCTCTCCCCACCAAGGACCTCATAGCTTTGCTCTACACACATGAGTGGGCTCCAGAAATCCACAGAAGACCCTAAGGCTCCGGGCTATATATGAAGTGTCTGGAGTTGCTATTTCTTGCTAAGCTGTAGCCCAGCTCTCTGGGGTCTTGGAGACCCAGACACCTCTGAAGAGTCTTGGTATATAATTCATCCGAAAATGGTAACAGTAGATGCCATTTACTGAACATCTCTTATGTACCAGGAACTATATTAGGCACCCTACATGCAAGGTCTCATTTAATAGCAGTGCGAGGTAAACACGGTTTCTCTGGATTACAAAGAAGAAACCTGAAGGCAGGAGAGGTTAAGGAGGTTGCTTGGGGTCACAGGTAGTAAGTGGCAAAGTTTTCATGCAAGCCTAGCGCCTTTGGATTCTGAAGCCCTTGCTCTTGCCAGGACCCCACAGTGTCCTCACAAACTCCACTGCAGAGGGCGACACCCCAGCCGCACCTCACCTCTGTCCTCACCCAGGTGTTACTCCAGAGGAGCCCACAGGCCTCTTGAGTCCAGACAGGGGAGAATTGCTTGTCACCATTACTTTCCCTTTTACCCAATGCCTTCTGCTGCCTTAAGAGGGTTATGCAGCGGCTCCCCGGGGGGCTGGATGCTGACCAGGGGCACGTGTGCCTGAGCCAGCCTCGCTGTCCCTACAGTGATCATGTCTGACGCAGCTGTGGAGGAGAGGCGGGCCTTGATCAAGAGGAAGAAAAGAGAACGGATCCGGACTCAGACACCGGGAGTGCAGGGGCTGACGGAGGAGCAGCGGATGATGATCAGGGAGCTGATGGATGCTCAGATGAAAACCTTTGACACTACCTTCTCCCATTTCAAGAATTTCCGGGTAGGAGGAACTGCACAGTGACCCGAGGTGTCACTGCCATCTTCATTCTCACATACAAACTGAGGTTCCCCAAGGATAAGAAACTTGTACGAGGTCACAGCTAATCAGTGGTGGAGGGTAAATTTGCAGAGCTGGCCCTGCGTCTGTGCCAGCTCCTCAAAGCTTTAGTCTCATTCCCAAAGGCTCTCCAAGTGTGGTCCCTGGGTCAGCAGCATCAGCATGCAGATTTTCAGGTCGCCCCAGACCTCCTGAATCAGAAGCTCCAGGGAGGGGCAGGATCCCTGGGTGATTCTGTTGCAGGTTCAGGTTTGAAAATCGCTGCTGTCTCCTTTAAAGCAGGTAGGAACTGGGTCTGAGCAATAAGTGGAGGGAAAGCTAGGCAGTTCCCCAGTGTTACTGGCATTCAGGGCTTTATGAGGACAGGGTCAGGACCTGTTGGGGGGTGTGACTTTCGTGAACTGGTGTTTCTTGATCCCAGGCACGTTAACCATGTCTGTGCTCCAAGCGCCCTCCTTCCCCTTTGCACTGATAGATATCTCAAGTGGCCCTTCCCAGCCCAAAGAACTGGATGAGCCCAGTGACCTCGGATCTGCTCTTCCCATCCATAGCGCCCTAAACCTTCTGAGTCTCCTGAGCCCAACATCTGGAATGCTTGGGACGACACACCATGGTCGGAGTCCCCCTTGCCCTCCATTGTAACCAAGCAGGGATGTGTGTGACCATTAATTCATGGATCCCCAAAGCACCTTCATCTGATAGAGAACACCAGAGAGAAGAAACAAATGCTGTGTGTGTGTGTGTGGTGTGTGTGTGGACACATGCATGCATGTGGGTGTGAATGCCTGCATTTGTGCATCCTCTCGGGCTGCAACTATGGCTGTGCACGTTCGGCTGGGGCCTGAGTTGGGACCTGTCTATGGAAACACATGCTGTCTCTCCTCTCTCTGCCTCCTGGCATGTGTCCTAGCTGCCAGGGGTGCTTAGCAGTGGCTGTGAGATGCCAGAGTTTCTGCATGCCCCATCGAGGGAAGAAGCTGCCAAGTGGAGCCAGATCAGGAAAGATCTGTGGTCTATGAAGGTCTCTGTGCAGCTGCGGGGAGAGGATGGCAGTGTCTGGAACTACAAACCCCCAGCCGACAATGGCGGGAAAGAGATCTTCTCCCTGCTGCCCCACATGGCTGACATGTCAACCTACATGTTCAAAGGCATCATCAACTTTGCCAAAGTCATCTCCTACTTCAGGTAGGACATGGAGACTGGGTGGTTGGGTGTGGAAAGGAACTGGAAGTAGCCAGGAGGTTCAAAGGACCTGGGGTAGATCCTGAATTTGGGGGATATGGGTGGCAGAAGACCCTCCTTTTCCTGTGCCCTGCCCCCCAGGGCAGCCAGTGCTGCGGGGGAGTAGAGGCCTCGCTGTATGGCTGTGGGCCTGCCAGTGTCTCTGCCTATCCACCTGCTCAATGGAAGCTAACAGTGCTTCCCCTGCAGGGCTGTTCTGTGAAATAAGAACACATCTGAAGAGCCCCCAGCACAGAGTGGGCATGCGGATAGTCTTTCTTACTCTCCCTTAAAGGGGCAGGAATCACATGTTGACAGTTCCAGACCAAAGAATGAGAGAAATAGATAAGATAAGACTGCGAAGGCCATGGGGAGGGTGGGTGGTCCTCAGAGCCCAAGGGTCAGGTCTCCCCAGAGCTAGATGTGGAGGCAACAACCACGGGGTAACTGGGGTTAGTGGGAGACATGGGAACTTCCTGGGGTGGCAGGAACCACAGCCCCAGAATATGTCTGCAATCTTAGGGTTAGGGATGGTGCCAGGTGTATCTGTCCTTGAGTAGGCCACCTCGCCTTGCCAGGCCTGGTCAAGCGGGGCTGAAACACGCCTGCCAGAAGCTCCTGGCTTCTTCAGCAGGTTGAGGGTAGGTTATAGTCTGGGAGCCCAGAGGTTCTTCTCTGGCCCTGTAGGAGTCATGCATGACATTTAACAGGGTGATGCTGACAGCAGATTTGGAATGGGGGTCAGATGGTGGCAAATTAGCTTAAAGGGGCAGGAGGAGAAGCCTACTTATAAATGTGGACATTGGAAGATCTTTGGTGAAATCCAGTGACTGACAATTTAACATCAGGGCTCCCCACTTGCTATTTCTCATGGCCACCAATGTTGAGCACAGTGACCCGAGGTGTCACTGCTGTCTTCATTCTCAGATAGAAACTGAGGTTTCCCGAGGATAAGAAACTTGTACAAGGTCACAGCTAATCAGTGGTGGAGGGTAGATTTGGAAGTACCAAAGCCAGCTCGATGCCAGGTCCTAAGCCAGGCAATGGGGAGGCACAGAAGAACAAGATCAATTCCGTGGCATTTGTAGCTCAGTGTTATGGATCTAAAAGAAGGATGGGTGCCAGTAGCACAGGGCCTGAATTCCCACAGAGGCCAAGGCCAGAGGTAGTGTTTCCTCACAACCCAGAGTAAGCAGCCTCCCTGTCAGGCTGTGACGCTTCTTTCTTGTAAGGAACGCCTCCTTACTGGGGAGATGCGGGTCCCTCCCAGGTTGGGAGGGAGTGGTCCCTGCAGGACCAGAAGGGTATCCGTGTAACCATAATCTCAGAGGCTTGTTAAGCCACCTCCATGGCGAGGCCTGTGCTCCGGCGGTAGGACTGGGGCTGCAGGCATCTGGGCTGCAGGGAAACAGTAGAAATACGTGTGTGCACATGAAACCCAACACTGACCGCAGGAAGCAAACATCCCCACTGCTGGAGCTCAGGCCTAAAGGGCGGCACTCTGGAAAGGGGAGACTGCATTCTGGAAAGACTTCTGAGGGGGCAAAGAAAAGACATAGCTTGGCTTGAGGGGCTAGCAGGATATACTAAAGGGGCAGTCATTCCAAGGGGGGAAACTGAGGCAGAAAGGAGGCGGCCAGGGACTAGAAGCCAAAGCACTGGCTGTAGGTCAGGAGTTGTATAGGAGTTGAAGGAGATGGGGCCAGGCTGTAAGGGACCTGGATGCCAAGCTCAGTGGGTGGAGTTCCCAGAGGTAGCAGGGGAGGAGAGGATGCTGGGGGGCAGAGCTGTCTGCTGGGTTGTGAGGGGAGAGATGAGGGGCAGCCAGACAGCAGCCACAGTCATCCTCAGGGAAAGGAGCCATTCTCCCTCTTCCTCTCGCCCCCAACTTCTGGATTATGGGATGGCTGCTGGTGCCGGCCTGTGGGCCGCCTCCCAGGGAGCTGTCCTCCCCTCCCCATCCTTGCTGCCAGGGACCTGCCCATCGAGGACCAGATCTCCCTGCTGAAGGGGGCCACTTTTGAGCTGTGCCAGCTGAGATTCAACACAGTGTTCAATGTGGAGACTGGAACTTGGGAGTGTGGCCGGCTGTCCTACTGCTTGGAAGACGCTGCAGGTGCCTAGGAGAGCCTGCCTGCCCTGGCAGAGGGAGGGAAACACTGCAGTTGTGGGAGGAAGGGAGCTACGCCAGGATATGCAGGTTCTGGGATGGCAGGGCAGGAAGATGGAATGGTGGAAAACGAGATATTGGTGAGGGATGACAGGATCTTGCTCAGCTTGCTGAGAAGCTGCCCCTCCATCCTGTTACCATCCACAGGTGGTTTCCAGCAACTTCTGCTGGAGCCCATGCTGAAATTCCACTACATGCTGAAGAAGCTGCAGCTACATGAGGAGGAGTATGTGCTGATGCAGGCCATCTCCCTCTTCTCCCCAGGTGAGGGTCTCCCCTAGGCTGCCTGACATCCCCCCAGCCTTATCTGCCCTCCCCAGGGAAGGTCCCAGTCCATGGCCTTGCTCCTCATTCACTGTGCAGCCAGGATGGGGGCTATCGCTGGTTTCTCCTGGGGTCAGCAGGTGGTGCCCAGCCTTGGTCTTCCCTCACTTCCCTGCCTGGGTGACTCCAGCTCTGGAATGTGGTTGGTGAGCAATGCCCTGACTCTGGGCTGCACTGAGCTTGTCTTTGCCTCATGATCTTGCACCACACCTCCCTCCCCTCCCCTCCAGACCGCCCAGGTGTGGTGCAGCACCGCGTGGTGGACCAGCTGCAGGAGCAATTTGCTATTACTCTGAAGTCCTACATTGAATGCAATCGGCCCCAGCCTGCTCATAGGTGAGCACAGCAGGGGGTGAGGACCCGTGAGGGTGGTGTGAGGGAGCCAAGGTTCAGGGAAATTGCCCAAGGCCTCACAGCCAGAGGGAGGCATCTGGAGGTAGAGCCAGCCAGACCAGGTCCAAAGCTCACACTTTTGAGCACTACCTAACCACTTCCCAGGAAAAACACAAGCAAACAGGGGGATGTGGTCCAGAAAGGGACTTCTGTACCTTCCCTGGTCCTCCATAGCTCCTGTGACCTAGTGCCCAAACTGATGCCCACAGGCCCAGAGACAAACTTGGATTGTACTGAGCCCAAGGCCGTGAAGAGTTCAGGCCAACACTGAGTATTATAGTGTGAACTTACAAACTGAAATCCTTATTTGGCCTCTGCACAACTTTCTTTTTGGCTTGGTGTCCTTTGCTCAACCCTTCCTTGTATGGAGGCAGGAGGCTGGAAGTGCCAGCTTTCTTTTCCATTGTGGGGATCCTGAGGCATATGGTACATCTCAGATACTGGATCCAAAGCTAGCTCCAGGAAGGGATTCCAGCCTGCAGCCCCTAACCTCCACAACGACTCTGCTCAGTCCTGGCCCCTGGACATTAATGAAGGCAGTGACAGCCCCACACCCCCAAACTGGTAGCAGCAATATCTGGATTTTCCCACGGAGGTCTCTGTGTACAAAGATGCAACTCCTGCAGCTGGGTGTCGTGGCTCACACCTATAATCCCAGCAATTTGGGAGGTCAAGACAGGAGGATCCCTTGGAGCCAGGAGTTCAAAACCAGTCTGGGCAACATAGCCAGACCCCAACTCTAGAAAAAATTTTAAAAATTAGCCAGGTATGGTGGCATGTGCTCTAGTCCTAGCTACCCAGCAGGCTGAGGCTGGAGGTCTCCTGAGTCCAGGAGTTTGACACTGGAGTGAGACCATGATCGTGCCACCACGCTCTAGCCTGGGTAACAGGACGAGATCCTGTCTCTTTCAAGAAAAAAAAAAAGACAGAACTCCCATGGATGGGATGGGAGTGGGGAGAGTACTGGGCAGGCTGTTCTGCCTTTCTCATCCACAGCGTGAAAGAGAAGCTTACGGAATTCAGCCAAGCCTTGTCTCTTGGCTGACCTGACATGTCCAGAGATTATGCTTTTGCAACCTCAGAGCAGCCCCGAGGCTTGCGGGTCAGGGAAAGGGCGGGCTGCACCCCCAACCTTTTCTCTGGCCAACACGCAGGTTCCTGTTCCTGAAGATCATGGCTATGCTCACCGAGCTCCGCAGCATCAACGCCCAGCACACCCAGCGGCTGCTGCGCATCCAGGACATACACCCCTTTGCTACGCCCCTCATGCAGGAGTTGTTCGGCATCACGGGTAGCTGAGTGGCTGCCCTTGGGTGACGCCTCCGAGGGGCAGCCAGACCCAGAGCCCTCTGAGCTGCTACTCCTGGGCCAAGACGGATAGATGCTGCTGAGAGCCGACAATGCCCTGCTGAGCCTGTCTCCCCAGGGAACTCCTGCGAAGACAGCTGGCTAGCATTCTTCAGGAAGGACATGGGTGCCCCCCACCCCCAGTTCAGTCTGTAGGGAGTGAAGCTGTGGACCCTTATGTGGAGAGTACACTGATCTGTAGGTCAGGACCATCAGAGAGGCAAGGCTGCCCTTTCCTTTTAAAAGGCCCTGTGGTCTGGGGACAAATCCCTCAGATCCCACTAAAGTGTTAAGGTGTGGAAGGGGAGATCAGGGCTGGGCCATCTGGGGTCTATGCCCACATACCCACGTTCGTTCGCTTCTGGAGTCTTTTCGTTGCTACCTCTAAAAGTCCTGTCTCCCACTTCCCACTCATTCCCCTCCTCTTCCGAGCTGCTTTGTGGGCTCCAGGCCTGTACTCACCGGCAGGCCCATGAGTATCTGTGGGAGTCCTCTAGAGAGAAGAGAAGGCAGGAGGCCTGCACAAATGTCAGAAGCTTGGCATGACCTCATTCTGGCCACATCATTCTGTGTCTCTGCATCCATTTGAACACATTATTAAGCACCGACAATAGGTCGCCTGCTGTGGGTTATACAGCGTTGACTCAGATATAGATCCTGAGCTCACAGAATTTATAGTTAAAAAAAAAACAAACAGAAACACAAACAATTTGGATCAAAAGGAGAAACGATAAGTGACAAAAGCAGCACAAAGAATTTCCTCGTGTGGATGCTGAGCTGTGATGGTGGGCACCGGGTACCCAAGTGAAGGTTCCCAAGGACGTGAGTCCGTGGGAGCAAGGGCATAAACTGCAGCTGTGGGTGCGTGTGTGGGATCTGGCGTAGGTAGGTCTGTCCCTATCTGATGGGGCCTGAGTTTATTCCTGGGGCCGGAGTGCTGGCTATGCTCTGTGACAAGGCTACACTGACAATCAGTTAAACACACCAGAGAAGAACTATTTACATGCACCTTATATTTCTGTGTACACATCTATTCTCAAAGCGAAAGGGTACGAAAGTGCCTGCCTTGTTTATAGCCACTTGTGGGTAAAATTTTTTTGCATTTTCACAAATTACACTTTATATAAGGCATTCCACACCTAAGAACTAGTTTTGGGAAATGTAGTCCTGGGTTTAATGTCAAACCAAGGCAAGAGAAATTAAATAATGAACTTTTGGCTAGAGGGGTAAACTTTTTTTGACCCTTTTCTGGGGAAAATAATGTGGGGGTGTGGAAATAGAAATACACACAAGCATACATATTTTTACTACTTATTGTCCTTCATAAATCTGAAGACTCTGGCGTAAGAACATAAAAATGGTGCAGCACACCAACATGGCACATGTATACATATGTAACAAACCTGCACGTTGTGCACATGTACCCTAGAACTTAAAGTATAATAAAAAAAAATTTATACAACTGTTGTTAAATAAAAAAACATAAAAATGAATTAACTTGGCTTACTTATAAAATGATTGTTCTGTATAAAAGTTTAACATATGTGCATACCATAATTAAAAATGTAGGCCAGGCATGGTGGCTCACGCCTGTAATCCCAGCACTTTGGGAGGCCAAGGCTGGTGGATCACAAGGTCAGGTATCAAGACTATCCTGGCTAACACAGTGAAACCCCGTTTCTACTAAAAATACAAAAAATTAGCCGGGCGTGGTGGTGGGCACGTGTAGTCCCAGCTACTTGGGAGGCCGTGGCAGGAGAATCGCTTGAATGAGAGAGGTGGAGGTTGCGGTGAGCCGAGATCGTGCCACTGCACTCCAGCCTGGGTGACAGAGCAAGACTCTGTCTCAAAAAAAAAAAAAAAAGAAAAAAAGAAAGAAAAAAAATGTAGGAATTGAGTTAATTTTAAACGTCTAATATTCCATTCAAATGAAACTTCGCAGTAACTGAATTTTAAAGAAGAGATAATTACTTAGCTTTTGACATTTTACAAGAAGCAGGCCAAACTTTGAGAACATGGTAAATCATCAGTAATATAAATCAAAGCAAGTAAACGTATTCTGTCATCCCTCTGACTTTACCAGACTTTTCTGCATTAAGGAGATATAGGGAGCACTTATTTTTAGAAAAGATACTGAGGGAAAAAAGAGCTTCTCTTTCCGAACTCAGTGAATACAGCTTTTGCTCCCAGGAATTTTGTTTAATTATGAATCCATTTATAATTAGAAATACAAATTTCTAATTTGGAAACATAGATTTCATTCCAGTGTATTCATAAATCATATGCATCTCCCTTTCCTTACCGAAATGATTCGAGTGCTATTTGTTCAAGAGCCTGAAACTGTTGTTAGCTGTAGGACAGGGTAAGGCGAGGTTAAGGTGGAATGGAGGACAAATTTCCATCTCTCAGTCTTGATTTAAAAACTCCAGGGCAGTTCCCCAAACACTGAATTGATATGTACCTATAATTTATATAGATTATAAAAATTAAGTGTATTTCAAGAGTAAGGAAAGATTCAATGTTAGATGCACTGAGTTCACACAGGGTACTTCCTTTCAGTAGTTTTGTGGATCACAAGTTTATGGGACTAGGAATCAGATTGTAACTTTCCTACTCCAACATTTGGGTTTCTTCTTAACTCCCTTCCCTGAACTTTTTAGTACGCAGAACGCAGCATCAGTTTTTAGGCATCCCTGTGACCACTTTTTTTTTTCTCTAGGTCAGTGAGGAGAGGATGGAGTCAGTCTCCAAAGCTCAGGACAAAAGATCAAAGCAAGCTACTGCATACCATCTGCCCCCTCATTATTCAGGGCCACTCAACAGCCTCTCTCTACCTGACCCAGAACTTTGTCTAATTAAGTCTTGATATTGACGACAGATCTGTGGGAAGGGCCAGAGTGGCCACTCCCTTCTGGAGAAAGAGGATGTAAGGAGAAACACACATATGATTATCCATCCCTTCCTAACTCCTAACTTGTGGGCCTCATTATGCCATCTTCCGCGGCAGCTTGTTTTTTCCTGGTAGCTTTCCCTTTATGTCCCTCAGCTCTCCTAAATCCCATGGTGGTGATGAGTGAAATATTCCTACACTTGAGAAACGTGTGACCCTCCCAACACTTTTGTTCACTTCCTTTCACAAACTTCTCAACGACAGGGATCTAAAACCTGATCTCTCCTTTCCTCACTACCTTCCTAGAACACATTTCAAAATGACATCTACCGGCTGGGCATGGTGGCTCATGCCTGTAACCCCAGCACTTTGGGAGGCTGAGGCAGGCAGATCACTTGAGGTCAGGAGTTCAAGACCAGCCTGGCCAACAAAGTGAAACCCTGTCTCTACCAAAAATGCAAAAATTATCTGGGCATGGTGGTGTGTGCCTGTAGTCTCAGCTACTAGGGAGGCTGAGGTAGGAGAATCACTTGAACTAGGGAGGCGGAGGTTGCAGTGAGTCGAGGTCATGCCACTGCACTCCAGCCCAGGCGACAGAAAAAGACTCTGTCTCAAAACAAAACGTAACAAAAACAAAATTACATCCACCATCACTGCTCTCCTGAAATAGGATCCCAAAGGACTGTTTGTGGTCAGTACTTCTTGGAAAGACTTAGAAACGAAAAAGGCAGTCTTCCAGGATTCCAAATTAAAAGCGTCTTGCAGACACTAACACAATGTTTAACTCAATCCCAGAACCTATACAACACAGCAGCAAACCCCAAACAAATGCACTTCAGTGCCAGCAGGAGACCCACTGAACAAGTAACATCTTTTTTCGCTAATCCAATCCTCCCCTGCCGCCCCTACTGGTTAAATGTGTTTAACTGCTTTACAAATGTTACTGGAATTAGCCAACCCCAACACCACAGTAAATAAATAAGAGGACCACACTTTATCGAATATAAATTTGTTTTTATTGAAGCAGCAGTCACATGACCTTATATCTAGCCTTTAGATTAGGCCTGACAGAGTGAGCCAGCCCTAAAAAAAAATGATGTTTCTTTTAGCACTAAGAGACATAACATGTTTACATACATCATCCAGTATTGGAAATGAGCAGACTCAAACACAACATGTGTTGGTTACCTGGGAGGTACAGCCCCACTGTTTGTGGTGTCCATATACTTTACAGAGACTCCCAAAGACCATTACTAATAGGATGAAAGTTAAAAGAAAATACAGCCACACCAAATCATGAACACAGTAATCAAAGACAGCAGCTTATACACATTTAAAAACTGTCCCTTTCAGAGTTGTTTTCTTTCTTTTCTAAGCAGTGTCTGCAAAGCTTCCTCTACATCAAATCCAAAGGTTTCCAAGATGGAAGCTGCACCTCTTGGGGCTACGCAATGGAATAAAATCATTGGAAAGAACAAGTGGTATTCATATCTTGTTTTTCATAACAAAGATTAATGTTTCCCTAATTAGAGGAACGGAAATGGTGATGTGACTACATATTGCAGTGGCAAAATAGTAGGGTGAAGAACGAGGGTTGGGTACTGAAATAAAGACCACACACTTGTGAATTTTAATTTCATTTCCAGGCTAACCTACTTTTTATTTAATGCAAATTACAGTACCAGTTAACTATTTCCAAACCAAGTCACATAGAACAAAATGTATTTACAAGGGAATGGGGAAAGGGAAAAAAAACATTGAGCATACTTTTCACAAAAAAGTTTATATTTAAAATGAAAAAAAAAAATCAGTCACAGAGGCATTCAAGTAGTAATAATGCTATACAGATTTTGCTTTTCCTTTATATCAAGACAGATTTGCACAAGTGTTTGCAATAGTTTGTATACAACCCACAGTCCTTTATATATATATATATATATATATAATAAATTTTGTTTTTTAGGTTTGTTTTTAAGATGGAAGTGGTCACGCTAATTGGTATGTGTACAGGCCCAAGTGATCCATCGGCAACACATTTATAAATGCAAATTTTACAGGCAAGCAGATTTTCATACATCTATCTGTATCTGCCTGTAGACAGATATAGTAAGGAAAAAAAACTTAAAAATTAACACAAGGAAGTCTACTTTGTCAAGCTAACCCCTTATGTCCTGGTTGTCATTTTGCTTTTATTGCGGAGGTGCAAAACGGAGCAACAAACTTGAATAAAACGGCATAACCCTTGTGAAAATAATCCAAACCCCAGGGATTACTTTCAAAGCCTCTCAAAGGTAGATCTCAGTCTGGGACTCTACTGTGCTTCTAGTTGTCTCTTTTATTTTCAGTGGCTCAGGTTTCCACCACAAAAGACAGATTTTATTGTAAAGCATACCTACTTTTCTATACAGGGGAGCAAAGTGTTTGGCTCTGTGATTAGATGATCACTAACATGAACAGTAGGAATCAGATACAATTTCAGTTGAAAACAAAGAAAACCCCCCAAATTTCTGGGGATCTGGCATTGGCCAAACTTCCTTTGGAAGATTCCAAAGTTAAATCCTTTAAAAAGGAAGGGAAAAATAGATGAAATGCCAGTCTCTTTATATCCACAGGGACAGAGAATATAATAGTTCTCTCAGAAACCTTTGCATTGGTGCAGACAAGATGACTGGTTAGGCATACTTTCTTAAAACATAAACCAAAAATGTGTGTCTAAAAATTAAGAGGACTTAAAAAAAAAATGACGCAGCATGTCATTGGAAAGAAGGTGCAGTCTTCTGCCTTGCTGGAATGAATACACGATGTTTCAAAAGTAGTAACCTTTGGTTTGGTAGTTTTTTCTTCTATTCAAGACATTTTATATGGAGTACTTTGAGGCAAAACTATCTTTCTTTCAAAAAAGGCCTTCGTGTTGGGCACACAGTTAAGAATTAAACTGATTTTTTAGAAAGAAATTAAAATGATATTTCATTGAACAAGGGTAGAGATGGCGGGAGGGTCCTCTACTGGCACGGTGGCACTCCGTGCAGTAACTGCTAGTAATTGCACTATAGCATTTTAGACCACTGACGTATCAAAACCTGATACTATTAAGAAACTTCGATTTATAAAAAACCAATTCTCTCTCACTCTCTCATTTGGGAGGGAAGTAGATAAAAGAGGAGAGAGAGCATGGAAGGCTCCCAGAATCTGCTGTTTTTAAGACCCATGGTTAGGGCTTGTGGAAGAGACGAGCAAAATCTAATCTATTCGATATCCTCCAGCTCTAGGGCTCCCTGGTGCTACACTAAGTCCCTGAATGGACTAAGTATGAAATGAAACCGGTCACTGCTACTGAGGAGGAAACAGACATTCAGAACCAAAACAAAGGCAGGGCTTGAACGAAATGAGATTACGAATATGGTTTCCTCTTCCCACTCCTGAGTATGGTATCATTGAAACTTAACTGTGGAAGGGGCAAAGATATTGTTATGAGTGAGTTATTATTTCAAAGGGAAAGGGGGTGGACAGGGAGACATGGATAAAGGAAACCAATTAAAATTTAAAAAGGAACAAATTAAAAAAAAAAAAAACAAAAACAAACACATGGAAGCGAAGGCACTCCAAACTATATAGATACACTATACATTGCTAGAGTTATTGTTACAATAATACAGGCCGGTACCTACTGTACAGAGTTAAAACTATATGGCTTTAAAAAGCTCGTCTACATTTTGTCTGATTATTAAACAGAATCACTGCCCTGAACAGTAACTTTTTGCTCATTAGTAACAGTTCCTGGGTCCACATATTTACATACAAAACAATAAAACTTAAATTTAAAAACATAGAAAGAAAATATAATGTACAAGCTTGAATTTGGTGAGGAGCTTTTTATTATTATTATTATTATATACAAAAAGATATTCAGAGACCTGGATCTCACTTGTATAAAAGAGTTCTGTGATCCCACCATGATCCTTGAGAAAGAAAAATCACACATCTCAGCCCACACACACACACACACACACACACACACACACGCACACATGCGCACATGCACACACAATGAAATGAGAGAAAAGCGTGACTTTTCTCTCTTCTTTTACCCCAGTTGTGGGGGGCAACCTGTTTCCTAAAATAAGCACTGATTTTTGTGGACTCTGGCAAGTACACCACGTCCAGAGCAATGTCTGTATCCAAATGCTTGCTGGGCAGTTGGATCTGAATGCAAGTCCATTTCTCTATCACAGACCTGCCTTTTCAGATTCTTTATAAATTCTGTCTGAAAATGGTCTACCAAAGCCATTACCTTTAAGGAGTTATGCTGCCAAATACTCTGATTTCAGGCTTCTTTCAAATCTTAGCTTTCAGAAGCACTTTATAAAAACATAAAATTCAATTTGTTTGATTTGGTTTGACTGAGCATGTTTCCTTTCTCATGAACTCTGATATATCCAGAGGTTTGTGAAACCCCTTTTGTGGCCCAAGACCTCAGCTAAACAGCCAGTGAAACCCAAGATGGCTCACAGTTGTCTTTCTGGGTACTGGTTCACTTCAGCAGGCAGGACAACTCTCTTGGAGAGTCACACACACAGTTAAGGAGCAGGACAGGGTGCTAGGGCCCGCAGGAGGGCTGCCAACAGACTCCATTTCCGAACCCTCTGGAGGACAAGACCCATAACATGACCTAAGGTGGCAATGAGGAGGGTGAGGGCAAGTTACACACAAGCACGGGCTCAGCTCTGCAGCCCTACAGTTACCAGCTAACCTTGGAAGGCATGTGGGGAAGGAGCGGGTAGGAGGGAAAGGCGGCCATCACTCAAGTGATCTTTAAATGTAAAGTACAACTGATTGTGCCTTAAAGATTCATAGGTCAAGTAATGGCCCATAAGCACCAAGGTGACTAAAGTTCATTTTAGAGTATATAAGGCCCACATAGATGCCAACCTTAAAAGTATAAAACAAACTAGTCGTGAAAATCTATTTCCTCACGGCAAACATAGTCCTTCAATCCTCCTTGCATTCCAAGGAATATTGCTTTTTCTTCAAAAAGAGAGACTGATTCTTACACCATTCACTGATACACAAAGAAAACAGACACAAAAACTCTTAACTGGGTGTGAGGGAAACATTCTTCTCATGCTTCAACCAGTCAATTTTGATACTGTAGACAAAAAAAAGGCAGTATTGAATATATGTATATATAATGTATATACACACATTTATATCATCAGCTTTCCTATAAAGTCAGCAGGTATAAGCGACTATCATTCTGATGTGTAGTTTTTAATATTCCTACCATCTGACATGCATCAATAAATAAATGTAAAAAGCATGAGGTTAAAAAACAAATACAGATTCTAGATTTGGATTTAAAATTAGAACTATGTGTAGAATGTGGCTATTTCTGCAAGCTCGATTTTTCAATTAAAAAATATGAAAAATAAACCAGTAGACGACTGTTACAGTTCACATTATTTAACTACAATGTCCTCTCAAGTATATCTTTCCAAGGGAAGTAATTTTAGAAAAAAATCTGGACAAACTTATTCACAGTGGTGAGATGTATTCCTGGCCTGTCCCCTTCCTCTCGGCTCGTCAGTCTTTGACCTCAGCAGCTAGCTCGGCCTGCTCAACACCCCTTCTGTCTCCTCCCAGGTCACTAGTTTGAAACTGTGCTAAGATTTGCAAAGAACTTTGGTCAGGCAAACAAAGAGCCACCTGCAGAGCATGCTTGCCTGAGTCTTGCTTGCTGCTTCCCCTCTGGCAGCCTCCTGTACAAGCCCCCACATCACTAGCGCTGACTGAGAGCAAAACAAAACCTTAACAAATCTACTAAGAATCTTCCCTGTAGGAGTTCCAAATTTAACTGACCTCCCTGGGTTATGAATGATACACATTTCTTTGTCTGCCACACCTGCCACCAACATGCCAAAGGCAAGTCTATAAATACCCGAAGATATGGATTAATTTTACAAGTGACATTTAAGTCCCCGTTGAGTTATACCTGCTAAGCTCCCAACCAATTTCAAGCTGTGCACTATACCAAAGTCTTGCACTAGACTTTAAAAGAAAACGAAGTTCAAAAAAAACCCACCAGCACAGAACAAGGTTTTCTTCTTTTGTGGAAGGGGCATGAGGCAGGACTCCTGTTTTTAAAGTATACAACAGCAGACTTGTAATAAAAAAAGATTGTCGTGGGAGAGAGATTGTGTGTTCTAGTGCTCCGCTTTCCCCCTCCCCACAACCCCTCCCACCCCCTGGATCTCCCTCAAAGTGAGAATACAATGAAATTGGTTTGTATTTATAGATATTTTACAAGGTTAAATAAGAACAACAATAATAATAAAAAAATTGAACACTAAAATGAACTGGTTTTTTTTCTCTTTTTAATATTCTTTCCAAACGTGACCAGTGTTGCTGAGTGACACTCAAGTAACTGGTGGTTTTTCCTGTGCAGCTGGCTGCTCGGGACCGTTCAGGTGGAGTTGGAAGCTGATGCAGAAGCAGCATTATTGGTCTGTCCACGGTCTCCAGTATTAGCATCTGCAAGTCAAAAAGTCCCAAAAGAGAGCATGAGCAACGCTACAACAGCGAAAGAGAACAAGTACACTGTTTCAACCGCAGACTGTGAATTGTGTGGCCTTCCAAGCTGTTATTTGGAAGGTTGTTTTAAATAAGGCCAACACTATGAAATCTGAATTTCTCTCTTATTGGATTTAAGTTCATGCCTCAGCATGGTCCTGGTACAGGGAAAACAGTGTCTTTGAATAAGTTACAGACTCAGGGAGCCAGACACCATTTCAGTCAAAGCTCCTGCTACAGCTGGGATCAGCTGTATATGAACACTCGGCTGGAGTCTAGATCACTTGAAAATAAATGAACAGTGAACAGCTAGGAAAACTTGCTAAAAATTCTGAACCATGTTACATCTGCTTAAGTGAGTAAATGGGTGGAGGCAATGAGAGTAACGTGGGTCAGTGTTGACAGGCAGAACAGGCCCTCTTCATTATTCATAGAGATGGAAGATAGACAACCAGCAAAAAAGAAACAGCAACTGCAGTACCAATTCACTCAGTCAATTTAATAAAGCATCTTGTATCAACAGATGAACAGATAAAAGAAAATGTGGTATATACACACAACAGAGTAATATGTAGCTGTAAGAGAGAATGATGGGAGGCTGAGTGGGAGGGTTGCTTGAGTCAAAGAGATTGAGGATGCAAGTGAGCCAAGACCACCTGGGTGACACAATAAGATACTGTCTTAAAAAAGAAAAGAAAAGAAAAAGAATGAGATCCTGCCATTTGCAACAACATGGATGGAACTGGAAGTCATTATGTGAAGTGAAATAAGCCAGACAGAAAGACAAACTTTGCATGTTCTCACTGATTTGTAGGAGCTAAAATTTAAAACAACTGAACTCATGGAGATAGAGAGAAGGATGGTTACCACAGGCTGGGAAGGGTAGCGAGGGTGGGGGAAGTGGGGATGGTTAATGGGTACAAAAAAAAAAGAAATAATGAGTAAGACCTAGTATTTGCTAGCAAAACAGGGTGACTATAGTAAAAAAAAAAAAAAAAATTAACTGTACATTTTAAAATAACTAAAGATATGACTGGTTTGAAACATAAAGGATAAATGCTTAAGGTGATGAATATCCCATTTACCCTGATATGATTATCACACATTGCATGTCTATATCAAAATATCTCAGGTAACCCATAAATATATACACCTACTATGTCCTCACAAAAATTAAAAATTAAAAAAAGGAAAGCATCTTGTAGTCAAATCCTGACTTAGAACTTACTTAGAGCTTACTTTGCCCTAATCTTTTAGAAATACATACAACTAACCATGGTCTCCTTCCCCCTTTTAAGGTCTACTATTATTTCACAGCATCCATTAACATTTAAGTGGGCATCTAACTGTGTCCAAATTGGTTTAGTAGACTGCTGTTTTAGTGGCTATCAAGTTGCATCCTTGTCATCTCACTTAATGACTGGGAAAGTACTGGTAGCCAAATTTTCTCCCAGAGGACTTCACACTAAGCCCTGAGCAAGAGAAGTGGCTTGACTGGGATGGGCAACTTTGAAAAGCCATCTCTCTAGAAGCCATAATGCCATCAAGGTTGGTGACACCAAAAGGCAGACTCAGAATTCTGTTTTTTGTCTCTCTAGGACTGAAGGGATTTGTAGATCTACCATATGCTATGGTGAGTAGAATAACCAATGTCATGGTTGAATGTTAACATTTGGTCCTGGATCTTTCTACTTTGAATTTCTGAATTAGAGGGAGACACAAAGGACCCAAAGACACATAGGGAACTCTATGATGGATTAGCTGTTCAGTTTCTCATTTCTAAAGCCAATCTATAAAAATTATACTTCCTAATTTCCTGATAATCTGCCCTTATATACATTTAGCACAGCCTTTGGGGAAGGAATGCAAATATCTCTTCATGTGAATGATTAGGTTTAATTAATTTAATTTCCTTCAAAATAGCTAAAGCTGCTGCTTCTAATCTCGTTATCATGTACACAAGTGAAGATATTACGGCATCGGAATCCACACATTAGGTTCATATAGCCCATGGCATGGGGTCATATTAATTCATCGGTATGGCAAATGAACAGGTGGCAGGAAAGGGTACATGACATAGAACCGACTCTCCAAAGCCAGGATGACCACCTTTGTTAATAATCACTGAGGAACTATGCTAACACTTCATTCGTACCTCCTGAGCTTCCTTAGATATGCCCTGTTTAAAGGAAGTTTTACCCTCAATGATCATCCACATTCTGCGCATCAATAACCTAACATCAATTCCTGCCTAGACCACAGATTCCTCCAAGTCTTTCTCAGATAAAAATGTTCATTTTCATGATTCAGGCACAGGCTGCATTAAAAAAAAAAAAATCCAGAGAAAACCTGGAACACCACAAACCCATGCTTATTGCAGCGTGTCACATGCTCTGATGACACTCAGAACCTATGCATGACCATTATCAAACAGCATTTCCTTCTCATTTTCAGTATGGGAAGATAATAGGTAGAACTGTCATTCTGGTCTTCCCCAGGACTTAAGAGAGGCACTGATCATCAGAAATTTATCTATCTGTTTGACCACTACATCAGCACCCATGCCAACACGGAGAGCAGCTCTGGCCACGGCATCCATTAACTACACTGGCTGACTTCAGTTTTACCTCATCTACATGGCCACCAGCCCATTTATGTTAATTGGCTCTTTAGCAAAATCCTATTTGGTACCAATGTGCAGATGTCCTTTCACTGACTACAGCCTGTGAGCTTGTGACACTGCCAAAACCAGTCTCCTCTTTCTTGGGATACATTCAACGACTGCTTGCATGATCACAGTAAACAGCACAAGCCTTTTAAGTGAGCATAAAATCAGAAACAAATTCACTTTCTGAATAAAATTTGATAGACACCCATGCTCTTCAGATCTGTAATTACCTCATATTTTTCTCTTGAATTATTTTCAAATCACTTAGTGAACATAATTTTAATGGCTAATTATTTTGATTATAAATATCCTTGATATCAAAAGTCACAGTCCTATAGACATTCTTCAAAAAAACTTTTGCCTGATGCAATGAGCTCCACTTAAAATCAAATCACACATGTCCTGCTGAGAAGAACAGAGTTCTCTTTTTCAGAGGAAGACAAAGTACAGAGAGGGAAAAAGTAAAACAAAAAAGGCAAAGTTCTGTAAATTCGATACTCAATAGTAGGCTTAAAAGACCACCCAATTACTGACTGAATAAAGTTACATTTCATAATCTCTACAATCCCATCATAAAGATGGATTGGCCCCTTGGCCAGGTAAAGTAGAAGGAGCTGACGTCTTGGTGGCTAGGAAGAAACTAGTTCAAGAACAATCAGAAAACAACACAGATTAACATCTTTTTAGAAATAACTCAAGAAACAAATCTTGGCACATTCTTATTTTGTTCCCATCATCCTTCTGTAAATTTATTTTTACACAATGGAATCTGAATTAATGAGCTTTCTATTAAAAATGTTTATTCATTTAAAATTCTGATAAATTGGCCGGGCGCGGTGGCTCAAGCCTGTAATCCCAGCACTTTGGGAGGCCGAGACGGGCAGATCACGAGGTCAGGAGTTCGAG
>NW_012115044.1:6944629-6951310 GCF_000951035.1 Colobus angolensis palliatus
AAAAAAAAAAAAAAAAAAAAAAAAAAAAATTCTGATAAATTGTCATTGGATTTAGTGTAATTTCTGTAACTTTTCTTCTCAAACATTTAAATAGTGACTCCATAACATAAAAACAACAAAGTTCCTCTGCTTCTCCTTACATTCCCTTCCCATTACATATGCACTGGTAAAGTGATGCTAAATGGCATTATGGTTTAAAAGAGAGGCTAATGAATTATCTTGTTTTCCACCAGAGATGCTCTTCTGAACTTCACACTGATATATCTTTCTTAAAACTAAACCAACTCTATAAACATTTATTGAGTATGAAGCCTACTTGTACAACTTAATAGCTGTGATTTTGGAACACATTATTTAATCTATCTCTCATTTCCTCATTGGTAAATGGTAGTGATACTACCTTCCTAGGAAATTAGGCCTATGAAGTGCTTAGCACAGTATCTGGCATACAGCAATTGTTCAATAGATGGGAAGGTAAAAGAGACATCTAAAAACACATATATGTATAATCTAGTGTGACTGCAATAACCAACATCAATAAAATAAATACTAATGACAGCATACTGCTGACCAATATGCCAGACACCACACTAAGTATTTTGTAGTCATGTCATTTAGCTCACACAGCAACCCTGACAAATAGGTACAACTGCTACCTCCATTTTGCAAATAGGAGAAAGGAAGCACAAATAGATTAAGGAATGTGCCCAAGACCATGTAGCTAATAAGCAGGGGAGTGGAACACAGAGCACAAGGAAGGAGAATGATCCATATTATGGGCATTAGGGGGCAGCAGCAAAGATTTCCTAGCAAAAGAAGAAAAGAGATTAAGGTGACTTTCATTTAGAACTAACCTCAATAAAATCACTGTGATTTCTACAGGCATATTTCTATTATCTGTAAGAGACATTACATTAAAAGAGAAGAGTGAGTTTGTGATAAGAAAATTTAACAGCACAGTTACTTTATTTTCAGTATGAGCTGACATTTCACTGACTTTGAAGCTTCTTATAAACCAATGCCCATTATCACCTAACGCTACTATGGAAAAACAAACAAGTAAACAAAAAAACTCCCCCAAACCAAGGATGGACTTAAGAGGAAACAGACAGAACAATCAGCTTTGTGGGGAAGGAAAGGAAGGTACAAAATCATCCTTACACACTGTGGTAGCTACTTTCCAAGATGACCCCAATGATTCATGCCTCTTAGTATCCATGCCTAATGCAGCCCATTCCCACACTGAATAGGACTAACCTGTGTAACTAATAGGATATTCCAGAAATAATGGTGTGTGACTTCCAAGGCTAGGACATAAAAGACACTGTGGCTTCCACAGTGCCTTCTTTCTTGGATTACTTAGTCTAGGGGAAGCCAGCTGCCATGATGTGAGATAGTTAAGTAGCACTATGGAGAGGACCACTTATTGAGTGAGTGAGGCCTCCTGCATACAGCCAGCACACATTTGATAACCACATGAATGACAGCCACTGTGGAAGTAGAGCCTCTGCCCCCAGGCAAGTCGTCGGATGACTGCATCCCTAGCTAATGTTCTGACTATGTCACGAGACTCTGACCCAGAACCACCTAGCTAGGCTGCTTCTAAATCCCTGACCCACAGAAACTATGTGAGATAATAAATGTTTACTCTTGTTTTAAATAGCTAAATGTTGGGGGGTAAACTAATATGCAGAAATAGGTAACAAATATATATGTCAAAGAACTTAAATGCCATTTAGGGTTTGCATTCACAAGCCAATGAGGGAATCACTGACAAAGTCTCCCTACATAATTAGGTGTGCTTCTAAGAAACTGTACAAGACAAAAAAAAGATTATATTAGATTTAAGTCTTTTTTCCAGAATTGTTTTCTCAGGAATCAATTATTTTCTGAAAAGTCCATGGCTCTATGGCTTTGTACCAGATACTGCAAAGCAAATTGGCACATGTATTAAAACCAATTTTATTCTGTGTGACATAAGACGTAAAACACAACTTAGGCAATCCCACAGTGAAGCCAAGGGTAGAACCCTTAAGTATCAGGTTCCCAAAAGAGTCCATAAGGCTGTGATTTTTGTCCTGGAGTAAATTTTCATATGTAAAATTCCATATCTGGTATACATACATCTCTTTTTATAGGACAGGATCTACAGTGTTTTTTTTTTTTTTTTAAGATTCTCAAGAGATCTGTAAGAGTTGTTAGATAATGGAGTCATGGATTAATGATGGGTCAACTGTCTCAATACTGAGGAAACTGCCCCACCCAAATGCTCAAGTCATAAACACAGAAGTTCTTGCCTTGATTCCTTGCTGTCTGCATCCCCCCACCCCCCGCCCACAAATGGTCCTGTCCATGCTCCCTGTCCCAAATGTGGTTGATCAAAGGTCCAAATGAGGAGCAGGAAGGAGAGTGAATGGAAGGTCTCCACTTACACCTACTGCCAAAGGATTTAAATAAAAAGAGAGTAAAAACAAGGAAATGGGTTGGGAGGAGAAGAGAGAAAATAAACATAGGAGACAGGATTCCAAAGGCTCTGCCACCATGAATCAGTATTCTAGATCTGTGTGTCTATAAAAATTCTTCTAATTTATTGAAATGCTCACTCTCTGGCCCAGCAGCAATCACAGAAATGTTCTATTTATATTCTCTAATAGAGTAGCTGCTAACTACATAAGGCGATTTATTTAAATTTAAAGTAATTGACATTACAGATAAAGATTAAAATTCAGTTCCTTATTTGTTCTCAACACATTTCAAGTTCTCAAAAGCTACAAAATTATTAAATATTTTACTGTTTCTATTGCTGGCATATTAGTAAAATAACATATTTTAGATATATCAAATGAGTCTTTTTGTGTTTTACATGCACTTTATAAGTACACTTGGAAACATTAGGTTTTTTATTTTTTTGGAGACAGGGTCTCACTCTGTCACTCAGGCTGGAGTGCAGCGGTGCAATCTCAGCTCACTGCAACCTCTGCCTCGTGGGTTCAAGGGGTTCTCCTGACCTCCCAAGTAGCTGGGATTACAGGCACACACCACCACGCCTGGCTAATTTTTTTTTTTTTTTTGTATTTTTAGGAGAGATGGGGTTTTGCCATGTTGGCCAGGCTGGTCTCGAACTCCTGGCCTCAAGTGATCCGACTGCCTCGACCTCCCAAAGTGCTGGGATTAGAGGTGTGAGTCACTGCACCCGGCCAGGTATATTTTTATTCCCTTATTTCCTTTACTATGCTCTTGCCCAACAACAATCTGTTCCAAGCACATTTCATGTGTTTTTACTTATCAGGTGTCCTCTTTCTATAATAGTTAAAAATGTCTTATGACAGGTCAATCTCTCTAGAAGATAAAATTAACAGCCTGGGAGATATTATTTATACTGTATACCTAACTCAGGATGTTCCTACTCAAGCTGTTCCAAGTGGAAATGCTTCCACTGTAAAACTATGTCTTAGATGTTAGTGTTATTAACTGGCACATGAACAAACAAGATAATTGCAGAGAATCAAAGTATACCCTAAACTTATATTTAATTTGAAATTATAATTTACACTCATGAAATCAAAGTACACCTGTAAGGAAAAGATGTGGCACAGAACACTAAGGTAGACATCAGTGATTATAAAAATAGAAGTAAAATTCGGATGCCTGTGAGTCAACCCATCCACCAGGATACCTAGAAGACCTGTCAATAAGACTGTTTATATTTGATCTGCTGGCAGCTGAGAGGTCTCAGTTCCCTGTGAGCTCTGGGGCAGGGCACATTTTATTGAAGAAGTTTGGCTGCTCAGGGCAGAAAACTGAAGATCATGGGGATACACAGGTAACATTTTCACCGCTCCTTTAAGTTAAAATGCTTAATTTAGGAATAAAGAAAAAAAAGGGACATATAAATAAAAGTAGGTGACTTCAGGCAAGGAACTGAGGAACACTCCAGGGACACACGGAAGAATGTCTGATAGGGGATTCCAACTTAATCCGATTTTAAATTACTTTTAGAGGAGGGGAAAAACCCAGATAAAATTTTTGACTTGATAGGAGAGAACACGTTTTGCACAGAAAGTGAGAACTTCTAGAAGTGATGTCTAGGACTGCTCTGGTGAGAATAATGACTAAGCTGGTTTGATTTTAGGTATCTATATACAAACTCACAAAGTGAACCTGAAACTCTAACATGGGGTAGATACAATCTCATTGTCAGTGAATTTGTCAAAATGGTATAGTTCAAAATGGAAGTCTGTATTTCAGATGCAGAGCCAACAGGAGGAAACGGATGCAGCACTGTACCTAAAAGAGATGCACATATTAATTGGCTATCAAGTTGGTAACACCTAAAAATGTATATGTGCACACATGCACACTGTACTTCCCCTACTCCCACTCTATGAGGAAATGGGGCAATGGGGAAACAGAAAAGTACCTGTATTGACAGTGGGGAGTATGAACTGACAGCGGGACAAGCTTTCGGAAAGCAATTTGACATTAAACTTTAAAATTCTTTATACTTTTTGACTCTACTTCTAAAAATTTAGAAGAATAAGTACAGCTTTATGCAAAGATATCTTCAAAGCATTTTTCAGAACAACAAAAACAAAAAACCCCATCTTCAACACAAACCAAATGTCCAAGAATAATCAGTTAATTATGGTATAGCCTTAGGATATCGGCTGAATACTATAGTCATATACCTTCACCCTCTAAATAGCCTAAGCCCATTTTTTAAAAAAGCATGTCTCTCTGCCCATTCATATACAGACTAAAACATAATGTTATGTGTGATTATCTTTGAAAGTAGAATAGAGGTAATTTTTATTTCCTAAAATAACTATACACTATTATGTTCCTGACAGACAAAAATGACTTTTTTTTTTTTTTTTTTAAAGTTGTAGACTTTTTATGAAATGTAACATCTATTTGGGTTAAGATAAAGAGAAAACAGGAAGAGCTTTACAAAGAAAAACAACAGGGCATGCGCTGCAGCTTCTACATTAGACAGAATATGAATACAGCTTTCCCAATGTACACTGTAAAACTGGCCCAAAGGCCAGGAATAATATTAATAGTACTTGGGGAAAGGATGAGGGAGGGTAACTCTCATTTTAGAAAAGCAAGCATCTAATAAACTGACAATTTGCTTAACATTTCACCTCTCAAAAACAGTAGAAACAAACAAACAATGAGAGAAATCATTCTGTGCTTAATTCCTCCCAACTAAAAAGAATTGGCTAGTATGTAGGTAACAGGAATTCTGAGGTGAAAATAACTGTAATTGTAAGACAAAGGGACCACTAGCCATAGCAAAATCTGAACCAGATTTTAGCCAGATGAATTTTTAGAAGTTTGAAGAACAAATAGGTATGATTCGGTGCTAAAGTCTTCAAAAGAGGCTAACAACTAACAAGAAATAGAAAAGTATGAACAAAACTTTGATCAAGTAATTGCAATAATCTCAATGCAAATAAAGTAACAGCAAGAGCTTTTCAAACCAAGATGAAGACAAGTTAAGTTGGCTCACCACGTACAATGACCTCATCCAAATGTTATCATGATTCCCCCTTCTGTTAGAAGGGTTTTCAACTTGAAAAGATGTAACAAAAATCCTAATAAATAAAATGTGCCTCAAGGAAGGTAAGGGCAATGTATACATTTTAAATGTCTTTAAACTCACAATCTATAGTCCAAGAAACAAATCTAAAATGGATTACAGAAACTCACAGCTTACAGATATTTAGGCACTAGAAATTTCCCCAAGTCTTAAAAACAACAGTTTGATTTCCATCTTTGATATGGTTACTTTTTTTTTTTAATGGAAAAAAGCTGAAAGTTTTCTTAAAAGAAAGAAGCATTTTACAAAGTGTCTTTTTTACAATCTCCTCATACAAATGAGTATTTTAAAGGTTGGTCTGTAGTTAAGCAAACAAGAGGAATGACCAGTCACTAAGAGGAATGACCAATCAACTAAGAGACCACCAGAAGAGTAATTTCTAAGAAACCCAGTCCAGTTCCAATTAATTTATCAGTAACTTGAATAAAGGCAAAACATTTCTAGTAGGCTCTGCCTTGTCCTCTTTGATATGTTTTATTAGTTGCTTGGATAGAGGTAAGAAACTGACATGTTTATGAAATGTACAGATGAAATACAATTGTGTAGAAAATCCAACACCCTAATACTTTAGAACAAATCCAGGATTAGGAGTTAAAGCTGTCATTAGTATGGAGGGCAAGTCAGCTATCATTAACATTTGAAGGACCTTTACATGGATTTGGATGGTTCTGTTATAATTTCACAGTAGAATCACTGACTGGAAGAAGGCATACAGAAATAAATTTCAGGGTGAAAAAAGGATAAACTTTTCTAATAGAGTGATGCAAAGATAAAAAGGTGTTCATTCTTGCAGTAATGTCTATTACTGAATATACATAACCATGGGATAGATGACCACTTCTCGGTAGATAATGAGGGGTGGACTGAAATCAGTGGTTTTTAACAGCAGAACCATTGCATTGAAAGAAATTTTATGCAGATGACCAATATACCAAACAGATAAACACAGAAAACTGCTCTAGTTGAAATTCCCTAAAACATCTCACATTCAACTCATCTGAGCAGATGATCTCTAAAACAGTTTGTATTTGATTAAGAAAACAGTAATGTCTTGAGATTTATTACTTTAGATGTTC
>NW_012115044.1:6957215-6975208 GCF_000951035.1 Colobus angolensis palliatus
TTTTGAGACAGAGTCTCGCTGTGTTCCCCAGGCTGGAGTGCAGTGGCCTGATCTCAACTCACTGCAACCTCCATCTCCCGGGTTCAAATGATTCTCCTGCTTCAGCCTACCAAGTATCTGGGATTATAGGCGCCCACCACCATGCCTGGCTAATTTTTGTATTTTTAGTAGAGATGAGGTTTCATCATGTTGGCCAGGATGTTTCAAACTCATGACCTCAAGTGGTCTGCCGGCCTCAGCCTCCCAAAGTGCTGGGATTACAGGCATGAAATGCCGTGCCCAGCCTAATCCCAGCAATTCGAGAGGCTGAGGCAGGAGGATCTGTTGAGCTCTGGTGTTCAAGACTAGCTTAGGCAACATAGTGAGATCCCATCTCTACAATAAATACAAAAATTAAGCGTAGCACATTTCTGTAGTCCTAGCTACTCAGGAGGCAGAAGGGGGAGCATTGTTTGAGTCCGGAGGTCAAGGCTGCAGTCATCTATGATAGGACCACTGTACTCCAACCTGGGCAACAGAGTGAGACCTTGTCTCAAAAATAAGAACATGTAAACACATTACAACTTTGCATATTAGTGCGTATGGGTGCACCCGGAGAATAATGACCATAGCGATACAGTATCTTCGAAACCATGTTATTTAAGAACATTAGAAGAACCTGACTGGCCACAGTGGCTCACTTATGTAATCCCAACATTTTGGGAGGCTGAGGCAGGAAGATCACTTGAGGCCAGGAGTTTCAGACCAGCCTGGTCAACATAGTGAGACTCCATCTTTTTTTTTGAATGATAGTAGTAAGAGTATACATTGTTTCATAAAACGATAAAACTTTAGTTTTAGTGTTGTTATTTATATATACAATATATATATATATTTTTTTCAGTCAACATAAGAAATTATACTATGAATTTTGGCTGGCCACAGTGGCTCACTCCTGTAATCCCAGCACTTTGGGAGGCCAAGGCGGGCCGATTACCTGAGGCCAGGAGTTCGAGACCAGCCTGGCCAACAAAGGGAAACCCCGTCTGTACTAAAATTACAAAAAATTAGCCAGGTATGGTGGTGCGCACCTGTAATCCCAGCTACTTGGGAGGCTGAGGCATGAGAATCACTTGAACCCAGGAGTTAGAGGTTGCAGTGAACTGAGATCACGCCACTGTACTCCAGTCTGGGCGACAGAGTAAGATTCTGTCTCAAAAACGAAACAAAACAAAACAAAAAAAACCACACACACACCGAAGAAATTATACTTTAAGAATTGAGAGTAGTATGCGTAATTTTCAAGAGATTCTCATGTCAATCAGAGCCATGATTAACAATAATGTCTCTAGATACTAAAGCATTTTAAAAACAACTTATAAAGAATTTTTTTTTGGAAAAAAAAGTCAACATTCATACCCACTAATTTAGCACAACAGTTTACAGTTTTGTATATTTCTGTCTAGTCCCTATTCACATAAAAATAAACATTTTGACAACAGTAACCAACAAGATTCATGAGATTTTAAAATTTTCTCTACATAAATTAGGATGCGTATTTCATGAATGTCCATAAGCTTCAGGAAAATTGTTTTTTATGGCTACATAAAAATGGAGATTCCGTAATGTATTAAAACAATTTCCTACTGTTGACCATTCAGGTTACATTGGCTCTCCTTTTTGTTATATATTAATACATAATTTTTATTATATAATTTATTATTATATATATTATGTGATTCCTCTGTCTGTACATGGTAGCCTTTTTCTTTCCAAAATATTTATCCTGAAGTTAAAATCCCTAAAGTGGAATTACTGAACTAAAAAGTCTGAATTCTGACAGCTCTTGTTTTATACTATAATACTTTACCACAAGTTTTTATCAGCTCACATACAGTTGCAGAACACAACAAAAGGAAAGTTGAAACATCTGCAAAAATAGTTCCCTCAGTGTTAATGTCCTCAAACTTAATACTGGCACCATCTTTACCATTTTCAAAGAAGGTGAGAAAGAATTGTGATATTTTGTTGTAGTAGTCAAAGTTTGTTGGTGATGACAGAGAATAATTATATATTCCCAGAATTAGGATGGTATGATTTTAGGCCACAATCTGGGGATGAAAATGTCTATATTCCTTTTTTTTTTTTTTTTTGAGACAAGAGTCTCACTCTGTTGCCCAGGCTGGAGTGCTGGGGTGCAGTGGCACGATCTCGACTCACTGCGAGCTCTGCCTCTCGGGTTCACGCCCTGCTCCTGCTTCAGCCTCCCAAGTAGCTGGGACTACAGGTGCCTGCCACCACGCCCGGCTAATTTTTGCATTTTTTAGTAGAGACGGGGTTTCACCGTGTTAGCCAGGATGGTCTTGATCTCCTGACTTTGTGATCTGCCTGCCTCGGCCTCCCAGAGTGCTGGGATTACAGGCGTGAGCCACTGCACCCGGCCGAAAATATCTATTTTCTTTTGCTTTTTTTCAGAAGCAGCAATATAGAGAATTAGATTTCAGCCTATAATTTATTTAAAATATAATAAGACTTAAATATCTGAAAGCCATTTAACAGCTTTGGCTAACAACACTAACTGACTAAAATCTGAAGCTTATTTCACCATAATATAGTCAGTATGATCATGGCTGATGGCATCTTTGTCAATCTGCTTTGTTTTTCTGCTTTTATTCCACATACTTTAGGATAGAGCTTTGTTTCCAGATCTACACAAATGTCAGAAAACTCCATTCTTGTTTAAGCCAGCTTATAAGCAACATAAAAAGTGTCCCAAGCAGTTTATCCAGAAGCCTCTGTATTCCGATGATCTTGCTCTAGACACAAATATACTCGACAGAACCTCAATTGCAACGATGCTGAGCAACAATAGGAATGGTATTTTAACGGATCAGATGATAATTCAGTTATGGTACTCTTTTGAATTTGTATTTTAGTGATGTAAGGTCATTTTTAGATGATTTGCAGGCACATTCTCAGGCTATTGAAAACAGGTTAAGTATTATTTTGCTTCTTGTTGATATGACTGTTATAAACTAAAAGTAGCTCCACCTCTAAAATACGAATCATTTTGATGTTATGTGCTCCATTACACTGATTTAAATCAAGTATGACAACTAGTTTAGTTACTTAGGGGTTCATATTGTAATTAATTCTCCCCAGGTTATTTGGGGTACATTACCGTGGTGATGTACCTTAGGTGGGTGATTAGAAATTCTTTGAAAATTTAAATTTGAAATATTTCCAGGTTCAGATATTCAAAGTCTAGAACTTTATAGCTTAACAGTTTATTTATTTATTTATTTTGGACTCTGGTGCAGATCCTGAAATGCTTTGTGAGGAAAGCTTTGGCTATGTCTGTAGCTCAGCAGTCCCTCACTCTGTCTAGACAGTGTGGAGAGATGCATGTCCATTTATCCAGGAAAAAAAAGTCATAGATTCTTTTGTCATAGAGGATGGATGTCAGTCCTGCCCTCCACATGGCTTTTTAAAAAAAACATGTCTGATGTGTCCTTACTTTGCAAAAACAGTAATAAAAATAGCAATAGCGGTTTCCTTTCACTGAGAGCCTACTGTAAGGGCACGCAAAGTGCTAATAAGCACTCTGAACACTTTATATCTTACTTCTTACAATTCTATGTAGTGGATATTTATTATCCCTGCTTTTGGATAAGGAAACCAAATCTAAGAGAAACAGAGGCAGAGGAGATACATACATATATATATATATATATATTTTTTTTTTTTTTTGAGACAAAGTTTTTCTCTTATTGCCCAGGCTGGAGTGCAATGGCACAATCTCAGCTCACTGCAACCTCTGCCTCCCAGGTTCAAGCGATTCTCTTGCCTTAACCTCCTGAGTAGCTGGGATTACAGATATGCGTCACCATGCCCGGCTAATTTTGTATTTTTAGTAGAGACAGGGTATCTCCACATTGGTCAGGCTGGTCTTGAACTCCCAACCTCAGGTGATCCGCCTGCCTCGCCCTCCCGAAGTGCTGGGATTATAGGCCAGAGCCATCGCGCCTGGCTGGGGACTTACATATTTTAAGGTCTTACAAAAGAATGTAACTCACACTGACAAATTCTTATTTAAAGTATACATGAATCTTTAACTACAGGCACCCAGAAGGCCAAGCAATCAATCACTTGGTCTAGACCAGCATTTCCTGAGGTATGTTTGGTGACATACTTGGGCCTTCACTACCACAGCGCCATAGAAAACTGTTTAACTATACTGTGGTTAAACTGTTTTTGGGTTACAATGAGGGGAACTTTAAAAAAAGTATCTATTTGAAACTCACATTTCTTGTTAAAATGATGATGTTAAGTTCATTTACTCTCTCTCTTTCAGTAACAAATCTGAGGCCCTAAAGGAGAAATATTTCTTAAACAGCGGGGCCAGAAACACCGTTTTTTCTAAGACACCAGTGTGCTTTTAATCTAATGAACAATGGAAAATTTTAACAGAATTATAACACTTCTTTATTTACTTTAGCTCAGACCAATATCTGAAATATCCTCTTTGGTAATTATTAAGGTACTCAAAGCATGCATTTCTCTAAACTAATTTTAGCTCTGACCTCAGCTTACCATTCCTCTATTAACTTCCCCATACCCCAATTCAACTTTGGAGTAAACTCTCAGAGTCAAAGTTCAATGTCAGTTTCTATTTTTATGTTGAAATCTGATTTCTATAGCTGTAAAAATATACACATGTAAATTATTATTATTATTTTGCGGTTTGCTGTAACCTGTATCAAAACAACATGAAAATCAGGTTATACTAGGCTCCTACTAAGCAGACAATTTGCTCAAAAACATAAGTCACAATCATTAATTAGTTTGGTATCCTGCATTAAGAAAGTTAGTTTAAACTGCTCAAAACCTACTCATTTTTATACACCGTGTAAAGCAATTCTAAGTAAAACTGGAAATGAGCTCAATAAAATAAGTAAATGTGTCAGTTCAGGGTTAGGGCCTTTTTCATATTGTAAACAATTAATGTAACCTGGGCCAGTATTAAATTTATTAATGGCTCATAGCAATTCTGTCTTGATTCTAAATAGGTCATACTTTAAAAAAATATTTTTACCTTAAACACTTTAAAGCAGATTTCAGCACACTTTCTCAACCTGTAAAATGGAGTGGCAATGCTGTCTTAAAGTACAGACAAATAAAGACAAGTAAAGACAAATGTCGTCCTAAAATAATTGCCACTCCATTTTACAGACTGGGAAAACGAATAAGACACTAATAAAACTAATAAAGTTCAAATTACTTTCTCAAGGTAGCATGTGCTGATAAACTTGGAACAAGAGACCTTTCTTTCCAGACTTTTCCTGAACATGAACTAGAATGTTTTAAATCTTTATTAGCAACATTTTAGAAGATTAAGATTAGACAGAAATGACACCATATCAAACGGGACATGGGCTTTGACCTCACTGTTTAATGATAAGAACTAGTAATGAAAGATTTTCTCTCCTGCAGCATAAATACCCTTAGGCAAAAACGGATCCGATCCAACTCAGTTCAAGACTATTTAAAGAAAATGAAGTCAGCTCCTGCCATTAGCTTTTTGGACAGAGAGAGAGAAAATAAAGGTGCTAAATTCTGAGCCCCTAATTGTGCTACCTATTATGTTTCTAACTTTTAAAAGCTTTTAAGTTTTAAAAGCATCCAGTCATTATTTGGAAGAACTTCACTTCACTCTTAAGGGTTGGATATTTTCAGAATATCTGCAAGGACACCGATTCTCACTAAATCAGGCCTCACCATTAGCTGGCTTCAGGCCCACAGTACATCCTAGCTCTAACCCGTGAATAATTTTTTTTTTTGGTATCTAAGAGTCTCGTCACATTCTGATCTAAATCTCAGTTAAACGTATTTGCATTGCAGTTTTAGTCCTTTCAAATGATCAAAGAAAATGAATAAATACAAGTATAAACTTATATTTTATACTTTTTGAAAACTTGCCTCTCTAGTATACTACTGTAATTTACATTTGAGGGGGAAAAAACAAAAGTGAATTATTTTCAGTAACAATGTATTTATATGTTTTCAGCTATAAACATCTCATTTGATTTGATTTCCTACTGAAATTACATAAAAACCGTTAACTTTAAAAATTTTTTAAATTTATTTTTATTTTTTAGATGGGGTCTCACTATGCTGTCCAGGCTGATCTTGAACTCCTGGCCTCAAGTGATCCTCTTGCTAAGATGACAGAATTTAACATCATTATCAGAAGATATTTATATCTTATATATAAGGTCCTGGTGGGTACTTTTGTTTAATGCTTTTTGGAAATAAAGCAAAAAATTTTATTCAGGTTTACTCATTTGGCTGTGCTGTTTTTGATACATAAAAGGTATTAAATGTTCATACTCATCAAATGAAATGAAAGGTAATCATGTGTTTTGAAAAACAATTTTTTTTTTTGAGACAGAGTCTTTCTCCATCACCCAGGCTGGAGTGCAGTGGCACGATCTCAGCTCAGTGTAACCTCTGCCTCCCAGTTTCAAGCAATTCTCCTGTCTCAGCCTCCCCAGAAGCTGGGATTACAGGCACCTGCCACCACACCTAGCTAATTTTTTATTTTTAGTAGAGAGGAGGTTTCACACCTTGTTGGTCAGGCTGGTCTCGAACTCCTGACCTCAGGTGATCCACCCACCACGGCCTCCCAAAATGCTGGGATTACATGTGTGAGCCACTGTGCCCAGCCCAGAATATGTTTTTATAGAAGAGACTTAGAACGTTCTTACCTGAGGCTGCTGTGGCATTTGTGGGGGTTGAAGCAGCTGCTTGAATCCGAGCATGAGGAGGAATAAGGATGGTAGCCAGAGGAGGATTACTTGACAGTTCTATAGAAGGTTAAGACACAAATGTTAGAGTCCACTCTTAACTTTGTATGCAAAACTATTTTATTGGTAAGAGTGAAAATAAGATTCTGCATTAAACTACCAGTTTAGGCCGGGCATGGTGGCTCACACCTGTAATCCCAGCCCTTTGGGAGGCCAAGGTGGGTGAATCACCTGAGGTCAGGAGTTCGAGACCAGCCTGGCCAACATGGTGAAACTCTGTCTCTACTAAAAATACAAAAATTAGGGGATCAATGCAACAAGAAGAGCTAACTATCTTAAATATATATGCACCCAATACAGGAGCATCCAGATTCACAAAGGAAGTTCTTAGAGATCTACAAAGAGACTTGGACTCCCACACAAAAACAGTGGGAAACTTTAACACCACACTGTCAGTATTACACAGATCAATGAAATAGAAGAGTAACAAGGATATTCGGGACTTGAACTCAGCTCTGGACAAGTTCTGTAGATAGACATCTACACTCCTCAGCAAATGCAAAAGAACAGAAATCATAACAAACAGTCTCTCAGACCACAGTGAATCAAATTAGAACTCAGGATTAAGAAATTCACTCAAAACCGCACAACTACATGGAAACTGAACAACCTGCTCCTGAATGACTACTGGGTAAATAACAAAATGAAGGCAGAAATAAGTAAGTTCTTCGAAAACAATGAGAACAAAGATACAACACACCAGAATCTCTGGGACACAGCTAAAGCAGTGTTTAGAGGGAAGTTTATAGCACTAAATAAATGCCCACAGGAGAAAGCAGGAAAGATGTAAAAATTGACACCCTAACATCGCAATTAAAAGAACCCGAGAAGGAAGAGCAAACAAATTCAAGCCAGCACAAGACAAGAAATAACTAAGATCAGAGCAGAATAGGAGATACAGACACACACACACAAAAAAACTCTTAAAAAAAAAAAATCAATGAATCTAGGAGTTTTTTGAAAAGATTAACAAAATAGATAGACTGCTAGCCAGATTAATAAAGAAGAAAAGAGAGAAGAATCAAATAGATACAATAAAAAATGATAAAGGGGAGATCACCACCGATCCCACAGAAACACAAACTACCATCAGAGAATACTATAAACACCTCTACACAAATAAACTAGAAAATCTAGAAGAAATGGATAAACTCCTGGACACATACACCCTCCCAAGACTAAACCAGGAAGAAGTTGAATCTCTGAATAGACCAATGGCAGTAATTAATAGTCCACCAACAAAAAAAGCCCAGGACCAGACGGATTCACAGTTGAATTCTACCAGAGGTACAAAGAGGAGCTGGTACCATTCCTTCTGAAACTATTCCAATCAATAGAAAAAGAGGGAATCCTCCCTAACTCATTTTATGAGGCCAGCATCATCCTGGTAACAAAACCTGGCAGAGACACAACAAAGAAAGAAAATTTCAGGCCAGTATCTCTGATGAACATCGATGCAAAAATCCTCAATAAAATACTGGCAAACTGAATCCAGCAGCACATTAAAAAGCATATCCACCACCATCAAGTCGGCTTCATCCCTGGGATGCAAGGCTGGTTCAACACATGCAAATCAATAAATGTAATTCATCACATAAACAGAACTAATGACAAAAACCACATGATTATCTCAACAGATGCAGCAAAGGCCTTCGATAAAACTCAACAGCCTTTCATGCTAAAAACACTCAATAAACTAGGTATTGATGGAACATATCTCAAAACAGTAAGAGCTATTTATGACAAACCCACAGCCAGCATCATACCGAATAGGAAAAAACTGGAAGCATTGCCTTTGAAAACTGGCACAAGACAGGGATGCCCTCTCTCACCAGTCCTATTCCGCATAGTGTTGGAAGTTCTGGCCAGGGCAATCAGGCAGGAGAAAGAAATAAAGGGTATTCAATTAGGAAAAGAGAAAGTCAAATTGTCCCTGTTTGCAGATGACATGATTGTCTATTTAGAAAACCCCATTGTCTCAGCCCAAAATCTCCTTAAGCTGATAAGCAACTTCAGCAAAGTCTCAGGATACAAAATCAAAGACAAAAATCACAAACATTCCTACACACTAATAATAGACAAACAGCCAAATCATGAGCAAACTCTCATTCACAATTGCTACAAAAAGAATAAAATACCTAGGAATATAACTTACAAGGGATGTGAAGGACGTCTTCAAGGAGGACTACAAACCACTGTTCAAGGAAATAAGAGAGGACACAAACAAATGGAAAAACATTCCATGCTAATGGATAGGAAGAATTAATATCGTGAAAATGGCCATATTGCCCAAAGTAATTTATAGATTATTCAATGCTATTCCCATCAAACTACCACTGACTTTCTTCGCAGAATTAGAAAAAACTACTTTAAATTTCATATGGAACCAAAAAAGAGCCCATATAGCCAAGACAATCCTAAGCAAAAACAACAAAGCTGAAGGCAGCACAACCTGACTTCGAACTATGCTACAAGGTTACAGTAACCAAAACAGCATGGTACTGGTACCAAAACAGAGGTATAGACCAATGGAACAGAACAGAGTCCTCAGAAATAACACCACACATCTGCAACCATTTGATCTTTGACAAACCTGACAAAAACAAGAAATGGGAAAAGGATTCCCTATTTAATAAATGGTGCTGGGAAAACTGGCTAGCCATATGTAGAAGACCATTAAACTATACCTTATACCTGAACCCCTTCCTTATACCTTGTACAAAAATTAACTCAAGATGGATTAGAGACTTAAATATTAGACCTAAAACCACAAAAACCCTAGAAGAAAACCTAGGCAATACCATTCAGGACATAGGCAAGGGCAAAGAATTCATGACTAAAACACCAAAAGTAATGGCAACAAAAGCCAAAATGGACAAATGGGATCTAATTAAACTAACAGGCTTCTGCACAGCAAAAGAAACTATTATCAGAACAGGCAACCTACAGAATAAGAAAAATTTTTGCCATCCATCTGACAAAGGGCTAATATCAAGAATCTACAAGCAACTTAAACAAATTTACAAGAAAAAAAACCCCATCAAAAAGTGGGCGAAAGATACGAAGAGACATTTTTTAAAAGAAGACATTTATGTGGCCAACAAACATATGAAAAAAAGTTCATCATCACTGATTATTAGAGAAACTCAAATCAAAACCACGATGAGAAACCATCTCACACTATTTAGAACGGCGATCATTAAAAAGTCAGGAAACAACAGATGTTGGAGAGGATGTGGAGAAATAGGAACGCTTTTACACTGTTGGTGGGAGTGTAAATTAGTTTAACAATTGTGGAAGATAGTGTGGCGATACCTCAAGGATCTAGAACTTGAAATACCATTTGACCCAGTAATCCCATTACTGAGTATATACCCAAAGAATTATAAATCATTCTACTATAAAGACACATGCATACATACATTTATTGCAGCACTATTCATGATAGCAAAGACTTGGAAGCAACCCAAATGCCCATCAATGTATTAGAATGGATAAAGTAAATATGGCCCACATACATCATGAAATATTATGCAGCCATAAAAAAAGAATGAGTTCATGTCCTTTGCAGGGACATGGATGAAGCTGGAAACCATCATTCTCAGCAAACAAACATAGGAACACAAAACCAAGTACCGCATGTTCTCACTCATAAGTGGCAGTTGAACAATGAGAACATATGGGCACAGGGAGGGGAACATCACATACCAGGGCCTGATGGGGGGGTAGGGGGCAAGGGGAGGGATAGCATTAGGAGAAATACCTAATGTAGACGATGGATTGATGGGTGCAGCAAACCACTATGGCACATGTATACCTAGGTAACCAACCTGCACCTTCTCCACATGTATCCCAGAACTTAAAAGTATAATAATAATCATTTAAAAAAGGTTTTTTAAAAAATACAAAAATTAGCCTGGCGTGGTGGCACACACCTGTGATCCCAGCTACTCGGGAGGCTGAGGCAGGAGAATCACTTGAACTCGCGAGGCAGAGGTTGCAGTGAGCCAAGACCGTGCCATTGCACTTCAGCCTGGGCGACAAGAGCGAAACTCCGTCTCAAAAACAAAACAAAACAAAAGAAAACCAAACCAAACCAAACCAAACCACAAACAAAACCCTACCAGTTTACCAGGGGGAAAAAAAACCCACATGACAAACCTGTATCTCAAATTAGCTAAATGAGTTAGTAATCAACTTACAGAAAAAGCCCACAGAAGTACTGTGATATATAACAAAGGCATTATCTGCTAAAATTATGTCTGAAAACTAAAAATAACTCGGGGAAAGATGTGGCCAAAGTTTTGGAGTAGGTATATTAATAAGACATATCTGCATCTTTCATTGATGTAAATATATTATGTCTTCCTGTCCTACTCTGGCAATATTTGACTACAGGAAATACTGTACAAACATATTCTTTATGCTTTTAAATGGTGGTGGTGTCATAGCAAAGAGAATATGAATGAGAATGTGTGTCTGTATGTGTATATATGTACAACTGGATGTACTGACCAACCTATCCAGCTGTTTATGAGCCAAAGGCAGATAAGACTTATCTAGACACTAGTGGAAAAAGGATTTGGGAAACATCTGTTTAAAGTATCACTGCTTTTATTAAAACTGAAAATGTCCTTATCCAATTCTTTACTCAGTAAGATTATTTTTGTTACTTTTTACAAGTTTGAAATAGGCTTTTTATCTGCATGGGGGAAGCTGTCTCTGTCAACTGTACTTATTTCTCTGAAGAATCAAGTTCTGTAGCAAGTAGTGGTAGCGAGCTTGTACATAAAAGCATTTGTTGTTAGTTTTAGGTAATGTGACTGTTCTCCCAGTTACCTGGGATAACCCTGGTTCATGCTTATTACTTAAGTATTTAGCCTGTAAGTACTAATTTTCACTCTAATATGTTTCACAGTTTGAAGGAAAAATCATAACCATAACTAGCTACAGGAGGACATTATCCTCTGAGCTACAGCACACACTTTGGCAATTCACAGATATGGCATGAACTTTAAAAAGTTCAAGAAAAGCTTTTTTTTTTTTTTAAATTAAGGTATAATTTATGTTAACATAAACCATTTAAAAGTGTACAATTCAGCATTCAGTACATTTAGTGCATTCGCAATGTTGTATAACCATCACCTCTAGTTCCAAAATATTTTCATCACCCCAAAGGGAAACCCCAAACTCACAAGCAGTCACTCTACATTAATCCCGTCCTCTAAGCCCCTAGCAAGGGAAATTTTATTTTTAATGTAGTCGTTTTAAAACGTCTTCTGGTGCAAAGCCCCTGCCAATAATATTTATTCAAACTGGTACCTAAATATCTAAATTTTGTACTAATTTACATATTAAATGCTATCAGATTGTGGTAAAGAAAAGCAACAAATTGATGCTAAGATTTATTAAAAATGAATGAAAGGAAAAGCTTAAAACTGAGAGACTATTCATTTTCCTTTCCCCTAAAATGAGAAAATTTAGTCCAGCTCATCAAATAGTCTTCCGTGGGAAGACAGTTGAACACTACTGCCCTAATTATCAGGTTCTAGAAGATATTGTTTTCTCACAATCAGACTTGGTAGCTATTTTGGTTCTTGTTAAGGAACAGAAAGCTCCTATGCCATTTTACTTCAAATCAGTTCAATTTTAACCCACAATCTTATATGCAGGAGAGTAAAATACTTTCTAGCAATTGTGATGGCTGAAAACTTTATGGCTCCAGGTAAAAAAAGTATTAATATGTAGTTTTTATTCTAAAGAAATTCAGATTTACCCTTCTCAACTAAAATCACCTAAAATAGAAAGGCTTCTTTAAAATCCATCCATCCATCAACCCACCCACATACTCATCCATCCACCTAACAATATTGAACATGAAGTACGTAAGGTCCCAGGATAGGGAGATAAAAAGATAACTGTCCTTTGTCTGATCAACAGAAATTGACAAGAACAACTGAAAAAACAATCTGGCAAGAAAGGCAACCAGTTAGGACAGCGGCACTGTCAAATGAAAACATCTCGATAATCATGTGCCCCATACCTAAAATAAAATCTAACAATGAAAAGAGGACCGGAGTTTTTAGTAAGACATTTTGACAAAGCTGTTAAAAATAATCTATGTAATAAACGGAGTATCAGGGGTCTGTGGTCCCTCTCCTTATGGCCCATCCTACCCATTTTCTCCCATATATTTACTCTCTCTTACCACGTCACCTATCCTTCTGTGTATCTGAATGCCCAGTTGAAGGCCATAGCAGTTTTGTTTCTTAGTCTGGACAAGAATATGTAATGTATAGTCAGTTATCCCTTGGTATCCTGGGGGCCTGGTACCAAGACCCTCCTCAAATACCCAAACCCAAAGATGCTCAAGTCCCTTGCATAAAATGGAGTAGTATTTATAGGCAATCTACACAGAGCCTCTTATATACTTTACTTTTTTATTTTTTACTTTATATTTTGGACAGACTCGCTCTGTTGCCCAGGTTGGAGTGCAGTGATGTGATCTCGGCTCACTGCAACCTCTGCCTCCTGGGTTCATGTGATTCTCGTGCCTACGCCTCTCATATACTTTAAATCATCTCTAGATTACTTATAATACCTAATACAATGTAAATACTACGTAAATAGTTTTATAGATGTAAATCTATAGATGTATGTATGTAAACAGACTGTCATTTTGGCCTTAGATAAGGAGAGAGGGGTAACTAATGAAGGGTAAGGGGGAAAGAACTGAAGAAATTAAGAAGACAAGAAATGGAAAAGATCTGGGATCTCGGAGGCTTTGCCATACCCAAAGACACAGAGTGTGGGTGAGGGTGGGGTCCAAGATGTGAAGGGGGGTACTTTATAAACCTTTTTCAAGCAAACATCCTAAAAGTTAAGAATTCTAAAATGAACAGTCACTACTACTTCTACATAGTTCCAACTTTTACACCCCATTGTTGTTCTTCTTTTCCTTAATTACAGGCAATCTTTAAGATCCATTGCTTTCATCTGTTCAGTCTTCTCTACTTCAAAGAAGTTGTTAACTGTTACTTATACCTTAAGCCTCCTTGCACTCTTGCTATAGTCCTATTCTTGCCACTCTAAGTCCACACTTTTTATGAGGACAGACTATGGGTACTTCTTTTTTTTTTTTTTTTTTTTTGAGGCAGAGTCTCGCTCTGTCGCCCAGGCTGGAGTGCTGTGGCCGGATCTCAGCTCACTGCAAGCTCTGCCTCCTGGGTTCACGCCATTCTCCTGCCTCAGCCTCCCGAGTAGCTGGGATTATAGGCGCCCGCCACCTCGCCCGGCTAGTTTTTTGTATTTTTTAGTAGAGACGGGGTTTCACTGTGTTAGCCAGGATGGTCTCGATCTCCTGACCTCGTGATCCGCCCGTCTCGGCCTCCCAAAGTGCTGGGATTACAGGCTTGAGCCACCGCGCCCGGCCGACTATGGGCACTTCTAAGGGCTATTTCAACCAGTTCAAAATGGTTTATTTTTCAATCCCAACCATTACTACCTACTTCCAATCACTTTGTCTACCCATGGCAATGAGTGATAAGGAAATGAAGTCAGTGAGGGTGAATATAAACTGCAGTGAAAGAATAGAAAAAAATGGTGGCATTTTGGAGGATAGAAACAGCAAAGCAACAGCACCTGTCAGGATCAGACACAGTGTATGTATTCTTGAAGGCAGAGAAGGAGTGTAGAAGAGATTGAAATTGAAATATAAGGTAATATTTATTTACTAGACATGTGTGCTAAGCTTGAGAGTAGGGGGGTAATTAAGGGAACAAAAAAGTCCATAATGAAGTGGGATAGCTCTGGAAAACTGAGAGGAAAATGAAAAATAGGAAGGATAAAAGATAGACTGTGTTACCTTAAAGACATGGTTTAAAACAAAATGGCAAGAAATTCCAGAAAACTTTAGAAAAATTAATGTGATAAAAATTTCTTCAGCCAACTGAAGATGTCATGAAAACTATTCATCAAAAAGCCATATAGTTTATTAGGGAAAACTACAAATGTTTTGACGGTGCATCAATCATTACGTGTTCCATAATTAAACATTTTAATGCACAATTTAAACAAAAGCAAAATGAGTTTAAAAATAGATATGAATCAACCAAAAAGTTAATAAAACCCATTTAACTAAATTTTGCTGCATTGTTTTATACTGAAAACCACAGAAGAAAAATTCCCATGAAAAGACAAACTGAATAAACTCAGATATGCCTAATAAAGCAATCTTTTCCAATGGAAAAGTGAAACCTACATCTAGTTGGTAAAACCTGAAATTTCCCTTATAAATTTCTATTCTTCCAAGTACAAGACCCCCAAATTCATTGATAAAATGGGACAGGTAAGAACTTTCCTAGTTTTCTGAGGGGGCAGGTAGGTGGTAGTGGTAATGTGTTAGTACAAACTGTTGTGTGAAAGCTGAGGACAAATTTGAGAGCAGCAATCAATGTGTGAACCTGAGGGAAGAAATCAACCCCTCTACTGACTAGATCTCCTCTTATAGTGATGTAACAAAATAACTAGCAGTCATTAGATAAAAGGGAATCTTCCTCCTTTATTAGCTTTGAGGGAGCTTACCCTGCAGATCTCCAAAAAGGAGTCACTAAAATAAGCAAACATTCTTTTTTTTCTACAAGTCGTCTGACCTCCTCATGTGTGTACCAGGCCTCTCATTACATATAATAATTGTCAGTGGTTGTCCATATAGTTAAAAGTGCTATTTCTCTCTATTCACAAAAAGGTTTAAATGACTTAATAATGGAGTGCCCCCATTACATTCGTGTATTTTTTTGGGCAATAATTCAAATGCTAGGATGATGTCCCTTGATCTCACACCTTTCTGAATTCTAATGGTGCTTACTTACTTGTATATATTTCCTTGTAGATGAATGAATAAACCACATCATAACTGCTTTTCTCCTTGGTAACAATTTCAAAGTGCCCAGGAAATTCCTGACCATGTTCCTAATGCTAAACTAACTAGAAAATCAGACAAACAGTAAGCAAATTACAAGGCTTACTCATACTGTTTTGGTAATACTGGTGATGTTTCATGTGAGGACTACATGATATGATACTTGCTGAAAGCCATGACGACTTTGGGAACTTTCCAATTTATACCACTCACCAAAAAATGTCTGAATGCTTTTACTGAACTACCCTATAGTACAGGTGTTTTTAGAAGTTATCTAGCAAAGTGTTAATATTTTTAAAGTTCTAGTGATTTACTTGAAAATCTTATATTCAGAACTCTATTCTTTTTTTTTTTTTTAAGACAGAGTCTCGCTCTGTCACCCAGGCTGGAATGCAGTGGCGCGATCTTGGTTCACTGCAACCTCTGCCTCCTGGGTTCACACGATTCTCCTGCCTCAGCCTCCTGAGTAGCTGGGATTACAGGCACCCACCACCATATCTGGCTACTTTTTGTATTTTTAGTAGAGACGGGGTTTCATCATGTTGGTCAGGCTGGTCTCAAACTCTTTCCCTCATGTCATCTGCTCACCCTGGTCTCCCAAAGTGTTGGGATTACAGGCGTAAGCCACTGCACCCATCCCAGAACTCTATTCTTAATGAAAAGCAATAAATGAGGCATTACCAACTTTTTCAAATCCAATTTTAAAAATAAACTTATTGGGCATTTAAAAATAATATTGCTCTTTGCCCACTTTTTGATGGGGTCGTTTGATTTTTTTCTTGTAAATTTGTTTAAGTTCATTGTAGATTCTGGATATTAGCCCTTTGTCAGATGGGTAGATTGTAAACATTCTCTCCTATTCGGTATGTTGCCTGTTCACTCTGATGATAGTTTCTTCTGCTGTGCAGAAGCTCTTTAAGTTTAATTAGATCCCATTTGTCAATTTTGGCTTTTGTTGCCATTTCTTTTGGTGTTTTAGTCATGAAGTCCTTGCCCATGCCTACGTCCTGAATGGTATTGCCTAGGTTTTCTTCTAGGGTTTTTATGGTTTTAGGTCTAACATTTAAGTCTTTAATCCATCTTGAATTAATTTTTGTATAAGGTATAAGTAAGGGATCCAGTTTCAGCTTTCTACTTATGGCTATCCAGTTTTCCCAGCACCATTTATTAAATAGGGAATCCTTTCCCTATTTCTTGTTTTCATCAGGTTTGTCAAAGATCAGATGGCTATAGATGTGTGGTATTATTTCTGAGAGCTCTGTTCTGTTCCATTAGTCTATATCTCTGTTTTGGTACCAGTTCAATGCTGTTTTGGTTACTGTAGCCTTGTAGTATAGTTTGAAGTCAGGTAGCGTGATGCCTCCAACTTTGTTCTTTTTGCTTAGGATTGTCTTGGCAATGCGGGCTGTTTTTTGGTTCCATATGAACTTTATAGTAGTTTTTTCCAATTCTGTGAAGAAAGTCATTGGTAGCTTGATGGGGATGGCACTGAACCTATAAATTACCTTGGGCAGTATGGCCATTTTCACAATATTGATTCTTCCTATCTATGAGCATGGTATGTTCTTCCAGTTGTTTGTGTCCTCTTTTATTTCACTGAGCAGTGGTTTGCAGTTCTCCTTGAAGACGTCCTTCACATCCCTTGTAAGTTGGATTCCTAGGTATTTTATTCTCTTTGTAGCAATTGTGAATGGGAATTCACACATGATTTGGCTCTCTGTTACTGGTGTAGAGAAATGCTTCTGATTTTTGCACATTGATTTTGTATCCTGAGACTCTGCTGAAATTGCTTATCAGCTTAAGGAGATTTTGGGCTGAGAAAATGGGGTTTTCTAAATACACAATCATGTCATCTGCAAACAGGGACAATTTGACTTTCTCTTTTCCTAATTGAATACCCTTTATTTCTTTCTCCTGCCTGATTGCCCTGGCCAGAACTTCCAACACTATGCGGAATAGGAGTGGTGAGAGAGGGCATCCCTGTCTTGTGCCAGTTTTCAAAGGCAATGCTTCCAGTTTTTTCCTATTCGGTATGATGCTGGCTGTGGGTTTGTCATAAATAGCTCTTATTATTTTGAGATACGTCCCATCAATACCTAGTTTATTGAGAGTTTTTAGCATGAAGAGCTGTTAAATTTTGTCGAAGGCCTTTTCTGCATCTACTGAGATAATCATGTGGTTTTTGTCTTTGGTTCTGTTCATATGATAGATTACATTTATCGATTTGC
>NW_012115044.1:6975258-6975894 GCF_000951035.1 Colobus angolensis palliatus
AATTTTGTCGAAGGCCTTTTCTGCATCTACTGAGATAATCATGTGGTTTTTGTCTTTGGTTCTGTTCATATGATAGATTACATTTATCGATTTGCATATGTTGAACCAGCCTTGCATCCCAGGGATGAAGCCCACTTGATCGTGGTGGATAAGCTTTTTGATGTGCTGATGGATTTGGTTTGTCAGTATTTTATTGAGGATTTTTACATTGATGTTCATCAGAGATATTGGTCTAAAATTCTCCTTTTTGGTCGTGTTTCTGCCAGGCTTTGGTATCAGGATGATGCTGATCTTATGAGTTAGGAAAGATTCTCTCTTTTTCTATTGATTGGAATAGTTTCAGAGGGAATGGTTCCAGCTCCTCTTTGTACCTCTGGCAGAATTCGGCTATGAATCTGTCTGGTCCTGGACATTTTTTGGTTGGTAGGCTATTAATTATTGCCTCAATTTCACAGCTTGTTATTGGTCTATTCAGGGATTCACCTTCTTCCTGGTTTAGTCTTGGGAGGACTGGAATTTATCCATTTCTTCTAGATTTTCTAGTTTATTTGCGTAGAGGTGTTTATAATATTCTCTGATTGTAGTCTATTTCTGTGGGATCGGTGGTGATATCCCCTTTACCATTTTTTTATTGCA
>NW_012115044.1:6979536-6983360 GCF_000951035.1 Colobus angolensis palliatus
TTTGAAGATGCACATGTCCTTGAATATCCTTAAATAGAACTTAAAGTATAATAATAATAATCATCATCATCATCATCATCATACTGCTAATATTTTGATTCTGGGGGAACTAGTCTAGATTTTTCTATGTTTATTTATGTCATGATTTTGTATCTTAATCCAATCGTGGTCTACATGTTTAGCTTCATCATTTTTTCTTTATCTTTCTGGAGTCAATTCATTTTTATAATTAAAATTTTGAAGATGCACATGTCCTTGAATATCCTTAAATCCAACGATCTCATTTATTTAAATGGGGAAACTCAGGTAGAGAGAGTGTGTTGACCAAGGTCTACAACTATGTAGTTACAGGGAACTAGGCTTTAGGTCTGACTTACTCTTTGCTCCTGCAATGTTGCATTTCTTTATTGTCTTGGTTATATATCATATACCACCAGTGTTCTGGTCTTCTGGAAGTATATGTGTCCAAACTACACACAGAACTTTCATTGAAGATACTAGTTTTTGATTGATTGTTCCTATACCATGCTACATTTTCCCCAGTAGAGTATGTCCAAAGTAGCAGGGTGGACCAAATAATCTCAGGGAAAACAATAAAAATTCTTATATAAAATACATAATTTAGAGCCTAAAATCTTGAATAGTCACTCATTATTTGTCATTACTGCTGTAGTTACCTGAACTAAATCCTATCTGCCCCCTTTTAGTCCACTCATAAATTTTCTCAAGTTCTCCCTATGGTGTGTCTCCAGTGGTATACCTAGCATTTCACTGCCCAGAAGAGTATACCTGATTACACAGATATTTTACTCTTCTAGATTACTTAGAAAGTACTGAAGAATAATTCTGACATCAATTCTATTGATGTGTCCTACATACATCAAGAGTTCCTATTCCAAGTAAATTTATCATGGCTGTTGTAAATAATAAGTCTAAAAACCATTAATACTCACCTCAGAGTTCATAGTAATTTGAGAATAACCTTGGAAGACACAGGAATACCTCGGAGATACTACAGGTTCGGTTTTAGACCACTACAATAAAGTGAGTCATGCAAATGTTTTGGTTTTCCACTGCATATAAGTGATGAGTTTACCCTACACTATAGTCTATTAAGTGGGCAATAAGCATTACATCTAAAAAAAAACAAAAACACATATACCTTAATTTAAAAATACTTTATGCTAAAAAATCCTAAAGATCACCCGAGCCTTCTGTGAGTCATCTTTTGTGGGTGGAGGGTCTTATACCTTGATGTTGATGGCTGCTGATTGACCAGGATGTTGGTTGCTGAAGGTGAGGGTGGCTGTGGCAATTTCTTAAAACAAAACAACCATGAAGTTTGTCATATTGACTGACTCTTCCTTTCACAAAAGATTTCTCTGTAGCATTTAAGGCTGATAGCATTTTACCCTGGTAGAACTTCTTTCAAAATTGGAGTCAACCCTCTCAAACCCTGTCACCACTTTCAACTAAGATTATGGAATATTCTAAATCCTTTGTTGTCATTTCAACATAGCAGGTTCACCAGAAGCAGATTCCTTCTCAAGAAACCACTTTTTTTGCTCATCCGTATGAAGTAACTCCTCATTTGTTCATGTTTTATCATAAAGACTGCAGCAACACTTTTCAGGCTTCACTTTTAATTCTAGTTCTCTTACTATTTCCACCACACCTGCAGTGACTTCCTCCACTGAAGTCTTCAGCCCCTCAAAGTTATCCATGAGACTTGGGATTAACTTCTTCCAAAATCCTGTTAATATTGATATTTGGACCTCTTTCACAAATCACAAACGTTCCTAATGACATCTAGAACGGTGAATCCTTTCCAGAAGGTTTTCAGTTTACTTTTCCCAGATCCATCAAAGGAATAGTGATAGATCCATCACTATCTAATGGCAGTTACAGCCTTATGAAATGCATTTCTTAAATAACAGGACATAAAAGTAGAAATTATTCCTTGATCCATGGGCTGCAGAATGGATGCTGTGTCAGCAGGCATAAAAACAACATTCATCTCCTTGTACATCTCCATCAGAGCTCTTGGATGACTAGATACATTGTCACTAAGTAGTCATATTTTGAAAGAATCTTTTTTTTCCTGAGCAGTAGGTCTCAACAGTGGGCTTCAAATATTCAGTAAACCATGCTGTAAACAGATGTGCTGTCATGCAGGCTTTTTCGTTCCATTTATAGAGCACAAGCAGAGTGGATTTAGCATAATTCTTAAGGGCCCTAGGATTTTTGGAATGGTAAAGAAGCACTGGCTTCCACTTAAAATCACCAGCTGTATTATTAGCCCATAATATGTGAGTCAACTTATCCTTTGAAGCTTTGAAGCCAGACCACTGACTTTTCCTCTCTAGCTAGGAATATTGTTGATGGCACCTTCTTCCAACAGAAGGCTGTTCTGTCTCCACTGAAAATCTGTTGGTTAGTGTAGCCATGTTAATCAATGCTCTTAGCTAGAGGTCTTCTGAATAATTTGCTGCAGCTTCTATATCACACTTGCTGCTTCACCTTGCACTTGTATGGTATGGAAATGGCTTCCTTCCTTAAGCCTCATGAACCAATCTCTGCTAGCTACAAACTTTTCCTCTGTAGCTTCCTCACCTCTCTCAGCCCTTACAAAATTGAGTAGTATTAGGGCCTTGCCCTTTATTAAGCTTTGCCTTAAGAAAATATTGTGGCTGTTTTGATCTCTATTTACTTCTTTATGTGTTCACTGGAGTAGCACTTTAAATTTCGTTTGACAACTTTCTTTGCATTCACAACTTGGCTAACTGTTTAGCACAATGGGCCTAGCTTTTGGCCTATCTCAGCTGTTGACATACTTTCCTCACTAAGCTTAATCATTCTAGCTTTTGATTTAAAGTGAGAGTCTGTGTGACTCTGCCTTTCACTTGAACACTTGGAGGCCCTTGTAGGGTTATTAAATGGCCAAATTTCAATATTGTTGTGTTTCAGGGAATAGGGAGATCCAAGGAGAGGGAGAGAGATGGGGATTGGCTGATGGGTGGAACAGCTGAAACACACACATTGATCAATTAAGTTCAATACAAACTTCCAAAACAAACACAATAGTAACATCAAAAAAATTACGATCACAGATCACCATAATGGATGTAATAACAATGAAAAAGCTCTAAATATTGCAAGAATTACCATATGTGGCACAGACACACAAAATAAGCATAGGTTCTTGGAAAAACAGGCTCAATCAACACAGAGTTGACACAAACCTTTTGTTTTTTTTTTAAAAAAAGCATTACCTGTGAAATGCAATGAAGTGAAGCTCAATAAAACAATGCATGCCCATACTTCAATTAATCTCAGGTAGCTGAAATACTATATTCACTTCAGACGTGTCTGAGGATAAGGCAACTTAGAAGAAAAAGGCTAGGACATGGCCAGATAAATAGATGAGCTGATGCTATTTATGTCTATCGCTATTTTATAATAGGAAAATAAGTTTAAAAACCATTGTTACAAATATGGAATCTGCTAGTTATCATAATTAATTACAATAGATTTTATAAATAAGTAGCCTACTGCTTTCAAATGAAAGAAATATAAAATTCTTTGATGAGCTAGGATTCTAGAACACTTGCTTTTGTTGCCCATCACCTACTCATTTTCAATTCCATGTTTTCATCAATTCCTATTCTGTAACACATTCGTATACTCTTTCAAAAAATATTTTCTAACCCTTTCCTTATTTTCCTTTGTTTTTTATATCTTAGTCTCCCTTTTACTGTTCTTTTATTTACTTGCTTTCTAGAATACCTTTTCTATCTCATCACCTGCCTTTTTTTTTTTTTTTT
>NW_012115044.1:6990002-7043054 GCF_000951035.1 Colobus angolensis palliatus
TTCTGTGTCCTTCGCGCTGGGAGTTGGAGACTGGAGCTATTCCTATTCGGCCATCTTGCTCCGCCCCCATCACCTGCCTTTTTCATGTCCAGATACTCTTACTCCCTGCCCCAAAATATTCAATCTGTCTGAGTCTGCATATCGCTCAATGGCTGCCCCATTTATCCCATTTCAACTCTCAATTAAACAGTTCCCCAGAGTTACTAAATCACTGCTTCTTCTGGCCTAGCCAACATGCTGCCACTCTTACTTATCTCCCCACAAAGCTACCATTCTCTCACATAATCCTGCCAAGTGGTAGAGGAATAGAACGTTCACATTAGCTCATACTAAAGTAAACGGATAATATCTTTACCACCCCCCTCCTACCCTATACTCTTAGGAGGACAACATTTACTAAATAACTTCAATTGGTAAAATTTCATACAAATTAGGTAAAAAACTGAGATTGGGGATGTGTGTGATAGAGTTTGGGGAAGACTCACCTTTAAACATACAAAACAATTGATTCCCTAATATATTCCAGCCTTGGAATAGGCAACAAATTAGTTAATAAGAAAATACTGATCCTTACTGAGCTTTCCTGATTCTATCTGCTTCCTAAGGTCTGATTCAGCTATGGCTGAATTTGAAATTCTAATGACAGGAAGAAATGGAAAGAAGGGGGTGTGCCAAAGGTTTATTCCAATTTCCAACATCTGAAAGCAGATAATATTGTCAGTCATGGGGTCCTGGAACACTGAGCTTCAGTGCTGAAAAAATGAGAGAGGTCTGATGTTCTCCTGAGTTATGGATTTAGGCAATCAGAAAGATCTCAAAGTTGTCCGTCTCATATCTGTTCATCTGTCTCCTTCCTCTATCTGAATATGGAAATACTGTGATTATATGAAAGTAATGCTAATTACTGTTTATGGCTAATTACCCCATGGTACAGTAACAAACATCAAATTGCAGTTAGCTTTATTGTAAGCTTTACCTTAATAAAACACTATATTTTACTCAAGTGTTTAATCTTTATAGTTCCGTATATATAGCAGGTTTACTTTAGTAATTAAAACAACAATAGTAATAACAACCAGAGGGAACATTAGAAATGCCCCAAAAATACTGGTTGTATGAATTAATAAACATTATGTTTATTTAAAGTGGGACATGGCACTCATACATTCATTGAGCACCTACTATATGTAGATCTTTGTTTTATTTAGGGGAAGTAGTGCTGCAGATGTCACTGACAATTTGTTATGAGGATGGAGGAGGGCTTTATGCTGCCTTTAGAAGAATCTCACTAATACCCCTCACCCTTCAACCAGACCCCCCACAATGTTTCTACCTCTAGATTTCCTTTAGCTATACAACCAACTGGAAGATTGATTCTCCTCTTCAACCCCTTGGATTACCCAGTTTTACTCTGGTCATCCATTAATTACTACTAACTAGCATGTGCTCTAAAGTTGCATCTGTACACAGTTACAGCTGCCTTAGAAAACAATATCACCATTTGGAAACACTGCTCCAAAATTAGAATACAGAGTATCATATCAAATAGAATGGCATCAAGGCTAGGCACAGTGGCTCACGCCTGTAATCCTAGCACTCTGGGAGGCCAAGGCAGGCAGATCACCTGAGGTCAGGAGTTTAAAACCAGCCTGGCCAACATGGTGAAACCCCGTCTCTACTGAAAATACAAAAATTAGCCAGGCATGGTGGCAGGTGCCTGTAATCCCAGCTACTAAGAAGGCTGAGGCACAAGAATTGTTTGAATCTGGGAGGTGGAGGTTGCAGTGAGCCAAGATCATGCCACTGCACTCCAGCCTGAGTGACAGAGTGAGACTCTGTCTCAAAACAAAACAAACGAACAAAAAAACCAAAAAACAAAAACAACAACAACAAAAGAACCCCACCTCTCCCCTGGACATCTTACACAGAAACATTGTTCAAAAACAGTAACAATAGTGATTTACAAAGACCGTGAGAAAGTACTACTTTGTGATCTCAGCTCAGTTTCAGAATGGGTGCTAAGACAGGGCATTTTAACACTTTTTAAAAAGGGGCCATATCTCAAAATGACAGCACTTTCAATAATATACTTAGTACGCATAAGCACACTCTGTGACGTCTGCACAAGGATGAAAATTGCCGAATGACACATTTCTCAGAACATATCTGCATCATTAAGCAATACATGACTGTGTTTACAGGGTCCACTTTTTCATTGATACTCAGAATCACATAAACACTCTGATAACCACAGAGACCACACACTGTATCTATACACATTACATCCAAATATAAATGCATTCTCCAAACCCTCAAAAACATAAATGTTCAAGACCCACATCATATTTACATCTAATGTGCTGGGCAAACATAATATTTTAAAATACCAGAATAAAACAGTCTTCATTTTTTTTTTAAAAAAAGAAAGATATGATATATATGAATAAAGGAAATATATTTCTTTCTTTGTCACAGAAAGCTCTACATCTCCCTTTTTTGTTTTCTAGCCTGAGTATGCTTACTAATCAATATATCAACTGTGTTTTTTTTGGTAATGAATTGTACACTTTTTATGCTCAGTGTAAGAAGAAAGTCACATCATCAGAGGTAGTGTGACTGAATGAATTAATCACTTAGGTCTTAATCAAGAGGAAAAGAAAACTGAACACAGAAATAGTGAAGAAATAGTGACTATCCCAAGGTCTTCCAGAAACCACATGCACAGTTAGTTTTCCTTTCAGTATTTTCTCAGCAGCAGCAATGGTGCCAAATCTCAGAGGGGATGGAAATTTCCTTGTCTCTATCGTTTGTGTAAGTTCTTAGAAAGGGTTTATAGGGCTCTAGTTTTCCTCCTGTTTGGAAGACAACTGAATTTATACAAACATAGCCAATTCATTTCAGGTTTAAGAAAACTTGATACAAACTCTTGGGAAGCAAGAAATGCTACTATTTTAAGTTTCAGATCCAAACCTAAAGGTTAAATTGTACATTAGTCCAATTAGTGATAAACTTCACTCACTGAACTCTCTGTAACTTTTCATGTGCCAACATTATATTCTGCTAAAAATTAAAGAAGCTATGCCTATTGGAAAACTTTTGTGTGCTACTTTTTTGTTCAAAACCATGTAAGTAGTGACCAGTAAGTTAGAAAGGATGTTCTTTTCGCCTACTTAAGTACTTAATATTTCCATTTTTGTCCCCCACAGACTTTAATTAATAGAATGTCATTTCACATCCAGTGTGTAGCTTTCCCAGAACTGGTGAAGAGCAAAGTGTTTGGAGTTACCTTGAGTGGTGAAGTTGAAGAGTGCAGGTGTGTCTCGCCCATTTGGTAGTTTGACATTTGGGTCCCGTAATTCATCAAAAAATGAATGTGCACAAGCTTCCAGTGGTGTTAGTCGGGCAGTTGGCGTATACTCCAGCAGACGGCTACACAGTGCAATTGCCTCTGGTGGAGTTCGGGGTCGGAAGACCTGCAGTACAAAAAAAGGGAAAGAATAATTAATGTTTTAAGAAACTAAGTAAATACCCTGTAATGACTTAATTCCCACCATGTACAGAAACATGGTTGCATTTGGGAAAGGACCTTCTAGAATGGAAAAAGTTAAATGCATATGATTCACAGGGGTGAATTGCTAATTAAAGATTATATGAGAAATGCTCAGAGAAAAATCTATATATGCTAATCATAAAGTCATAACAATCAGACATGCATACAAAATATGACAGGCACACGGGAAAGGCTGAGTTCTGGAGGCAAGCACAACTAGAAAAATATTTCTTAAATTTTAAAGTTTTCGCTGCTATGGCAGTAAATGAAAGATTGCCTCTTTTGCATTGTTTTTTAGCAGAACAATTGTTAATGATGGGCAGCACTGTTCAAAAATTTGGCAATCAAAAAGAAAAGAAAGAAGAGCTATTTACTCTAGGTCTATAAATGCTACTGATTTGGTGTTATTTCCAATAAACAGAGACTACCATTATTTGAAAAAATTCTTGAATACCTTGAATTTGATTAAATGTCCTAAATTTTTTTTTTCTCAAGTAGGTGTTACCATGAATATGGCCAGATTTCCCTCACTTGAATGAATATTCCAGGCTTTTAATCAAGGAGAAAAAAAATGTATTATACATTAAGAATGATTAAGACACAGAAAAAGTCAGCTGAAGGCTATATAGAAGAAAAATTCAAATAACTGACCTACTTAAAGGAATAGATAGCTTTCTACTAATTTGTGTCTTAAATAAAACTAGTCATCAAAAACTATTAAAAATATGCTTCATTCTAAATTATGGCCACCTACAGAATAAAAATAAAAAGGTAAGGAACAGAAATAAACAGACGAGAAGCCTTTGAAACTAAAGAAAAATGAAACATATATCCCTCGACAGGAAAAACATACAACCAGAGGTGGACAGAGAAGTAGACACTTATAAATGGAGGCAAACAGATCCATAAGTGAGAAAAGTCCATGCAGATTGTGACAGGGCATGGAGCAGCCTGGGAGGCTAAGGTTTCCTAGTAAGAATGGCTCATGTAACATCTGGTTGTTCACTTATGTTGATGGTTAGAACTAGTTACAACTACAGAGCTCATTAGACTTTCCAGAGACTATTTATGAGTACTGTCTACAGTGAAAAGAGGATTGTATTTGTTTTTAGTTTATTATTGAAAAAGACATTTTCCATGAAAATTGAGAAATTAGGTAAAGCGGGCTCTTAGGAAATTATTTCAGAACATAAAGAAAGGCCTTAGGCAATTTCTTGGTTATGTTAAAAAGAAACCTTTTTGTAACAGGTCAAAACCTGCCTCATCTATTCTTTTGAATACTCTGACTTGCCTCAGTCAAGGAAACCTTGGAGTTACTGTCAAATTTGAAATGTTCAGCTCTTCTACTGTTATTGGTCCCCTCTCTTGCTCCCAAGGTCTATAATCATATACAGAATGTAAAAAGGAAATAATCAGTGGGAAAACCCAGAAAATTTTTGTAAAAATATTAAACACCATTGGCATATTTTATCCCTGAAGGCAAGTTTGCTTCTGTTTGATAGTATAAGGATTTATTTTGCTAGCTAATCCAAAATGTTTTTACACCAATATGGCAGCACATAAGTGGAATTAAAAGTAGCACCCAAAGTAGAAATAAATATCTCCTGCTAACATTCAAATGTAGGATGGCTGGGTGCTGAGTTATTCTAAATAAAAAAATTTCATGTTATATTTTCAAAGATTTTATGTTAAAGCTGTTAATAAACCAGTATTACACACTTGTTTCTGATATTTTTTTAAGTCACCCATCTCTTTTGGTGTTTTACTGGCTACAAGTGATCATCCATATTGGTACTAAGACATTTATTAGTGTATATTTGTCAGGGAATCCTAACTCACGAAGTTCAAGAGTTAAAAACAATGAAGAAAATAATACATGCCAAGAGCCTACATTAAAATCAAGATGTAACCTGCCTTTACAAAAAGTATACACTGTTATTTTAAACCCTTGAGAGATTCTTGATGAGAAAAGCCTTGGTTCAGTACTCTGTGAACAAAGGTTAAGTGGAAAACTATGTGGGGTCAAAAACCCAGTATCTCCCACAGTTCAGATTTCTGACCATAATACAGGGTAAGTTAGCATGTAACTTCTAAAAATTACAGGGCAAACTAGAAACTAGCTCATCTGAATTATTTTTGCTTCTAAAGAAAAGGAAACCACCAAGAACTGAAATTTGTCTTTCAATTAAAGAAGCTTCCGCTGTCACTTCTTTCCTTACTCAATGAAAATGCTTAACACTCTGACCTTTGGTTTCATGGATCTTCATCAATATTTATTCTTGTAATAGAAATAATAATCTTAAAAACCCACAATTCCTAAACTTCAGCCTAGATGTCAATGAATCACCCAAGAGACTGACAATCTAAATATACTATAAACGAAACCTATGCCATACAGTGAATAAAAACAGAAATCACAGCTACTTACATCGTTTATTACTACATTTCAAGAATGAATAATTGTTTAGCCTCTCAAAAAAGATTTCCCCCAACGTTTATAGACCTGCCCTGAAATTTTGGGAAAAAAAAAATTAAGTACATACCCGCACTCCTGAGGTGAAATGTCCTGTTCCTGACGAATCCTAAAGATGATAATGCAGTGAAATAATCCAAACAGGGGAAGTCAATCCAAAAGAGAATAGTCCAGCAAGGAAAAATATATCCAATGTTATAAGAAATCCATGGTGTGGGGGGGACATAGAAAATGTTTATACAGTTATAAACTTTAAACATCAGTCTTCACAGTAGCAAGTCCAAGTTTTAAAAATTATTTCACCACAGTGTATGCAAAAAAATTTTTTTTGATTGTGCAATGGTGAGGCACAGTAAAGAAACATTTTAATTTTAGTTTATTATGTTCCAATGCCAGTGCGTTTATTAAAAAAATACAAAACCAAAAAAAGTTAAAATCAAAATGAAATCTAGAAGTAAAGTTCCCAAAGTAAAGTGGTCTTCTACGACCTGGATTCATCATCCACAGACATGGCTGGGAGGGGGCATATTAGCCTGCTTTTAAAGTTTCAAGTTCCCAATATGCTACTTTTTTCTCTATTAATGTGTTCCAGTTACACAGTATAAACATTTTTTTTGCTAAGTTATTAGTGATGAGAAGAAAGTAGTAAACATATTTAAGTTATAATGCTATAGATTTCAAGCCAGATACTTTCAATTTGTGTGAGCTAAGAAGGATCAGGCCACCGCGGATTATTCTCCATTTTGGATTGACTTCTCTGCTAAAAGATGTTTCTTTGCTGACATTCTCATTATCTTAGGACTCATCAGGAAATTGACATATCACCTCAGGAGTGCGGGTATTAACTTACTTTTTCTATTGTGGGCTTTGCCCGCTTATACCCTTGCACCCACTACTTAGGAAAAATAGAGAACATTTTTTCCTCTTTGGAAAAACTCTCTGAAAAAATAAACCCTACATCTTCGAGCACTACAAATTAAACACAGTTCCATCTGCAAATATGCCCAATTCACCCACCAAAAGCTACACAAAATATATACAATTAACAATACAACTAAGGGACAGTCACAGTTACAGGTGACAGGCATAGTAATGTATACCAACACCTAGGCACAACGGAGCCAAATATGCAAGGGAAGTAGCAGGGTCTATTATGTCTAGGTATTGAGAACAAAAAATGGCAGAACTCACCAGTATCTGTGAACTCCCCGGGCTATTCTAAGAGAATTTAACATTCTTTTAGGATAGTTTCCAGTGGGGGAATTAAATATTTTTCAAAAATAAATAATCCGCGGATTACTTTTAGTCTGCAGACTAAAATTTAGTACACAGATTAAAATCCGGCCCATCAGAATAAATTCTCTCATGAACTAAAACACAACCAGGTGGACAAAAATAGAAAACCAGACTGAAAGAACTGAGAGCACAAAATAAGACTCAACTGGGCCAACTAACAATTAGTACGCAGACTAAATATGGCCAGCAAAGTATGCAGCAAGGCCACAGAGATCCCAAAACACCCCTTTAAAAACAAAACCAAAAGTAAATAAATAAAACAGAACAAAATAAAACAAAGCAAATAAATAAATAAATAAATAAGAAGAAGAAAAGAAAAAGAGGAAGGAAAAAAGAAAGAAAAGAGAAAGGAAATATTGAAAAGAACCAAAACACTGACATGAACTTTTAAAGTGATTCAAATACTACCTCACCTATGCAGCAACTCATTTTCTTAAATTAAAACAAATATCAACTCTCATCACAAATACTAGTCCATAGAAGAAACTAACAGAAAAAATTCATTTTTTAAAAAAGAAAGTTTCCGCAGTATTGAACAAATGCAAAGAAGTCCTTAAATGAAGAATTATCCAAAATAAATTTGCATTTGGGTAACTAAAAAATGACAAAGGCAATTTCTGCCCTACATGTCCTAGAATAGACTTTGGCCTTCAAATTTCAACCTGGAGCTAAGTGTTGTGACTGAAACTCAAGCACTTTAAAAAGGCCATTTTTAAGCAATCACATACATCATACCAAAACCTATGGTTAAGATGCATCTCAAAGCATCAGCTCTTAGCAACTCTGTTGTATTATGTAGCCAATCAGAGCAATGTAAAAATGTCCATTTTAAATGTCTGTTGGCAGTGATAATTAATCTAACAGAACACAGAACAAGAGCCATGCCTGTTCCAAATAGCTATTCCTCACTAGTTTTTATTATGATAAATGTACAACACTCATCCTATATCCTGGTCATATACAAAATATAAGCATCCAGTTTTAAAAACTAATAAACCATGAATACTCCTAAAGAGCAACCCCAATATTGACTCCCAAGTAATCTATTAATCATCTGAAATTATATGCAATTTGTAAATCTAAACACAGGATTAAAAGTGAGACAATGCCATGGACTTTGGAATACGTAATTATGTTCACTAAGAGAAGAAATTAAGTCTACTTAAGTGTTCATATGGAGCACAGAATTCAATAATTACTTAACAAATTAGTCCATACTATTTTAAAAAATATTCTCCCTATCTCTACTAAAAATACAAAAATTAGCCAGGCATGGTGGTGGGTGCCTGTAATCTCAGTTACTTGGGAGGCTGAGGCAGGAGAATCACTTGAACCTCAGAGGTGGAGGCTGCAGTCAGCCGAGGTTGTGCCACTGCACTCCAGCCTGGGCAACAGAGCGAGACTCTATCTCAAAAAAAAAACCCCCAAAAAACAAAAAACATACATTCTCTGGCAGTCTTTCACATGCTTTGCTACATTGATCTAATGATGCACTGACATACAAGGTAATCCAATTCACTTTAAGTACTATCAAAAATGATTACCAGAAGGCTACTGAAAACAACTTTCAGAGTCCTCCTCCCAAGTAAAATTGCTATCTATGAAGTCAGCATCTAACAGGGTAGGATACACAAAACTGAATTCAGCTCAGGCCTACTGCATATTTTTCTAACCTTTTCGTTAAGATACCAGCTCAGGTAAAAAACGCTGAGCATAAGAGACACAAAGAATCCTTTCCTTAGCCATGACAGATCTAACATCCAGTGAATTTCAGCTGTACTAATTAAAAGCCTTATTTAGTTTTCCCAAGTTCTACTACAGGTAAGAAAAGTTATACAGTAAGTCTTCATTTAATGTCATTGATAGGTTCTTGAAAACTGTGACTTTTAGTGAAAGGTATAATAAAACCAAACGTTTTCCCTCATCAACGTTGAATGAAGCAACATTATTTGAGGACCTATTGTACATCATTTCACTTAAAGTTGCAGTTTCTAAGCACCTACTAACGATGTTAAATGACTGGCTGTATATATGTAGATATCAGCATTTAACTATGTAACATAATTTCCCTCCCTAACATGCACTGATGAAATAGTACCACATCCCTACACAGGAGTGTGATTTGCTTATTTGCTTATCCAATTTAATCTTTCAATGTTCACAAAACAGTTATTACAGTCAGGCTGGCCCTCCTAAGAATATAGAAATATTTTCTTTTCATTCATCTCTCTCCACCTTGAGAGATATTCACCCAGGCTATAACAATTCCGAACCTTTTCTACACCTAAGCAAGTCTTAAACCTCCCTTCAACATCCCACCTCATCTATTATCTTTAAGGGGAGTTCCTTTTTCCCTCCACCATCCTCACTGGTCTGCCTTATAACACCTACAGCCATGTGGAACACCTCTGAACACTTACAGCACAGAATCAAGTATATATCAAGTAAAATATGGCATCTCACATTATTCAATACTTGCTTCAACTGAGCTTTTTAACTGTCAGCTTTTCAAGGACAAAGACTATATATTTTACTTCTTTTGTATGCTTTATAGTACCCAGCACAGCACTGGTTACACAGAAGACACAAGATTTAAAGAACAAATGATAAATTAAAAATAGAATTTTGCCTTCTTTCCAAATCCACCCCTAACCTCATCCTTTGCCTCCCACAAGCAATCTGAAAATTATGTCTTACTGAGTATTCTTCCTTTTTTACATTATTCCTTTCATATGTGGATTAGCCACCCTAAAAGCTGGATTTTAATGTGGATTTCCAGCAAAGAAATAAGAATATATAGCCAGTAGAAATAAAAAAGTGAGGTCTACTAACATAAGAAAATGGATATTAGAAAGGGAGATGAAGTGACTATTCTAGCAATAATAAGGATGTGGGTAGAAATTTCAGTAGGGAACATACTATATGTATTTGTGAGATAAGTGAGAATGGTCTAGGTAGAATGCTCAGGGCAGAGGAGGGTTGAATAATAATATAAAAATTGATTTACCATAAGCAGTAGAACAAAATAGACAAGTGGCAACCTTAGGAGTCAATAGAAATCCCCAACATGGTTTTATGCTTTCTGGAACACATGTGAATGAAATGAGTAATGCAGAGACCAGAAAAGAAAGATAGGATGGACGTGCAAGAAAACTTTGGCAGCAATTTCTGTTTTGTGCCCTGTAGGTCTCTCTGAAGGCATTTTAATAATATATTGAACAACGGTTAAAACAGGTAGGTTTACCAAGTTCTGAAAAATCTATTGAATGGCTCAGGGGAAAAAATGTAACATTATGGACAAAGTCTTAAAAAGAAATAAGTATAGTGGGGCTTTCTGGGTCGGCTGTAAGCATAGAGAATAAGTAACTTTTTCAGTCTAAAATAATTCCTTTGAATGCTGAAATGACCTGAGAATTCAATTTTCTGCTTACTCTGTTAGTCAGTTAGAAATACTAGTATTGATTCACTATGAAGCATGTTGACAGTGTTTTAGGAAATCAGGTATGCAAGGATTAATTTTTGTGAAGAACACTTTCTGGGAGACTTACCAAATGACCTATGGTCATACAAAAGCTACAGACACTTAAGTATTAAACTACCATATATGCCAACAACTTGGCAACAAATATTTTTAAGTAACTGGTATTAATATTATTACACAAAAGAAATTACGAATTGCTATTATATATGGTATAATTTGGTAGGTACTATAGGAGTTATGTGGTAGGATCATCATAAAGAACTTAGATAATGAGAAAGTATTTCATGGGAGAAGTGAGATTTGAGATCTTAAGAAAGGTTAAGACTTGGTAAGCAGAGAAGAAAAAAAGAACATTCTAAGACAGTGGAAGGGGGAGTAGAGAGAGGGAAGGGAGACACTAGCAAGAGGCAGAAATGAATGCGGCTTCTCTGGGGAACAACTAGGAGACAATCTGACTAAACCAGAAAATCCAGCATGGCTGCATGGTCCCTTCAAAGTGATCTACAAACTGGACAACACTCCAATATGTAGCCAACATATTAAATAGCATTAATGTAACTGTTAAGAGATCAGGGGCCTTGGGATTGCAATCTACTTCCTTCTACTAACCAGTTGTTACTTTATTCTTTCATTACTCTGAAAGAATAAGACAGACATTTTTGTTACCCAACTGACCTCATAGGATTATTTATTACTAGGATAGAGGAGAAATGCTTGTCACAAAGAAATTTAAACAAAAGGGTAGAAGGATTAGGCACTCGAAAGTGGGTGGGAAGGCACCTCATACACCTACTATGATATAACTTTATTAAAAAATCCCTAATCAACCCTAAGTAGACACTAAACTTTTAAATTCATTGCCTAACAACATGCATTTAAGGATACAGGAAGCTGTAAAACTTGGGAAAGAGACTGGGTTCAATAACTAGATACCTCAAGGAAGGTTAGGAATAGGACAAATACTAAATACTCTATTTTTTCTGGAAAAGAAAGGCAGAAAAGATCAAGAACAGAGTGACTAAATAATCTGCCACCCAAACTGGGACCTTCCTGGGAGTGAAGAGGCAAACAATTATTAATTACACTGGACAAGCATAAATTGGCACACAGGATCACTCTTGTCATTATATGTATATAACACTAATTTCCCTAAAGGTTATGAGGAATCAGAGAAGAATTTTAAATAGGAGTGACACTATCACAAGTGCTTTTAAAAAAAGCCAACTCTGACAGAAATGAGGAGGATGGATTAAAGTGATGTGAAACCGAAGGATGGAAATCAGGAGGCAGGAGGTTGTTTTTAATGATTCTGTGATATGATGGTGGCCTAACTAAGGTCAGGGCAGTGGAGACAGAGAAGACAAATCAGAAAACTACATTGGAGTGCTACATCCTTCACATTTATTCAAAACTAAAGTAATCCTTTATATGTATATTATGGCTGTATTTTCAAAATAATCCTGAGAAAAGACACAGCAGATAATCGCTATCTTACAAAAGAAAAAAAGCTGAGGCATAAACATTAGGAGCAGTGTTTAAACTAGATTCTCACTCTGTATATAATGGCCCACCATTTAACTACACCTCCACATACTAAATGCAGAATTTAAATTTCTTCTCTTCTTCCAACCAATCTCTGTCTCTACTTAATTCTCAATCTACTTTTGCATCACTTCCTTTTCTTTCCGTGTGTTTTTCTTCTTTGTAGTGTACAGTGTACACCAAGGCATAGGTCTTCATTCCCTCACCTCCAATAATAATCCTTGTTTCAAAATATTAGCACCTATTTCTTTTCCTACTTAAGCCACAAGTGCTTTATTAATGAATTATGTTGCACTGGCTATTGCTATTATGTAATAGCCCAGGGCAACTTATTGGAGTTTTTAATTGTCAAGATTTCTGCCATACACCACACTGGGATCATCTCAGTGTTATTTTTCTGCTATTTCTTCTACACATCTGTATCGCCTTACCTCAATGTTTTCATGAAAGACATTTTCTCTTTTGATCTCTATTTCTGTCTACTTTTTTTTTTTTTTTTTAAGAACAGCAAGTCCCAATCTTAGGAATATAGCTGCACAACACTGCAGCACAGGAAACCAGGGTTGATATGTCCACAGCTTCAGGAGATGGGACTAACAGAAGACAGCAATAAAGTTTAAGTGGTTCTTGTTTCCAGACTCCTGTTTACCTGCCCTCGAAGGGCAAAACAGTCTTCTCTTTGGGGGACATTCTATATGGTCTTTAAATGACTTAAATGGCTGTTTACCCTAAGAGCATTTCTTAAGTTACTGTCCACTATCACAATGGTAGGGAAAGGAGTCTGAGTTCCCTCTAGGAATTTTAAGTTTTGTATTTTAATTCTTATAATAACCTATTTAAAAAAAAATCAACACAAGCATATTCTCAATCATCTAGATGACAGAGAAAAATAATAAAATTTCTGCATCTGAATTTACTTTTTTGTTTACAATTCCAGTAACACCCACTCTCATGTGCACAAACGAGGAACCAGCATAAGTGCACTTATTACATAATGCATATGTATGAAGTGAAAACCAGATTATGTCAAAAGACGCCAGATGAATGAAAGGTTGAGAGTCCTTTTAATAGACAAAAAAGATGGGAGAACTGAGTCATTATTCTATACATGGTACAGGAATGGAAATCTAAATAAACGGGCTTTACATAGACAATTCAGGTTTGAAAAGCATTAATATAAGATATGGAAACATCAAGAATTCAAGAGGGCAAAGGAAGATTTAAAGCATACATATTTAGCACAGCTCTTTCGCTGGCTGCATTTTAATTATAATCAACTATTTCTCATATTCTACTCTAGCTAATACTTGCATTAGAGAGATATAATTCAGGGGGAAAATGCAGAATTTGACACACACTAAATACAGTGCCCCCTCCCTTTTATCTACAGGGGTATGTTCCCAAGACCCTCACATGGATGCCGAGACTGCAAGTACTACTAAACCCTACATACACTGGTTTTCTCTATACATACATACCAGTAATAAAAGCTTACTTTATAAATTAGGCACAGTAAGAGGTTAACAACAATAACTAATAATAAAATAGAATAATTATAATATCTGTAATAAAATAATGTGAATGTAGTATCTCTCTCAAAATATCTTATTATACTACATCACTTATTTCAGACAGAGGTTGACCAAGTGTAACTGAAACCTTAGATAAAGGAGGACTAGTGGCAATCTTGATAAATAATAATAATAATAATAATAACGGAGGATGGGGACTGTTAAATAGGATCTCATGGACTCAATTTCAGCATTATATTTGTCAGAAACTCTATAAGGAGGGTAATATGTGATGAATACTTAGATTACACCAAAAAGAATTTTTCCTTTTCCTCATAAAAAGAACATCATTATTAAAGAAAATATGAAAGTTTGAAAAGGTAGAACAAAGAAAATAAAATCGTGCACTTTCTTCTTAACCAAACTACTGTTGGCATTTTGGAATATTTCCCTGTATTTATTTAATACACAGAATTCTCTTTGTTGTTTTTCCCTTAACACAGCTGAAGTCATAGTATACTGCAAATCACTTATTATAAACAATTTAACTTGCAATAACTATAATGGACTCAAACTGTAATGCAGCCCCTAAATCCAAGTAGGCCACCTGAGATTTTCTGGGTTTAGAGTCAGGTGAGAATCCCTAAATATCTTCTGACCCAGATTTAAAATAAGCCTTGAATACAAAGGTCAAAGAACACTTTTGAATCTCAGACTATTTAGTGCTTACCATAAACTTTTAAAAGGGGGAGGAGGCAAGATCGTGGTCTGTTGACCAGGTTGTAGTAAAAGCTACAACCTATAATTCTGGCACTAAAATACTATTGAGGTCTTTGATTCTAAATAGGAAATAAATAGTTAGTAATGAGAATTTTCTGAAGATAGATAATGAGATTATGAGAACTTAAAGAAAAAGTAACTGGAATCATAACATACATAATTAAGAGAGAGAGAGAGAGAGAGAAACATACTTTGATTCTACAGAGTGTAAATTATTTCACCTATAGCCCTAAATTACTTCATTTCTAATTATGAAAGATCTATAACCAACTAAATGAACTTAACAGTATATAAAATGAATTCTTATAAGTACATTTTAAAATACAGAAAGTCTCTCCTTAAAATACATATTATAAAGTTGATCATTTGTAACTCATGACACATACACACACACACACACACACACACACACACACACACACACACACACAGAAGTTTAATCCCGGCTTTGTCACAAGCCATCCATGTAATCTTGGGTAAGTCACTTTGAATCTTTGGTCAGAGTTTCTGAACTTGTAAAATGACGAAGTTAGAGATTCACTCTACTTATAAACCCTACTGAGAAATTTTATTTTTTTCCTCTTCATAATCTCACAAATCAAACTGAGGTGAAAACACTTTTTAATAAAATCTCTCTTAAAATCATTCCAATTAAATACCAAAGAAAAAAAAAAAAAGGTTCCCTGGTACATTAGCAATTATGCTCTTTAGAACTGGTTCCATCTAATGTTAAGGTTAGGTTTTTCCAAAGGCTAGTGACATCCAGTTAACATATCAATTGTTTTTAATGTATACTCCCAGCAAGATTACATTTGCTTTCTAATCATGTTTCCAAAATGCCAGTAGGAAGGTAAACAAGAGAGGAAAAACACAAAATGCCATCTATAATAAGGTACGTGTTTTAACAGTTTAAAAGAATAATGTTTGAAATGTATGGTATGCTATATGATATTAAACTATACACCTCTATGTAAATAAACTTCTGAATTTTAAGTTGTCAAAATTTTATATAAGATCCTACTCCTAAATCAAATTTTGTACTTTAATGATGTAAGTACATTGTCCTTACCTTGCAAATAAAAAACCAGGCTAGAAACTGTCTACACGAAGTCAATGAGACTGAAACTATATAAAGTCAATGAAACACTCAAGTACAGCTACACAACTATCTTTATATGCAGAACTGCTTGTATTCATGCAACTATCTGATCTCAAAATAGTTTAGTTTAAGAACGAGAAATCTGCTTTAGTTAACTATTGATTAATATACTTAAAAAAAAAAAAACTGACTCACCTTCGTCCAAGGATGTGCCTTAATTTGAGGGAATTTAAATTCTGTGTAGTTTGGGTTCATTTCTCTGATTTGCTCCCTTGTTGGAGTTCCCAGGACCTAGATAAAGAAAGCAGATTATTGCCATCTTTTCCTATATATTTAGAAATTTATGTTTTAAGGCATTGGATTCACTTAAAAAAGGAATTCTCAACTTAAATAAAATACTTAACTCATTAAATAGAGCAGTGCTATGATCTGAATATGTCCCCCAAAGCTCATGTGTTGGAAACTTAATACCCAATTCAACAGTGTTGAGAGCTGGGATGTTTAAATGGTAATTAGATAATAGCTCTGCCCTTGTGAATGGACTCACATCATTAAAGTGGAAGCAGGCTTGTTATTTCAAGAGCGAGTTGGTTAGCAATGTAAGTTTGGCTCCCTCTCACTCTTGCCCTGTCTTGACTTTCTGCCTTCCAACATGAGATGATACAGCAATGAAGGCCATCACCAGATGTGGGCCCTTTGACATTGGACTTTCCAGTCTCTGGAACAGTGAACCAAGTAAATTTCTATTGTTTATATATTACCCAGGATTGGTATTCTGTTATAGCAGCACAAAACAGACTAAGGTAAACAAACTTTGTGAAAGCCTTTTATCTGTAGCTGACTATAGATTTCATGCTGTATTACCATAGACAGACTTCTATGATAACAATAATGTTAAATTTGGGTCAATAAAAAAGATTACCATACTCATAAATATTCAAGTAAAAATCAGGTATATTTGTTTTCTCTAGAAAAACTATCTATTGCAATAATCACATCTGAGAGTATTTTTTCTTCACTTAGTTCAGTATAGCCAAAGATTATACAGCTGTCCCTTGGTATCCAGATTGTTTCAGGAGCCCCCCGAGGATACCAAAATCCAGACACGTTCGAGTCCCTTATATAAAATGGCATAATAGTTGCATATAACCTACTTACATCCTCCTATACTTTAAATCATCTTTAGGTTATTATAATACTTAGGTTATGATAATACTTAAATAGTTGTTACATTGTATTGTTTTTAAGTTGTACATTGTTCTTTATTAATGTATTTTTACATTGTTATTTTCTGAATATTTTTGATCTGCAGTTGGTTGATTCTGCAGATGCGGAACCTGCAGATATGGAGGGCCAATTGTATTATCAATGTATCAGGTAAACTTTATTATAAACCCTCAATAATTCATTCAGTCGTTGAATACTTAGTGTCCCTTGTATACAAGGAACTATGTTAGGACTTTTGGAGGATACAAAGAACAAGAGATTTCCTGCTACCATAAACTTACATATTTGTATGTCCAAAAAGTATAACTACAGTACACAACAAAAATGTATTGAGCACTTCATTGTCTCTAGAGCTATACTAGGGACTGAACAAAGCAAAGCACATGGACCTGGCTGTACAAGATGGATGACAGGAAGAAACATTAAATGCTAAAACTTGAGGACTTTGAAGAGAAACACTACATATTACTCATCTTTATAAGACCTTGTATAAATCAAATTTGTTGAAATAAAATATTAAACCAGTTACAGTTCAAGAATAGTTGCACAGAAGTAGAAGAAAGGAATGGTAAGTACTAGATTTGTGGTGGCAACGAGTGAACAATCAGGCATAATTCTGTAACCATTCAGGGCAAAGTGAGAATTTGTCATGTTTTTGTTATTGGTTCTAATTCTTTAGACTCTGCTAAAACTTTCAGAACTTCATTCGAACTTTTAAAAGTTTGTTCTTTAAAAGACACTTAAGAAAATGAAAAGGTTAGCCACGAACTGAGGTATTTAGAATATATAAAAAACTTACAATTCAAAATAAGACAAGCCAATACAAATCAGCAAAAGATATGTACAGGCATTTCACCAAGGATGACATAGAGATGGCAAATAAGCACAAGAAAAGATGTTCGGCATCATTAATCATTAGGGAAATGCTAATTAAGACGAGATACCACTATATACCCAATAAGAAGGCTAAACTTAAAGACTATGTATAACAAATCTTGGCAAGGATGTAGAGCAACTGAAGCTCTCACCATTGATGGTGGAAATGTGAAATGGTATACAGCACCTTAGAAAACAGTTTGGAAGTTTCTTAAAAGCTAAACATACACGTATCATACAACCCATCATGCCCACTCCTAGGTACTTACCCAAGAGAAATGAACGCATATGTTCATACAAAGACTTGTACACAAATATGCATAGCATATGTTTTGCAACTGCTAAACAGTAGAAACAAACCAAAATGGCATCGACAAGTAAATAAATGGTACATAGCCATACAGTAAAATATTACTCAGTAATTTAAAAAGAACATGGATGAATCTAAAAATAATAAAGCTGAGTGAGAGAAGCCAGACCAAAAAGAGTACCTAAAGTATAATCACATTCATGTAGAATTCTAGCAAATTTTCTACCTATAGTGACAGAAGATCTACAGTTTTGAGAAGCAGGACTACAAAGGGACACTAGGAAGCTACTGGGATTACGAATGTTCATTATCTCAGTTTCACGGGTGTAAGCATACGGCAAAATTTATCAAGTTGAACACTTCAAATATGTGCAGTTTTTAAAAATATTTCTGTGGATACACAGAATATATCTGTGGAATATATGAGACACTCTGATGTAGGCATACAATGTGTAATAATCACATCAGGGTAAATGTGGTATCCATCACCTCAAGCATTTGTCCTTTGTTTATTTTTATTTATTTATTTATTTATTTTAGAGACGGAGTCTTGTACTGTTGCCCAGGCTGGAGCGCAGTGGCATCATCTTGGCTCACTGCAAGTTCCACCTCCTGGGCTCACGCCATTCCCCTGCCTTACCCTCCTGAGTAGCTGGGACTACAGGTGCCTGCCACCACGCCTGGCTTATTTTTTGTATTTTTTAGTAGAGACGAGGTTTCACAGTGTCAGTCAGGATAGTCTCGATCTCCTCACCTTGTGATCCACCCACCTCGGCCTCGCAAAGTGCTGGGATTACAGGTGTGAGCCATCGTGCCCGGCCTATCCTTTGTTTCATAAACAACCCAATTATACTCTAAGGTATTTTTCAATATTTAATTAAATTGTTATTGTGTATAGTCACCCTGTTGTGCTATGAAATACCAGATTTTATTCTTTCCATTGTTTTGTACCCATTAACCATCCCTATTTCCCCTTCAACTGCCCTTCTCAGCTTCTGCTAACCATCATTCTACCCTCTATCTTCATGAGTTCAATTGTTTTAATTTTTAGCTCTCATAAATAACTGAGAACATGTGAAGTTTGTCTTTCTGTGCCTGGCTAAACACAATGACTTCCGGTGCCATCTATGTTGTTGCATATAATAGAATCTCATTCTTTTTGAGTATATATATATACACACACACACACACACACACACACACACACATATATATCACATTTTCTTTATCTATTCATGCAGTGTCCATGCTGATGAACACTTAGGTTGCTTCCAAACCTTGGCTATTGTGAAGAGTGTTGAAATAAACATAGGAGTGCAGTTATCTGTTCAATATACTGATTTCCTTTCTTTTGGATATATACCTAGCAGTATGACTGCTAGATGGTATGGCAGCTCTATTTTTAGTTTTTTCAGGAGCCTCCATACTGTTCTCCATGGAAGCTGTACTAATTTACATCACCACCACCAACATACAAGGAATTCTGTTTTCTCCACATCCTTGTCGGCATTTGATACTGCCTGTCATTTAGAGATAAAAGCCATTTTATCTGGGGTGAGATGATATCTCATTGTAGTTTTGATTTGCATTTCTCTGATGATCAATGATGTTGAGCACCTCTCATACACCTGTTTGCCATCTGTATGTATCCTTTTGAGCAATGTCTATTCAGATCTTTTGTCCATTTCAAAATCAGATTATTAGATATTTTTCCTATAAAGTTGTTGAAGCTTCTTATATATTCTGGTTATTAAGCTCTTGTCAAATATTTTCTCCCAATTTGTGCATTGTCTCTTCATTCTGTTAACTGTTTCCTCTGCTGTGCAGAAGCTTTTTATCTTGATGTGGTCCCTATGTGTAGTTTCCTGTATGCCAATTACACCTGTAATAAAAACTTTCAGAAATTATTTAACTATTAGAATACATAAAGTTTGGGTAAGATAGATGGAAGAATATTCTGAACTACAGAATCATTATTGACATAAATCAAAAAGGAATCTAGTTAAAAATAAACTGACCTTTAACTGTGTATAAGGTAATTTCTGAGCAAACTCCTAATGTTATTGGAAAGAAAATAAAAAGGTGACTGCAAAAATAATCTAAATTATTAACACTTATTCTAACCCCTATTTCTAACATTGTTCTGGTGATATGTGCATGTGTCTGTGTATGCGTATACATGTACCTGGTGAGAAGGTGAGGAGTGAAAAATGAGGGAGCAGTATTAATAAGCTTATCAATAATTCTGTCACATGCAACGCTACTGGATTCTTTTGAGCTGAAAACAAACAACGGTGGCAATGACATGAATAAACGAGTGTTTATAAATGTATACCTTCAGTGACCCTACAACCTACTGATTTCCATTTCAAGGTATTATACCCTAATAGAGAAATTCTTATACCTCTAAAGCAACATTGTTCATAATAATAAAATACTGCCAATAAAAGCAAAAATCCACCAGTAGAATTAACAAATAAATTGTGGCGTAGTCATACAATAATATACTAACTAGCAATGAAGAGGACTAAACCAGAGCTACACATACCTTTATGGATGAATCTCACAAACAATGAATGCACACAGTATGACTGCCTTATATAAAGTTCAAAATCAGACAACACATAGTTTACATAGTAAAACTGTGTAAAACTAAATAAAAAACATAAGAATACTCATCATTAAAATCAAGTACGGATTATCTAGTTTAACAAAGAGGATGTGGAAAAGGGGGCTGTGACTGGTATGGGGCAAAAGTAATTCTTCTATCTCTAATTCTTAATGTAAGCTGTAGTTACATGAAGATTTACTATTGTACTTAAAACAATATATTTGTATATATTTTTCATTATATTTAGAAATAACCAAAATGATACTTCAGAAATGCCCACTCTTGAATGAGTATTTCTTGTACAGTCATCCTCTATATATTCAGTACTTTGCTAACGTAAGACACAGTACTAACTCTCCAAAAGAAATGAGAATTATATGACGTCCATTAGTAAATGCACCTGTTTACTGTGTGAACAGAAATCACATGGACTTCTTAAGCATTCAGCTAACTTTCCTATCGAGGTTATGGGGGATAATTCAAGAGCTGCTGATATGGTTTGACTATGTTCCCACCCAAATCTCATTTTGAATTGTAGTTCCCATATTTCCCTTATGTTGTGGGAGGAACCCAGTGGGAGATAATTGAATCATGGGGGCAGTTTGTCCCATGTTGTTCTCATGATAGTGAGTAAGTCTCACAAGATCTGATGGGTTTTATAAAGGGGAGTCTGCCTGCACAAGACAAGCTCCCATCTCTTGCCTGCCACCATCCATGTAAGATATGACTTTGCTCCTCCTTGCCTTCTGCCATGATTGTGAGGTCTCCCCAGTCATGTGGAACTGTAAGTCAATTAAACCTCTTTCCTTATTAAATTACCCAGTCTAAGGTATGTCTTTATCAGCAGCGTGAAAATGACTAATACAGTTACAATGTATAACGTAAGTCAGGATGTTCCTTGAAATGAAAGTTTTACAATTCTTGTTTTTTTTTTTTTTACTTATAACCTAAGAATATTCCTAATGGAAGCAAATCTGTGAAATATACAATAGAACAGTTGAGAAGCATGTGCTTATACACAAAGTATGCTTAACATATAAACTTTTAATAATTTATTTAAGGTACACCATGTGTGTGTACTCACTCTCACATCCTTCTCCCTAAACTCACTGTCTCACAGCCACTTAGATCTAAACATTTTACCTAATATTATGTCAAGGAAAATTTCAAACAAAAAAGTTGTAAAAGTTTTACAGTGAACACCAACCCACTATATCCACTATCCATATTCTCCAACTAACATTTTACTCTATTTGGTTCATCACATATCCAACCCTCTATCCATACATCAATCCAACTATTTTTTGATGCATTTCAAAAGATGTTGCAGATATCAGCACACATCAGCATGCATATAATTAAGGTTTGATATTTACAACTTTGTAAGTATTTTTTACATACCTTGAATCCTCCTTTAATATATACCAGAAAACGCACATGGAAAATCTTTATCACAATGGGAAATAATCTGCTTTGATGAATAGTGATGATATTTAAAAAGTATTTTTTTTCTTCTGCAACTCATTCCTTTATAAAGATTTATACACTTTTACTGTCAGTTTTGCTGTTGATTTGCATTTATTTCACCTGGGTTCCACACTGGTTAAAACAAGGTTTCTTTATTATACTTACAATCAGTGGTCAGAGTTTTAACTAGCTATATTCTTTACCTTCAAAATGTAGTTATCACTGACTTTTAAGAGGCTTTAACTACTAACCTGTAAATAGAATTGTTGTTGATGTATTCACTATAAATTATTTTTAAAAAGCAATTAACTAAAAAAAGTCTGTCAGCACAAAATGGCAAAGAAAATCCTATTCATCCATTTACCATCACATGACTGTGAATCATGAAGGCTATTAGATGGGAAACAGAGATCCTAACATTACAGTATGTTCCATGTTTAATTCAACTACTATCATTTTTCTAGTCTTTTCCTTATTGTTTTTTAAATCTTAACACCAGGTTCTCCTTAGGGTGGCTGACAGTGGGATTTACAACATATTAAAAAATACTAAAAATTCAAAAAGCTCTCAAATTTGAAACACTGAAGAATATTTTATTACGACAAGGTCCTCACAATATAGGAAAAAAACTACTTACTTCTGTTGGTGACTTCTAATGATAAACCAATTAAAATAAAAATTTAGGGAGCAATTTAAAAATGCCTACTATCCCTAGACGTGACCAAGAATGGTCACAAAAAAAATATTTAAAAAAAATGGAAACTAGATGAGAGATTTTCTAATTCAGGGGTCAGCAAACTTTTTCTGGAAAGGGCCAGACAGTAAATATTTAAAGCTTGTGGGACACAAAGTCTCTGTCACTGCTCAACTCTGCAACATAAAAACAACCACAAACAAAAGTTTATTTACAAAAATGGGTAGCAGATTGTGTTTGGCCCCTGGACTCTACTGTGTTGACCCTTAATCTAGTACAAACATTTTTAAACATGAGAAAAACAGACCCAGAAGGAGTATCTTTTCAGAGGTCATAACTAGAAATAGAGCTAGAAAGGAATTTAAACCTTATTAGTGGTAAACAAATTTTAGGAGGTGGCATCAAAGAATCTGGTTATTGAATGTGGCTAGAAGGTAAACAATTTCAGTAGTTGTGAAAAATCTTGATGATATTAGGCATGAAGGAGTAGATCTGGAAGAGAAAATAATATTTGAGATCAGACATTCAGGAAGAACCAGGAAGAGCTCTCCACCAAGTGGTGGACATCAGATATATTACTTAGAAGAGAGCTTGAGGCTAAAAGAACTGCTTTGGTAGTACCTGTGGTATAAGCGCTAGGTGGCTGTGACAGTGTATAACAGTCAAAGCAGACAAAGAAGAGTGCTAAAGATGGGCATACAAATATACAGAAAAAAGAGAAATTTAAACAGAAGGCTGAGATAGAAGTACAAGGAGTTGGGCGACGTCCCATGGACAGTGACACCATGGGGGCCAAGGAAGGTGAACACTTAAAGGACAAAGTATCTTATGACACAATGAACCCAGGCAAAAAATAAAGTCCAAAAGGTGTTCACTGCAGGTGGCCATTAAGATTTCCTTTCTGATCTTGCTGAGGTCATGAGAAGAGCAAGCCGACTACAATCACCTGACATGAGTTTAGTGGAATTAAGTTTTCCTTTCAAAACGTACTGGCAGTGAGAGAAAGGAGAGAACAAAGAACAAATATTTATTAAGCACATAGCATGTAAGAGCAGTGTGCTAGATGTATCAATTTTCTTTTCTAACTACCAATCAAACTACCAATGTCATTTTTCATGCTACTCCTATCAAACTACCAATGTCATTTTTCACAGAACTAGAAGAAACTATTCTTAAATTCATATGGAACCAAAAAAGAGTCTATATAGCCAAAGCAATCCTAAGCAAAAAGGACAAAGCCAGAGGCATCACATTACCTGACCTCAAACTATACTGTAAGGCTACATTAATCAAAACAGCATCACATTTCTACAGTTGACAAAAATAAGCAATGGGGAAAGGATTCCCTACTCAATAAATGGTGCTGGGATAGCTGGCTAACCACATGCTAAAGAATGAAACTGGACCCCTATCTTTCACCATAAACAAAAAGTGACTCAAGATGGACTTAAGATTTAAATGTAAGACCTCAAACTATAAAAATTTGACACTAAAACCTAGGAAACACTATTCTAGACATTGGCCTTGAGAAATAATCTATGACTGAGTTCTCAAAAGCAACTGCAATAAAAACAAAAATTGGTGAGAACTAATTAAAGAGCTTCTGCATAGCAAAACCAACCACCAAAAGAATAAACAGACAACTTACAGAATTGGAGAAAATAGTCACAAACTACACATCTGACAGGTCTCCTACCCAGAATCTGTAAGAAACTTAAATCAACAAGCAAAAAACAAATAACCACATTAAAAAACAGGCAGAAGACATGAACAGAAACTTCTCTAAAGAAGACATACAAGTGGCCAACAAACATGAAAAAAATGCTTCACAATCACTAATCATCAGAGAAATGCAAGTCAAAACCACAATGAGATACCATCTCACATCAGGTACAATGGCTAACTAAAAAGTAAAAAAACAACAGATGTGGTGAGGCTGCAGAGAAAAGGGAACACTTATATGCTATTGGTAGGAATGTAAATTAGTCCAGCCACTGCAGAAAGCAGTTTAGAGATTTCTCAAATAACTTGCTTGACCCAGAAATGCCATCACTATGTATATATCCAAAAGAAAAATTGTTCTACCAAACAGATACAACCACTTGCATGTTCATCATAGCATTCTTCACAATAACAAAGACATGGAATCAACTTAGATGCCCATCAATAGTGGACTAGACAAAGAAAATGTGGTACATATACACCATAGACTACCACGCAGCCATAAAAAAAATTATGTCCTTTGCAGCAACATAGATGCTGCTGGAAGCCATTATGCTAAGCAGATTACTGAGTAGAAAAGCAAATACTGCATGTTCTCACTTATAAGTGGGAGCTAAACACTGGGTACTCATAGACATAAAGATGGCAATAATACAAACTGAGGATAACTAGAGAGGGAAAGAAGGCTGCAAAACTAACTATTGGGTACCATGCTCAGTACCTGGGTGACAAGATCCTTCATACCTCAAACCTCAGCATCACACAAGATACCCAGGCAACAAACTTGCACATGCACCCCTGAAACTAAAATAAAAGTTGGAAAAAATATTTTAAACTGTTAATAACAGAGGTCTTTAGCAACCGAATACTATGAAGAAACAGTCATCTAACTGGCTAAACAAGATAAAATTGAGTATAAAAAATCTAAAACTTATTTTAAAATGCTTTGTAAAATATACTTAATAGAATGCCATGCAAAGGCTTGCACTGTATTATTATTTTTTAAAAGGCTATTACAGACTTCTGCATCTAGCTGTGATGAAATAATGAACACTGAAACTGCCCCCCAGGTGTAAACAACTAAGAAACTGGCTGACAAACAAAATTCAACATTTTTAAAGAAGTAGGAAAATATAAGAGAAAAAATCAAGTCAGTCAACAGACACAGATCCAGAAATGACAAGAGATGACAGAATTAGCACATAAGCACTTTAAAATAGCTATTATAACAAGGAGAGAAATAGAAGATATAAAAAAGAACCAAATGGAAATTATACAGTTAAAAAATATAGTATGTGAAATTAAAACTTCACAGGAGAGGATTAACAGGTTAGACACAGGGAAGAAACTGAATCACTGAATTAAAAAAATAGCAATAGAAACTATCAAAGCTGAAGCATGGAGGGAAAAAACATGTACAAATGTGACTTGAGTCTGATGGTGGGAAGTAGGGCAGATGCAGAAAAATTATTTGAAGAAACATTACCAAAACTTACCCAAATTTTATAAAAACCATGCATTATCCCACAAATACAAGAAGTTCAATGAACTTTAATGAGGACAAATACAAACAATACTATAAAAACTCATAATCAACTGGTAAAAGCCATTCATAAAGTGAAAATCTTCAAGAATGCCAGAAACACATTATAGACAGGGCATATACAGGGTATCAACAGCTGACTTCTTATCAGAAACAATGAAAGCCAGAAGAAAAAGAGAGATCTCTCCAAAGAGTGAAAGAAAAATAAACCCTAGAAACCAATTCTGTCAAGTGAAAATATCCTTCAAAATAAATTTTTAGGCAAACAAAAGCTAACCGAGTTTGTCACCAGCAGATCTTCACCACAAAAAAGTAGTTCAGGATGAAAGAAAGACTTCCAAATGGGCATTCTGATCTACACAAAGGAATAAAGAGCACTGAAAATGGTAAATATGCAGTTAAACGTATGACATTTCCCCCTCATTAAAAAATTCCTCTTGAAGAAATTGCTTAAAACAAAGTAACAACTGTTGCAGGAAGTCAAGGACCCTGAACAGAGGGACTGGCTGGAGCTGTGGCAGAGGAACATGAATTGTGAAGATTTCATTTTAATATGGACATTTATCAGTTCCCAAATAATACTCTTATAATTTCTTATGCCTGTCTTTATTTTAATCTCTTAATCCTGTTATCTTCGTAAGCTGAGGATGTACATCACCTCAAGACCATTATTGTGTTAACTGTACAAATAGATTGTAAAACATGTGTGTTTGAGTAACATGAAATCAGTGCACCTTGAAAAAGAACAGAATAACAGCGATTTTCAGGGAACAAGGGAAGACAACCGTAAGGTCTGACTGCCTGCAGTGTCGGGCAAAATAGAGCCATATTTTTCTTCTTGCAGACAGCCTATAAATGGACATGCAAGTAGGGAAGATATCGCTAAATTCTTTTCCTAGCAAGGATTAATACTCTGGGAAAGGAATGCATTCCTGGGGGGAGGTCTATAAACAGCTGCTCTGTGAGTGTCTATCTTATGCTGTTGAAATAAGGACTGAAATACGCCCTGGTCCCCTGCAGTACCCTCAAGCTTACTAGGGTGGGAGAAAACCCTGCCCTGGTAAATTTGAGGTCAGATGGGTTCTCTGCTCTCAAACCTTGTTTTCTGTTAAGATGTTTACCAAGACAATACGTGCACTGCTGAACACAGACCCTTATCAAAAGTTCTGCCTTTTGTCCTTTGTCCTCTTTCCTCAGAAGCATGTGATCTTTGTTCTTCCTTTTGCCCTTTGAAGCATGTGATCTTGTGACCTACTCCCTGTTCTTGCAACCCCTCCCCTTTTGAAATCATTTTTATGTGCTGGTTTTGCGGCTCAGGTGGGCATCACGGTCCTACCAATATGTGATATCACCCCCGGAGGCAGAGCTGTAAAATTCCTCTCTTTATACTCTTTCGCTTTATTTCTCAGCCAGCCGACACTTATGGAAAATAGAAAGAACCTATGTTGAAATATTAGGGGTGGGTTCCCCCAATAAACAACAAATATTTTAAGGATTATAACATGTAGAATTAAAAAGTATGAAAACTATAGCACAAAGAACAGGAAGGGGAATGGAAATACTGTCACATGGTTCTTGTTTTCCATATGACATTGTATATTACTACTTGAAGACAGATTGTAATATATTGATGCACATTTTAAATCCTAGACCAACCTCTAAAAATGCAACAAGGAAGTATAACTTAAAAGCCAATAGAAAAAATAAAAACTACTGTTTTAATCCATAGGTGGCAGTAAAAGAGGGGGAAAAAGAGAGGAAAGGAAAGATGGGATGAAAAGAAAACAAATACCAAGGTGCAAAACTTAAACTCAACCACAGTGATAATTACACTGAATGCAAACAGTCTAAGTACTTTAATTAGAAAGGGAGAAATTGTCAAACTCAATTAAAAAACACCTAACTATATGTCTGTAAGAAATGCACTTTAAATTAAAACACATAGATTAAAAGTAAAAGAATGCAAGAAATTATACCATGCAAATACTAATCATAAGAAAGATAGAGTGCCTATATTAATTTAAGAAAATGAAAACTTCAGGATAAGAAAATTAAACAAAAATAAAGAGGGGCATTTCCTAATGATAAAAGTCATTTTAAGACTAAAACTAAAATTATTGAGAAGACCATGTGTTGATGAGAATGTGGAGCACTGGAGTGTTGTTGGTAGGAGTGTAAAATAGTAAAACTGCTTTGGAAAATAGTTTGGTAACCATACACTTACTTACCATATGATCAGCAATTTCAGTCCTACTTTTTTATTCAAGAGAAATATAAACATATGTCTGCAAAAACACTTGTAAACAAACATTCACAGGAGCTTTACTCATAATAATCAAAACTCCAAAACAAGTCAAATGTCCATTCACAGGTGAATGGATAAACACATTGTGGTATACTCATAACACAGAATACAACTCAGCATAAAAAGGAATAAACAGGTGATACAGACAACAACACTGACGAATCTCACAAACATGATATTGAGCAAAAAAAGCCAAATACAAAAGAAATATATTTTGTTTATGAAATTCTAGAATAGGCATCTGTAGTGACAGAAAATAGATCAATGATCACCTGAGACAGAAGATGGGAAACTGACCACAAAGGAGAATGAACAGGGTGACCAATCATCCCAGTTTGCCTGGGACCATCTTGGCAAACCCCTCATACTGGGCAAACTGAGACATTTGGTCATTCCAGGCTATAAAAAGAAACATTTTTAGGATGATAGAAATGTTCTAAATCTTGACCAGGGTAGTGGTTACATGGCTTTGTTTGTTGAAATTTACTAAACTGTCATTTAAAATGGCTATATTATACATAAATTATATTTCTATTAACTTGATTTAAAAAGTAAAAAAAAAAAAAAAAAAAACAGGGACCATTATGTAACTTGTGTTGCCTTTACTAAATGCAAACAGATGTTTAACCTTCTTAAATTACTATTTATAAGGCTAGCATTAAAAGTATCAGAATCTGTCAAACCCTAAAATCAGAACTATTTTATATACAATATGCATATTTTTTTAAGAAACCAAAGATGAGACATAATCAAGAGGCATTTAAAAAACTTTTCAGTCTCTGAAGTTATTTACATTTCAAAACATTTATTTAGTGCCTATCCTCAAGAAGCTCTACGGCAGAGAGACTTGTACATAAATCAACAACAATCAGGTGACAGCAGTATAGCAAAGTAAGTATAGGTAATGTGTGAGGTGAAAGTGCTACACTGCAATGGAAAGAGGAATGGATTCAGAAGGTTCTGGAAGGGGAGTCAAGAGCTGATTTTACTTAAGGAATGTAGTAGGCAAATGAATAAAAAGTACATTCTATGCACACTAGGTGTGTAAGTGAAAAACAGCATGCTAAAAGAGAATAAGGATTGGATTACAGATGGATGATATAATTAAAGGTTAAAAGGCAAGCAAGTGACAGATATGAAAAGATTCTGAATGCATGACTATCTTTAATATCACAAACATAAGACATTTTAGCAACAATCCTATTTCAACCTCTGAGTATATCTTTAGGTTTTATATTAAGATTTTATTAGGTTCAAAGAATATTTCTACCTGATTTACTCCGGCTGAATTCTACATTTGGAACTTTTGGAACAGAATAATTGAACAATAATTTTATAGATTAAAAAAGATGTTCGATAAATTCTCATTTCATACACAAAACAAGTCTGAGGGTTCACTTGAATTTTAAGAGATGGAAATTTTTTTCCCCAAAACGTTTAGACTAAAGACATATACTTTGAGTAATTAATACTTATTCCTGGATTTCCTGAAAAGTGAGTCCTTTTTTTCACTTAAAGGAAGTTAAACCACATGGAAATGTTTTATGCACTCTTCTGTAAGTATATTTCATACAAAAGAGGGGGGAATTTTAAAAACTATCACACCAATGGGAAGAGAACATATTCTCAGTTATCTATTACTAGAACTCATGACCTTTCCATTTGTTGCAAAAAGCACCAAGATCAGCCTGCCCCACCCCTTTGGGGATACTGTTTATCCCCTTACTATTAAATCAATCATTTTATCTGTTTCTGGTCCCACCTGGTTACAAATTTATCCAAACACTGAAAAACATCAACACAGGAATTATGAGTTGATAATTACTGTCTTCAAAGAAATAATATGGCCCAAGAAGCACGTGACAAAAAGCAACTGACAAAAGCTCTGAAATGCTAGTATTTCTTCCACAACCTTGTTTATTTTATAGTTCAACACCAGAGGTCGCCAAACTTCAGCAATAGAGGTGCACGTGCAGCCTTTAAGAGCGAAGTAAAAGAAAGTCTATTAGGAATGTTGCTGCTCCACTTAAATCCTGCAGTTGCTTTCAACTGCTTACAAGCTAATGTGATCTGGCCACTGTCAACAGCTCCAGTCTTCTCTTTCCCAGTAAACTCATATTCTATCAACCCCACCAGGCAGAACCTTAAGTGACAACCATAAAGAAACACACGAAACCCAGTTTTACTAAATATTTATCCACTCCCTTCCCCTCCCTATCTGGTAAAAATACATTTTGATGTTTCAAGATTCAGCTCAATGGTTAGCTGTTCTATGAAGGCTTTCCAGACAGCACTACTCTTAAGTGAAATGCCTCTGCCTTTGTACTCTGCTCAGACATCTGGAGTAATAATACTGGGTTTGCCCTATTGCCCTCAGTTGTTCCTCTCCTCCCATCCACCAGTCTCTGAAGCCCCTGAAGGTGAGAACCCTCTAAGTTCTTGCCCAGCACCCAGTAAACACGGTTCACTAAATTAATGCACGTAGTTAACGTGGTATGTACCTTGAAAGACTAAAGGAATGTATGGCTAGGCCTATAGACAATGAATTCAATAAAGGCTTTAAAAATAAAATTATATAACACAATATAATCATTGTATAAATGGTTGAATACCTAAACATCTTCATTTCTTTTCTGCATAAAAGAACTGCATATGGAAATTAGAGTGTTGGGTTACGTTAGGTTGGCTGTTACATCCTCATCAGTTGCTAGAAATTTTAATTGTTCCCTTTTTTGGCGATTTAACATTGCTATAAACTTTGTGTACATGTTTTGTATGGATATAAGTTTTCAATTATCTAGGATATATATCTACAAACTGAATTGCTGGGTCATATAACTCAATGTTTAATATTTTGAGGAAGTGCCAAACTTGTTCAAGGTTTGCATTATTTTACAACCACACCAGCAATGCATGAAGGTTCCAGTTTCCCCATATCCTCACCAACATTAGTTACTGTCTTTTTACTTTAGTCATTATGGTGAGTGTGATAATAGTATTCATTATGGTACTGACTTTCATTTCCTTGATGAATAATGATGTTGAGCATCTTTTTGTTTGCTTACTGGCCATTTGTGTAACTTCTTTAGAGAAGTGTATGCAGATACTTTGTCCATTTTTCAAGTGGGCTTTCTTGTTATTATTGAGTTGTAAGAATTCCTTATATACTGTAGAGACAAATCCCTTACCAGACATAATTTGTAAAAATTTTCTCCAATTCTTTTAACTTTCTTGACGCTGTCTTCTAAAGCACAAGTTTTAAAATTTGACACAGTCCAATTTACTTGTATTTTCTTTTGTAATTTGTGCTTTTGTGTTACAGGTATGAAAATATTGACTAATTGAAGTTTACAAAAATTTGTAACTGTTTCCTTCTAAGAGTTTTATAGTTTTGGCTCTAACTTTAGGTCTTTGATTCATTCTGAATTCATTTGTTTTTAATTAACTGACGAATTATAACTGTATACAGTTTTGAGATAAACAGTGATATTATGGGTACACTGTGGAACAAAAGCATCAGATTAATTAACATACTGATTACATTAAATACTTATCATTTGCTCCTCCTGTCTAACTATAATTTTGTACCCTTTGAACAACATTTCCCATCCTCTCCACCTTCTGGTAAACACTGTTCTTCTCTCTGCTTCTGGAATTCAATTGTTTCAGAATCCACATATTAGTAAGACCATGTAGTATTTCTCTTTCTATGCCTGACTTACTCTACTTAGCATAATGTCCTCCAGGTTCACTCATGTTGTCACAAATGCCAGAATTTCCTTCTTTCTTAAGGCTAAGTAGTATTCTACTGTAGTGGATATATATATATCATATTTTTCCTTCCATTTATCCACTGATAGGTACTTCTGTTGTTTCCATATCTTGGCTTTCATGAATAGAACTTGGGAGTACAGATATCTCTTTGACATAGTGATTTCAAGTCTTTAGGATAGATACCTAGAAGTAGAACTGCTGGATCATACTGTAATTTTATTTTCAGTTTTTTGAGGAACCTCCATATAGTTTTCCATAATGGTTGTACCAATTTACATTCCTAACAACAGTGTAAAGGATTCCCTTTCCTCCACAAGCCATATAATTTTTGTATATGGTGTGAGGTGGGGGTCCAACTTCATTCTTTTACATATGGATATCCAGTTGTCCAAGCACCATTTGTTGAAAAGACTATTCTTTCCCCATTGAACTGTCTCGGAATCCTTTTCAAAACTCAATTGTCAATAAATATAAAGGTTTATTTCTAGACTCTCCATTCTACTTAATGGATCTATATGGCTACATTCATGCCAGTAATACACTGTCTTGATGACTGCAGTTGTGTAATAAGTTTTGAAAACAAGAAGTGTGGTTGGGCATGGTGGATCATGCCTGTAATCCCAGTACTTTGGGAAGCCAAGGTAGGTGGATCACTTGTTGAGCCCAGAAGTTTGAGACCAGTCTGGGCAACATGGTGAAAACCTATCTATAACAAAGAATACAAAATTTCGCCAGGCATGGTGGTGTGTGCCTGTAGTCCCAGTTACTCAGGAGGCTAAGGTGGGAGGACAGCTTGAGCCAAGAATGTGCAGGCTACAGTAAGCCATGATTGTACCACTGCACTGCACTCCAGCCTGGGTGACAGAGCGAGACCCTGTCTCAAAAAAAAAAAAAAAAAAGTGACTCCTCCAACTTCATTCTTTTTCAAGACTGTTTTGGACTTCATTCTTTTCTTACTAAATGAAAATTTATACTTGGAAACAAGTCATCTCCCTCCCTGCCAAAAAGTTTTAGTTAGGTAAACTACTGAACATAAAGTGAAAAATTCATTCTTGGTTGATACATATTCATAGCAGTCAAAAGACCTTTTTTTCTAGGTGAATTTCAGCTAAAGTGGTATTCTCAAGGAAGAAGTATAAAATAGAAAGAGGGGTATCTGAATCTCTTGGATTAAAACAAAAATACATGTAAAAATCTGTATACACTTCAATCAGTTTTACTTTCCTTTGAGAATCACTAACACTATAGTTCTTTGTAGCACCACAAGCCAAGATTTCCTTCACATTTTCTTGATATCTTATACATCAAATAAACAATAAAATATTGCTATGATAAAGTTTAATTTATATATTAGGCACAGTAAGAGATAAAAAACAATTAAAATGATATACTATAATTAAAGTTCTGTGAATGTAGTCTCTCTCTCTCAAAATATTTTCTTGTACTATACTTATCCTCTTTCTTGTGACGATGTGAGATGATAAAATGCCTATGTGGTAAGATGAAGTGAAGTGAATTACACAGGCCTTGTGACATAGCCTTAGTCTACTAATGATCTTCTGACCATACACCAGGAGGAGGATCATCTGCTTGGAATGATCCCAGATCAGTGAGCCATAATAATGTCCATGGCTGGATGTCAGAAGCAAATGATGTCGATGACTAATGGGCAGGTAGTGTATACAGCATGGATATACTGGACAAAGGGAGGATTCACGTCCCAGGAGGAATGAAGCAGGACAGCATGAGATTTCAGCATACTACTCAGAACAGCATGCAATTTAAAACTCATAAATTGTTTATTACTAAAGTTTTCCACTTAAAAAAATGTTTCTGAACTGTGGTTGGCTCTGGGTAACTAAAACAGTAGAAAGTGATACCTGTGGATATCAGGAGACTACTGCAGTAATAGTAAGAGTAGTAGTAGTGATGCTTACTTCTTAGGGTTAATATAAGAATTAAGTGTGGTAATGAATGTGAAGTGCTTAACCCAGTGCCTGGCACAAAGTAAGGTCTCACTGAGTGGCAGCTTTTATGATGAGCAGTCATTTCTCAATATTGGAAAATGTAGAATTCTGAGAAGCCAGGGATCCACTGATCTTTTTGTCTAAATTATACCACAAACAAGCATCAGTCAAATTGAAAGCCTAGGAAAACAATTATTTAGACAAACATTTGTAACAAAATTGTAACTCTCAACTTCTATAGAACTGTTTTTGTTTACTAACAAAAAAAAAATTGAAAGCAACTACTTTTTCGTAAGTCCTGCAATTGTAAAAAGATATGCTTGCTTAAAAAAATCAACATCACAGAATAGTAAAAAGCAAAAAATAAAAGTTCTCTCCTTTTCACCTTCCCTTAATTCTATTCTCCATTGTAGAATTTGTAGGTCCTTCTAAATCTTTTTCTACAGATAGGCATCAAGAAATGAAGCCCATCTACTTGGCTCCCATAGCATAATCAAAAGTTTATTTGCATCTGTGTTGTACTTTCAAATTTCTTACATAAAATTTCAGTTAGAGATAACTGAAATTACTAGCTTCCCTGTGTAAGACCTATCTACATAGACATCTAAATTGGTTAATGTTAAGAGAAAACTAAACAGTAGTTTAGTAAAGCTGTATTAGAAAAGAAATTAAGAAACTTTAACTGCCTTATAATTTTATTATTGCAAATAATTTAAGATTCAATATGTTTAATGTCAAGCTTTTTAAAAGAGATATACCCAAATTCTAAAGGGCAGTTATGAAAATTATGAAAATTATACTGAAATTCCATTATCAAGAGGTGGAGCATTGACTACTTCTGTCCTAAAACTCTTCTATTCAAAAGCAATGGTCAAATTATTACTATAGCATAAGTAAATGTTTATGAAATAAATGAAACTATCTCTGTAGGAATTTTAATATTTAAAATTAAAAACTTCTACAAAGAGTTGGTTTATTTTAAAATTGTTAGTTTTGTGAAAGTTTAAACCAGAAATAAAACTGTGGACTAAAGTTCATCTTACCTTATTTGAAATTTATGTTTTAAAGTTTGGAGAGTGGAGGGGAGAAATTATTAGTAAAACTTAACAGCATTCCCAGATCCAAAACTTCCTAGATTGCTTATATGGAATTTTTTGGAGACACTTGTCATTTATGTAAGAAAGTTAATAATCAAACTTAGGAAACCCAATGTATCATGTAAACATTTTGAAAGACAATGCTATATCACTTTACCTTAATGCTGTTACTTTCAGAATCAATTATGTAATTCGAAATACAATCATGCAGTGGAATCTATGTAGTCATTAAAAATATACTTAATTGTTCAGTTTTTAAAAGTCTACAAAGCAGTAAGATGGTATTTTTATTTAAATAAAAAGAAAATATAGTATATGAAAATATTTATAGAAGTATTTTTCATGATGTGCTAGAACAGTAAGTGATTTTTTGTCTATTTGTCTCTCTGTGCTTTCTCAGTCTTCTGCATTGAGCATATAAAATCTAAGACTATGTAGTTATAAAAAAAGTAACTCTCATTAAAAATTATTTTCTTTACCAGCATTATACAATCCTTCACAGGACTCTCTTCTATAAAGCTCCACTGCTATGGCCAACTGCAGAGGTGCCAAAGGACAATGTTATACGTCAGTGAACATTATGTTTGGCAAAATTCCTGGTAGAGGTTTTCTAAAAATGTTTTATTTTTTTCCCATGTTTCTGGAACTATATCAGATATTTCTTGAGATTTTTATATTAAGAAAGATTTTAAAGGAAAAAAGCACACTGAGAAGTCCCTAATGGAATTTGTCTTTTTACAAATGCTGTGAAAATCCATGCATTTTTGATATGCAGAGGTCAAACGGCATAACAAAATGATGATCTGACAATTCTATGCATGAAATTAACTTCAGAAAGTTAAATACTTGTGTTTTTCATGCTTAGAAATGATTTTCCATGATTTTCAAATCTGTTCTTATACTTTTAACTTATTCTAAATATAATGTATTTGGATTTTATTCTAAATATTTTACAAAAACCTTCTTATTAGAGGGCAGTGAGGAAAATTAAAAATGTTAGCTAGAATGAGATAAAGTTCGTTTAATTAAACTGTTTTACTCATGCTGTAAATTACTGGCATAGACATCTGAGTCAATAAACAACATACACAACAACCACATTAACTTGTCTTATTAACTCCCAGCTAATTTCAAATTTATGAATGGACAATGGTTTAACAAGTTCATTCAACACAAACCTTAACTGAAAATTATTTTGGTGCCCTCAGATATTAAAACACAAGAATAAAAAAAGTCCCTGCTCAGAAAGTTTATAAAATAGTAAGGCAAAAGTTTATGAAATAATGAGGCAAGTCTACCACATAAAAAAACTTCATAAAGTTTATTTTATGATTATTCACTTTCCTTTTTCTTGCTTAAACTCAAATTCAGAGAAGAGTTACCTATTTTTGCAAGGTTAGCTTCCCCCAGATACTGTGTTATGAGGTTTTCAAGGGAGAAAATGAAAAGAAAGCAGAAGAGAACAGTTTAATACGAGTTCCCTAGTTATCATAAACATTAACAGTGCATGACTGTTACCTTAAAAAAAGTGAGACCTGAACTGGGCATCTATGAGACCACCTTTATGAAAATTTCAAATCTATTCTTAAAGTCATGTTTATCAGTATATGAAAGTATTTGTTTAAAATACAGAATGTCTTAATAACATTTAACTTTGAAAACAAACACATATAACTTCTCTTTTCCAACTTATATCAGGAAAACTAAAATAGCTAGATCAGCATTTCTCAGGAATTTTCATTCAAATGAGACCTTGTATATATTTAACATTTGAGGAACAGATGTTAGCAACAATAGGAAGGAGGGAGGGACGGAGGCAAGCAGAAAGGAGAAAGAAGAAGATTTGGTATTTATTATTTATTTATTTGAGACAGAGTCTCGCTCTGTTGCCCAGGCTAGAGTGCAGTGGCACTGGCTCACTGCAACATCTGCCTCCCAGGTTCAAGCAAGTCTCCTGCCTCAGCCTCTGGAGTTCCTAGGACTAAAGGCGTGCGCCATCACACCTTGCTAGTTTTTGTATTTTTAGTAGAGACAGAGTTTCACCATCTTGGTCAGGCTGGTCTTGAACTCCTGACCTCAAGTGATCTGCCCACCTCGGCCTCCCAAAATGCTGGGATTACAGATGTGAGCCACCACCCCGGCTGTGATATTTATTATTTAATTGATGGACTCACTGACACAGTCTCGCTCTGTCACACAGGTGGAGTACAGGGGCATAATCTTGGCTCACTGCAACATTTGTCTCCCGGGCTGAAGCAATCCTCCCACTTCAGGCTCCCAAGTAGCTGGGGCTATGGACGTGTGCCACTATGCTTGGCTAATTTTTCTATGTTTTGTAGAGACTGGGTTTCGCCATGTTCCCTAGGCTAGTCTCACACTCCTGGGCTTAAGCAATCCACCCACCTCGGCCTCCCAAAGTGCTGGGATTACAGGCGTGAACTAGTGCCCCAACTGGACCAGTAAGATTTGGGGCTATATTAAACACACACACACAACACTCCTATGAAGTTTATTAACCTTCATGCAATAAAACTTAGAACTATACTAAACATACACACACTTGCACAAAATACAAAGCCCATGAGCCTCTGTGCAATGTGTAGTAACTTCCAGTCAATAAATGGATGGTAAACTACTACTGGTAATTCCATCTATCCTGGGCAGCCATGGTCAAGGACGTAGAAGGGACCTAGAAACCAGATATCCCAAAATGCCCTGGATGCTTGGAAATACTTACAATTCTCTTATCTTATATCATTATCAAAACCTCCTATAAGCAGTGATCTTGGAACTTACCTACTGTAGTAAGGTGACATTTCTTAAGTATAAATGCAAGATGACAGCATAGCACATAAACGACGAGTGTTTTGTTTCAGAGTTGGCCTGCTACTACATATCGATCATGGATCATTTTGCAAAAAATAAGTGCTTAATGAAAACGAAGTCTGAAATTATCAGTAACAAAATCTATTAAGCAGGTAGCATAAACTAATATTAGCAGAAAAATGAATTACAAGGACTAACAAAAGTGGTACAAGCAAGCTCTAGACTTAAAGGTTTCTAAGGTATTACAGCAGGCATGAGATAGGGAATTATCACAGATGCTCACTTAGCTTCCTCAAAAATTCTACTTGTATTATTATGAATTAATTAAAATGACAAATCGCCACAAAATTCTAAAATATAATCAGTAGAGAAATGATACAATTCTAATGAGCTAAACGTATATGACAAATAGAATGGCCAATATGCCCAGAGAATTTTAGCATGGTGATGGTGAGCTCAAGTACATCAAATAAAAGCCTAGGGACAGGAGAAATGCTGAATGGTTGTGTAAGAGCAGAGATCAGGAAACTACAGTCCATTGTCTGTGTGAGGCCCATAAGCTAAGAATTAACAGATTTGCAATCAATTTGATGATTAGAAAGTACTAACTTTGAACATCAATTAAAAGAAAGGTTATATTCCCCCAAAAAGAACTCAATTCTTCTGGTTAGTAGAGTTGTATTAAAAAAAAAAAAAAGTACTCAATTATTATACCTCTAACTTCATCAATAAAAAAATTTGTGAAAATGTGTTTTCCCTTTTGTTATTGAAGTATGTATATGATATCCTCGATTTTGCCTTTTGGCCCACGAAGTCTAAAAGATTTTATCTAGTCCTTTACAAAAAAAGTTGGCCAAAAATATTTTACCTAGTCCTTCACAGAAAAAGTTGGCCAAGCTCCGTATTTGAGTATTAATTTACATGATGGGGTAGGCTTTTAGAAAATAAAGAAAGCGGATCACGAGGTCAGGAGGTCAGGAGATTGAGACCACCCTGGCTAGCACGGTGAAACCCCATCTCTACTAAAAAGACAAAAAAAATTAGCCGGGTGCAGTGGCGGGCACCTGTACTCCCAGCTACACCGGAGGCTGAGGCAGGAGAATGGCGTGAACCCGGGAGGCAGAGCTTGCAGTGAGTGGAGATTCACTGCACTCCAGCCTGGGCGACAGAGCGAGGTTCCATCTAAAAAAAAAAAAAAAAGAAAGAAAGAAAAGAAAGAAAGCAAACTATTCAAATTTAGATCTGAGTGTAGCATAGAAATCAAAAAGAAAATAGTTCTGTTAACAAGGGTAAAAGGTTAGATCTGAAACTCAAAGATGGTACCAAAAAGAAGATGTAAATACCACAGTAGTCTAAGCTGCAAACTGTAAGAAACTGTATGGATAATAAAGAAGATCGCTGATTACACACTGATCTTTTCAACCATACTTGTACACAATGACATCTAGCAAAACCACCTTTGATTTTAAAAATCCCTATTTTTAAAGAATGAAGTACAAGGGTTTGAAAAGAACTTGATCACAGTCCTATGTTCATGGTATAAGCTAGTGAGGAGTTACAGCTCAGTATAATAAAAACTAAATTCAAGCTGTCCAATACAGAATAAGCTGCATCCCTAAATAGTAATCTGATGCTGGAAGTGTTCAAGAAAATACTAGAAAATCATTTGTTGGGAATGTAAATAAAAGGTTATTTCATTGTGTGTTGGATAGGACCACATGACCTCTAAGATGATTTTTCAATTTTACAATTCTATGAAACATCTGGGGTATCACACACAAAGCCCCAGAGACAGTAGGTGGTGTTGCTTTGGTTCATTCTAAGGTTTCAGTTTGGACAATCTAGTGATATAAATCTAGACACTAGGTTTTTTTTTTTTTTAAAGGGCCTTCCTTTAAGATCTCAAATATTTAAAACTTGAAAAAATTACATTTAAAAACTCAATTAAAATCTCAGCTCTACTGTTCTTAAAAGGAAACACATATTCTAAGATAATATTTAAATATTTGTTGTTAATAAAGGTGTATGTATGCAAAGCTAAATGAAAGCAGAAGCTGTGTCTGAGCAAAACCAGACACATCTTCTGCTTTCATTCAGCTTTAAATAAAATTTAAAATAAAATTATATTTAATCCATATAGACCCAACAAATAAAATTATATTAAATCCATAAGTCAAATGTTTCTATCAATGATCTAGCCAGACATGTAGGCATTCATTCTTTCATTTTACAAATACTGAATAAATATAAATAGTGACCAAATACAAGTATCTCCTATGTGCTTAGGAGCAGGGAGTATACAGTGAGCAAAAACAGACAAAGCTTCTGCCTTTATTCAGCTTACACACATTTTAGTGAGCTTATAGTCCAATTTTGCTTTTAAGTACTTTAAATAACAGATATATACCTTTCTTGCATCAGATATACATAATAGTTTTTCTAGAATCATACAAGAGAAGAGTAACTCAAATAACCAAAAGGCTGGGGGGCGTTCTTATACCCACTTTATAGCTGAACTTGCTATGTGACCTTGGATTGCTTCCTCCATTTTTTAAGTTTCTCATGTGTGTATATGTGCGATATATATTATTAAAGTAGCACCAAAATTCCTTCCAGTTCAAATATTCTAATTCAACCTTCTCACCTTGATTATTTCCACCAACTGATCCACACCACTATCCCCTGGAAATATTGGTTGTCCTAGTAACAGCTCAGCCAACACACAGCCAGCAGACCATACATCTAAAGAGAAAAGAAAACAAAGCCTTATTAATACTTCATAGCTTGAACTGAAAAATGTTTGTATACATTTTCTAATTTTACTTTGATCACAGAGTAAATATCACAAGGAAAAGATTATACAATCTCAAAACAGAGAAAACTTCATAAAACTTCCCTAATGTTCTTTTTAATTAAATGTTAAACTTACCAAAGAGGAAACCAGACCAATAAGAATATTCTAATAAAGGGTAAAGTCTATTATTATCAAATTTCAGGTATTCAAGTCTTCAAATAACAAGACAGAGGATTACAGTACCAAAGCTATGGCAGGACTATCTATTTATCATACTTAAAAATAATTCAAAGTGACACAATCTCTGCATATTAGTAGGTACTTACAGAGGAACAGCAAGGAAAGGTTCAATCTCTCCCAGACCCTGGGCTTTAAGTCAATGCAAATTCTGAGGAACACTTTTAAGACTTTAAATGGTTGATTTTTATGTTCTAGGATGACTGACAGAAAAATGTGCTTAAATATATTATCATTTTTAAATAAAACAGAATGGCAATGATAGAGGAATATATTTTACTTCATAAATTATAAAAATAATCCACTTTTAAGTCAAAATGAAAACCTCAATCCCTAGAGAAAACTTTAAAAATTAACTCAATTAATACACTTTCAAAATACTTTCAAGTATACATCCTAGTTTACCCAGGATAGTTATGGCTTATATATTATCCTGGGATAATTATTAGTAACATCCTCCTTCTCTCTCAAAAGTATTATTGGATTAGAAGATAAACTACAATCACTCTATTTTAAAGCCCACTATTAAAACTTCCTACAAGAAAAGGCTGCTTTTTAGCTTCCAGATTTCTGAGATTCCTAGGTTTCTAATGTACCACACTCAAGTGCTTTAGGGAGACGAATATGAATCACTGCTGGACTTTACCACCTACCAGTAGGGAAGGAGAAGAAAGAACAGTAAATGGTTGACAACAAAAATTTTAAAGGTCTGATGTGGTGAGATGTACTATCAAGAGAAACTGGAAATCACTGCTCCAGTGACTACTTTTTATTGACCTAGAAAAATGACATAGTATTCATTTAACAAACTCAAGTTGATTTTGTTCAGTCCTAAGTTAATAACCAAGACATCTATTCTGCCAATATAGACCAAGAGTCCTATTTAATATATTAGGAAATTGCTAAATGAAGCAAATATGAAAACTTGCTAGGGAATCTTTACTCAAAGCCAATAGTAATACTAACTGTTACAGTCAAGTGGAAAAGATGTATCTCCTTATTTATGTAAATGCTTATTTTAATCCAGGTTTTAAAATATCCCTTTACCTAGTTAATAAGATGGAAGGTAATATGTACTCAACTTTTTTCCTCTCTAATACGGAATGATTCATCTCAGAATACAAGGCTGAAAAAATTGTATGGGAATAATTATGCCTTCATAAAAAACAACAGGAAACACTTTCTTAGGCAAGATTTAGCTACAAATATGGAAGACAAAAAGTAAAACATCAAGAAATAATCTTGCCTAGAAGTTACCACAGAAGATTGATACTCAAAAGATTCAGGTGACAACTATACTAGCAGCCTTCAATTCATTTTACATCAGTCAAGTTAGTAAAAACAAAGTATTTATCAATCACTTTCTGGATGACACTAAAATCTCTTCTACTTTTATTTCAAAGAAGAAATGGATGAAATTCTCCAAATAGAATAGAAGGTACTGAAAAAATAAAAATAGTGCTTTGGCACACTGAAAATTAGTTAGTTGGGGTTAAAGCCAGAATAGCATTTTGTTTCATACTTAGGTTCATGTTAAAGTGATCTTTCAAGACCATTTAGTTTAACACACTTATTTCATGGAATAAGGAAATTAAGACATGATAAAGTTAAATGACTTCCCCAAGGTAAAGGTACTGAATAGTAGAGCTAGACCTGGAATCATTCTCAATTCCCAATCAAGATACCACTCTCTTGAATAACTGTCTCACTGTCACAGAATAATAGCCCTTCAAGGGTCTGTCTGTAAGTTCAATCCCTTGTTCTAAGGAAGTGTTTTGTTCTCATTCTGCCATTTCTCAGTAAGACAATATAATCAGAGACATCAGCTTTACCTTTGGCTGTATCTAAATATGACAATAATCTTGTCAGAAGCAGTTACTCTTTCGTTTCACATTACGGTCAAAAACATTTAAAAATGTAACTATATTAGTATACTTTTTGGGGGGTCTGTTTAAAAACATTACAGTCTTAAGCGGCAAGTATCCTAAGTTTATAATGGGAGGCCAAACCTAGGCTTGTTAGGGTTCAAAAGATTCCTGTTTACATAACTGTTTCTTAATGTGTGAGATGATATGGTAACTTCTTGAGAAGAATCAAACTGCCTTTATTTTAGGTGTTTCTGGCACGACTCACACCAGTATATATAGATAATCAGTATCATATATTTGAATAAAATGTAAAGCAGCTGGAAAATACAATGATATACCCAAAGACAAGGGGCTGAAATTTGCTCTTGAGGAGAGTCAAGTCTAAAAATGCCACAAAAAGAATACCACCTTACATTTCTACAGTATTTTCACTAACATTTTATTTAAGCCTCACAGCCACTCAGAAAAGCGGAACTGTCAGTAATCTCCACTTTACTTCAATAGTGACGTGATGCTCAAACCCAGGTCGACCACAAGCAAAATATTCTTTGTACTATTTCTCATCTGTCCATTCATATATGCCATGTACCACAGCCATAATAAGACTCTGAGAATTACATACACATACATATACATATTATTATGCTCTCTACCCTCTGGTAAAGCAGATTTCAAAGTGTGGTCTACAGAGAACACTTTGTACTCTTTGCACCTGGGTCCTCTAGACATTTTTAGATGTCCCAGAGGGTAAAACTCTTTTCACAAGAATACACTTTTACTGGGTTAATATTTGTACTGAGGGTACAAAGGAAATGGTGGGTAAAACTGCTGGCCTCTTGGTAGAAATCAAAATGTGCTTTGGCATTTTGCCATTTGGCAAAATAAAAAATAATAATGTGTTTTCTGATTAGGGTGTTTACTTATATCAGAGAATTTCTATTTGTATCAAAAAGACAGAAAACTGTCACAAGGTCTGTTTTATTTTTTGTTGTTGCTGTTGTTGTTTTGAGAGGGGGGTCTCATTCTGTCACCCAGGTTGGAGTGCAGTGGTGCAGTCTCAGTTAACTACAACCTCTGCCTCCTGGCCTCAAGCCATCCTCCCACCTCAGCCTCCCAAATAGCTGGGACTACAGGGGCATGTCACCACGCCTGGGTAATTTTTGGTAGTGACGGGTTTTCACTATGTTGCCCAGGCTGGTCTCAAACTCCTGAGTTCAAGTGATCTGCCCACCTCAGCCTCCCAAAGTGTTGGGATTACAGGTGTGAGTTACTGCGCCAGGCCAGGTCTGTTTTTTGTTTTAGTTTTCTGTTACTGTGGGGATTTTTTGGGTTTATTATTTGCATGCTTTTGTTTCTGTTTTTGGACTAAAGAAATTCTCTTCAGAAACAATACATAAGAGTAAAATAATTTTGGTTTCCACTTGCACATCTAGCTTAAAGTTGCTCCTTGTTTGTTAGCTTCCTATTCATGTCCAGCCGATCATGCTCTCTCTGTTCACTCCTGGCTAGTGGGCTAAAATGGAGTAAAAGAGAAGGTCAATGATGATTAAAGCTGATGGTCTCTATTTAGCTCCTTCTATCACTAAACATCTTAGGTGAAGACTTGAGAAGGTCAATGATGATAAAAGCTAAACTAATGGTCTCTATTCAGTTCCTTCTATCACTAAACATCTTGGGTGAAGACTTGAGAAGGTCAATGATGATTAAAGCTAATGGTCTCTATTCAGTTCCTCCTATCACTAAACATCAGCGGTGAAGACTTGAGAAGGTCAATGATGATTAAAGCTAATGGTCTCTATTCAGTTCCTTCTATCACTAACATCTTGGGTGCGTACTTCTACAGAATTAGTGCATTTAGCAAAACTATTAGTGACTTAAGCTGATTTTATATTAAATAATGGAGATGGCATGAAGGAAATGTTAGCAATATGGCCATACTATCACTTTCATTATTAACTTAATGAAATAACATTAACTAATAAATTCTCCAACTAGTGTAATCACACTCAGAAGTATTTCAGGAGGATTTTAAATAAAAAAGTAAAAAAAAAAAAGTTACTTAGAATTAATTTAAATTCTTAAGGTAAAAGCTACTAGCTTTATAATTCTAATAGTTCAAGGAGGAAAAACAGAATAGTAGGTATATGTTAAATTCTAAAAAGTAAAATTTGAAAAACCTCTATACAGGCATATGTCAGAGATGTTGTGGAACTGGTTCCAGACCATTACAATAAGACACAATAAAGCAAGTCTCACAAATCTTCTGGTATCCCAGTGCATATAAAAGATGTTCACTCTATACTATAGTCTATCACTTGTACAATAGAATTGTCTAAAAAAAATTAATGTACATACATTAATTTAAAAACATTTATTACTAAAAAAAATGCTAATGATCATCTAAGCCTTCAGTGAGTTGTAATCTTTTTGCTGGCAAAGGGTCTTGCCTTGATGCTGATGGCTGCCAACTGATCAGGGTGGCAGTTGCTGAAGGCTATAGGATGTGGCTGGAGCAATTTCTTAAAGTGACAATGAAGTTTGCCACATAAATTGACTCTTCCCTTCACGAAAGATTTTTCTGTAGTATAAGATGCTCTTTGATAGCATTTTACCCACATTAGAACCACTTTCAAAATGGGAGTCAGTCCTCTCAACCCCTGCTGCTGCTTTATCAACTACAATTATGTAATATTCTAAATCTTTCGTTTTCATTTCAACAATATTCACAGCATCTTAACCAGGAGTAGATTCCACCTCAAGAAACCGCTTTCTTTGCTCCTCCATAAAAAAAGCAATTTGTTTATGTTTTATCACGAGATTGCAGCAGTTCAGTCACATCTTCCGGCTCCACTTCTAATTCTAGTTCACTTGCTATTTCCACAACATCTGCAGAGACTTCCTTCACTGAAGTCTAGCACACCTCAAGGTCATTTATGAGGCTTGGAATCAACTTCTTCCAAAATGTTGTTCATGTTATTTGGACCCACTCTCACGAATCAAAAACGTTCTCAATTGCACCTAGAATGGGGAATCCTTTCCAGAAGATTTAAAATTGACTTTGCCCAGATCCATCAGAGTAATCACCATCTAGGGCAGCTATAGCCTTACGAATGTATTTCTCAACCTTTGGGTGACCAGTTGCATTGTCAATAAGCAGTAATATTTTGAAAGAAATACTTTTCTCTGGAGTAGTAGGTCTCAGCAGTGGGCTTCAAATATTCAGTGAACCATGCTACAAACAGATGTGCTATCATCTACTCATTGTTGCTCCATTTATGGAGCACAGGCAAAATACATTTAGCATCATTCTTAAGGGCCAATACATTTAGCATCATTCTTAAGGGCCCTAGGATTTTTGGAATGGTAAATGAGCACTGGCTTCCACTTAAAGTCACCAGCTACATTAGGCCCTAACAAGAGAGTCAACCTGTCCTTAGAAGCTTTGAAGCCAGGCAATGACACTTCTCTCTAGAGGAAGTCTTTCATCTCTAGATTTTCTAGAGATGAAAGACCTAAATGGTATCTTCTTCCAATACAGTATAAGGCGTTTGGTCTCCATTAAAACTCTGATGTTTAATGTAGCCACCTTCATCAATGATCTTCGTTACATCTTCTGGATAACTTGCTGCAGCTTCTGCATCAGCACTTGCTGCTTGCCTTGCACTTTTATGGCATGGTGCAGTTTTTTCCCTTAAACCTCATGAAAAAACCTCTGCTACCTTCAGATTTTTCTTGTGTAGCTTCCTCACCTCTCTGTCTTCACAGAATTGAACGGAGTTCAGGCCTTGCTCTGGGTTAGGCTTTGGCTCAAGTGAATGTTGTGGTTGGTTTGATCTATCCAAACCACTAAAACTTTCTCCGTAACAGCAATAAGGCTGTTTCACTTTCTTATCATTCATCTGTTCACTGGAGTAGCACTTTAATTCCCTTTAAGAACTTTTCCTTTGTGGTCACAACTTGGCTAACTGGCACAATTTCGATATGCCTTCCTCGCTAAGCTTAATCACATCTAGGTTTTGATTAAAAGTGAAAGATGTACCTTTCACTTGAACACTTAGAAGCAACTGCAGAGCTGTCAATTGGCCTAATTTCAATACCATTGTCTCTCAGGGAATAGGGAGGCCTGAGGATAGGAAGAGAGATGGGTAATGGCCAGCTGGTGGAATAGTCATAACATACACAACACTGATCGATTAAGTTTGCTGTCTTATATTGTTGTGGTTTGTGGCAACCTGAAACAATTCAAAATAACATCAAAGACCACTGATCATAGATCACCATAGCAGATACAATAATGAGAAAGTTTGAAATGTTGCAGTAATTACCAAAATGTGACACAAAGACATGATGACACAAAGACATGAAGTAAGCACATGCTCTTATAAAACTAGTGCGGGCAGACTTGCTTGACTCAGGGTTGACATAAACCTTCGAGAGGTTTAAAAAAAAAAAAAAAGCAGTGCCTGGAAAGTATAGTAAAATGAGGTATGCCTATATATGTTTGCACCTCAAGCTTTAAGAAAAAAACATTATGGGATATATCCGTCTTTTAATGCAAATAAAAGTACAGATTAGTAATACTAAATTACTAAAATCAAGAAGTAATTAATAATTATGAGCATTATATTCAGATTCATACTTACCTATACTAGAGGTATAATCAGTGGCTCCAAAGATCAACTCTGGTGCCCTATAGTACCGAGAACAGATATACGAAACATTGGGTTCTCCTCGGACCAGCTGCTTTGCACTAACAGAAAAAAAAATAAAAATAAAAAGCAGAAATTCTTTAAATCTAAACCTTAAGAGAACCTAGACTGCTACCCTTTCACAGTATCGAACGATTTTCTAAGATTCACATCATTTGAATCATATATGAAAAAGAAAATGTAAACTGTAACTATCTCTGACAAAAGAAATTTACAATTTTATCACCTTGCCTGCAAAAAAGAATAGCAATTTTTAAAGAAAGCATTTGTCACCTAAGAAGGCACCAAAAGCAAAAAAGGCTAAGTGTTGAATTTCTTCTGATCCTGTTCCCCAAATTCCACTTCTAAAATACAAAGAAGCAAGGGCAGAAAAGAGGTACCTCCCCCACCAAAAAGCATGACAATAGATTCTAAGAATGAATATTCCTCACCTAATGTATTTCTTTAAAAAGGGCTAGAAATTGGCTACTGTATTGCATTTTGACTTCTGACTCAGGGTGAATATTTCAAGGTTAATAAACTCAATCTATTTTTCCACATCTTGGTCAATTTATTAAGTGCATAAACATTTATTACCCAATAAATTATAAACAGGCCCTTCAACTTCAGGGCAGAAATGATTCACAGTCTATGAATTCTAACTGCTATAGTAAGTTTAATTGCATGTTCCCTTACTCCAATTTTCCTACTAAAATAGTTTGTAGCATGTATTTTAAACATCAAAGTATAATAAATTACAACTAATTTCTTTTGAGATGTCGCCCAAGATAATCCAAAGACAGAATAAAATAAACTGCTGTAGAAGCCAGCCATTCTGACATACATCAATAAAAAAGATAAATAAAGGCACAAAATGCAATGAAATCAAAACAGTAAAACAGTAAGTGTCAAAAAAAAAGGTAAGAAAATGCTGAGGTAAAGGTACTGGAAAACCAGGGTAAAGATAGATGAAAGTAGTCACAAGGATTTCTTTCAATGACTGGGCTTTCTTTTCTTCCATTTGTCTCTAGTCAATCATGACTCTAAACTTAACTTGTTTTTCCTTCATCACTAGTTTTGAAGTTTGTTTTTCTACCCTCTCCCCAAGTACTGACATACAATAACCATTTCATAAATTAATAAATACTAATCCCTGTTTTTAGGCTGCATGAAAATTATGACATTTCGTTTTCAGCATAATTGATAGGAGACCATTATATCTTCTAAAGGACACTTTTTAATTAACAAGATAGATTCTAATTATATTCAGAAAATTCATGACGAGACAAAATGTTAATACCCAAGCTTTGTAGCGTGAAGTTTTTTCACTACTTGATGGAGCTACAAAAATGGAGCAGCCTCTCTTACAGAGGAGGCTGGTTTTAACTCCTTGTCCAATATTGTGATCACATCTAGCTTTCTGTTCCTAAATTTAGCTACTTTTACGCCCCACGTCATCTAGTGAAAAAATAAGAAGAGAATAATAGCATTTTGTTCAAATTACCAATCTGATATGTAAAGCCCAAAGTGTTTCCCAAACTCTATCTGACCAAATCAATTCTGTTAAAAACAAAAAATTAGAGAGTTTATAAAAATGAGCTATCAAACAAGCGAAATCCCTCTTCCAAATTTATCAGAATAAAGCTATTTTATGTCCCAAGAAAACAGGCTGTATCAAATGTTCTGACACTATCATGAGAACAGAAGTTCTTCTAACCTTGGTGTCTCATAGTCTGTCCCTACCAAGTCAGTCACTCTCAATGGGGAAGACATCCATTAACGATAAAACATAAATGATTTGGGCAGTTTTTCCTATAAACAAGTAGTAGTGCTTTGTTTCAAACACCAAATAAGAGCTTTATTGTCTTTCACCATTTTTAAAAATAGTTCAGGGAACAGAGTCATGGCCTGCAAAACGATAGGTCATCTGAAATTAGTAGAATGAGGATGGTCTGAAAGAGGACACATTGTGAGACTAAGAAAAATTAACTCATGACAGAACAGATTTGCTTATTTTTTAAAGGATCTATCTCAAGAGAAGCCTGTGGAAAACATATCCTATGTTGAAACCCAAATTTAAACTGTGAATTGATGTAAAAGTATTACAAAGGGATAGGAACATAGGTATCAACAAGTGTGGGGCAATATGTAATCTATAGAGCGATGGTGAAAAGAAAGAATTTGTAACAAGGATGAAAAAATTAAATTGGAAAGAATCCAAATTATGTAGAGATGTCTTAGGGACCATGAGGAGAGAGATTAGGTGATTACACCAGTGAGGAAGCAGCAGGGTAACTGCCTGAGTTACATGGGAATATAGGCTTGACTATATGTTAAAAAATTAGATTAGAGAGGCACAAAAGTACTGAAAACTGAAAATGGAAAGAATAAAGTTTTATTACAAATTCACAGTAAATTACCAAGAACGAGTTTTTAAAAGCAGAAAGTTTGATGAAATTTGCAGGAAAAACGGGTAGAATAAAAGGTTAAATTATAGAGGAAAATGAAGAAAACACTGCTAGTAGACCTTTTATCTCATCCCTGATTTGTGGTTAACTGTGAAGTTAAAAAATACACAGGAATGTAATCAATATTTTGAAAAAAATTAGTTCTTACTGAAAAAGGAGTACATATCTAATATAAACTCAAACAATACTAAAATACAATCAATGAAAAAGTGAGTTTCCCAACTACATTATATTCCCAAAGTTTCCTTTCTTAGGCAATCAAATGTTATGGATTACATACTGTTTCAGAAATTAGCCACACATGTACTTGTATATATAGTCACACTCTGTATGTTTTTAAAACATAAAAGGTGGCATACAATACACATACTCTTGATGTGCTTTCTTCATTTAATTTTTCCTAGAGATCATTCCCTTTCAGTTCACAGAGAACTGCCTCATTCTTTTTCATGGTTGCATATATTACTCTGTATGTACCATACTTTATTTAGCCATTTTCCTACTAATGGATGCTTATAAACAATGCTATAATAAAAATCCCTATATATACACTATTTTGTAAATCTGTATTTCTAAGGAAATAATTCCTAAAAGTTAAAGTGTTAAATGAAGAAGTATATACATTTATAATTTTGACAGAAACTAACAAAACTACTCTCACAGCTGCACTAGTTTATACCTCTTGGATAAGAATTACTGTGTTTAGGCTGATATTGCAAAAGGAATATATTTAAAAGAAGATAATAGGGGGAGGAGGGGAGAAGGGAAGGGGCAGGGAGAGGGACAGTAGCTTACCTTCCAAAGTCACAGAGTTTTAATACGGCTGTATCAGGATCCAACAAGAGGTTCTGTGGTTTAATATCCCGATGGCAGATTCCAAAGGAATGGATATAGGCTAAACTTCGGAACAGCTGATACATATACAACTGTAATAGATAGTAGAAATTAATTAAATATTTCTTATCCTAAACAAATCAGATTACTTAAACAGTCAATAAAGTAACAGATTCTCAGAAAATAACACGTGAAATGCTATGGATTACCGGCACTCAATCCTTCTTTCACAAATTTCGTGTCATTTCTGTATTAATTAGCTATTTCTATATGAATTAAAGTGCCATTAACCATATGTACTATTCGCATCATTCTTTAATAACTTAAGAAAGGAAATTTTACAATGTGTTTTATAACTTTTAATTTTACTAACATCTCACATTACAAGCCCGCTAAGATGGGCTTTTATTTAAAACACAAATGAAAAGCTGAGAGAAGCATCCAAAATCATGAATAATAAGTAACTTTGGGTCAGAAACCAGGTATTCTGATTTTTAAGTTTTATAGTTCCTTCTAGTAGGGCACGCTGTTCAATGCAAACGTATTTCCAAAGTGTCATCTTTAGAATCATATTTTTCTGAGATGTCAGCCTCCAAGGTGATTGACACAGTGGTCTAGGAAAACTCATGTGGACTGAGAAAATCTATAATCACTGCTCTATCAAGACATCAATAACTCTGTTAGTAGCACCACCATTCTTCCTGTTAATATCCTTCAGAAAAAGTATAATTCAAAATAACATTCAAAAACAGACGCCTGACTATTGACATCATCTTAAAAAAGAGAAGACGTTCTCAGTTTTCTTACCAAAAAGATACACTGAGAAACTGGGTCTGCATTGAGAAACTGGAATAAAGAATCATACTCTTGACTGCAGAAGACAGAAACTTCATGGAGAAAGAGAGTATAATTTAAACTTTCTGTTTATCTCAAGGTCAGTGTTTTGATTCACTTTTAAACTTTTCTGGTTGTTTACCTTCTGACCTCTACCCCGAAGTTACACCATGGACAGAATTTTTGAAATGAGTCAAACCAAAGATAACAAATATCTTGGTAAAAAAACAATTAAAGAAAAAAAAGATACTTAAAAGTCTAATGAAGCACTGACACATGGCACCATCTTTAAAAGCTACTGCTAAGGCTTAGGTTAATTAAAGTTAACATGAAACCTACTTTCCTTCTAAGAAGCATGGTGAAAACTGCAGACAGCTGAATTTTAGTACATCTTTGAAGTTAATATGAACTATAGCTGGAAAAGTTTATGTCTTCTTTAAAATGAAGCATGATGTAAACTGTACAGAAAAGATCTTTTATAAGGTCAGCATTTTGCCAACAAAGTTAAAATTCAGGCATTTAGGTATCCATATAACTTTTTTTAAAAAACTTCAGACTTCTATTATTGTACCATCATTCACAGAATCAATTTCTAAGTCCTAAAGCTTACTCTAAAAGATAATCTCCAATAAGAAACTGAGTTCACAGGCATAAATTTACTAAAAACAGAGATTTTACTGTGTCAGAGTATTAATGTCTAGGTCAGCAAGAATCAGTGAAAACAAGTCTTCTTTTTCTGAAAAAAAAAAAAAAAGCTTAAGAGTTTAAATGAGGTTAATTTTAAGATGTCTTTTTACTGTATTCTTTCATCTGAAATATCTACTCTATCTTCACTGTCTTGAAAAGTTTATCTAGAAATGTCAAGATAAAGAACAGACAAATGAGATCTAATTAAACTACAGAGCTTCTGCACAGCAAAAGAAACTACTATCAGAGTGAATAGGCAACCCACAGAATGGGAGAAAATTTTTGCAATCTACTCATCTGACAAAGGGCTAATATCCGGATCTACAAAGAACTCAAACAAATTTACAAGAGAAAAACAATCCCATCAAAAAGTGGGCGAAGGAAATGAACAGACATTTCTCAAAAGAAGACATTTATGCAGCCAAGAGACACATGAAAAAATGCTCATCATCACTGGCCATCAGAGAAATGCAAATCAAAACCACAATGAG
>NW_012115044.1:7043224-7047973 GCF_000951035.1 Colobus angolensis palliatus
GTATATACCTAAAGGATTATAAATCATGCTGCTATAAAGACACATGTACATGTATGTTTATTGCAGCACTATTCACAACAGCAAAGACCTGGAACCAACCCATATGTCCATCAATGATAGACTGGATTAAGAAAATGTGGCACATATACACCATGGAATACTATGCAGCCACACAAAAAGATGAGTTCATGTCCTTTGTAGGGACATGGATGAAGCATTTTCAGCAAACTATCGCAAGGACAAAAAACCAAACACTGCGTGTTCTCACTCATAGGTGGGAACTGAACAATGGGAACACTTGGACACAGGAAGGGGAACATCACACACCAGGGCCTATCATGGGGTGGAAGGAGGGGGGAGGGATAGCATTAGGAGATATACCTAATGTAAATGACGAGTTAATGGGTGCAGCACACCAACATGGCACATGTATACATACGTAACAAACCTGCACGTTGTGCACATGTACCCTAGAACTTAAAAAGTATATACACAAAAAAAAGTTTCCAAAAGGGGAAAAGAAAGAAATATGTAATATTATATATCTGTTGTTGTTTCACTTTGTAAAAGTGTATTTATAAGAAAGCCGAGAAGCTTTCTAGACTAGAAAGATAGCAAAAACAAGAACAGAAAAACAACTTATCATGTGCTGGACACTGTTTTAACTGCTTTATGTGTATTATTTCACTTACTCCTCATAATAACCTTATGTAATAAGTACTAATATTATTGCCATTTTAAATATAAAGTAACTGAGGCTCAGAGAGATTAAGCAACTTGCTCAGTATCACACACACACAATATTCTGTAGTGGTTTGAGTAAGTGCTTCTCTTTCAATTACTATTTATGTATTTTGCCATATTTTATTAAATAAAGGTGTAAAATATAATCATTAAATAGCTTGGTGGAGGCTAGGCGCGTTGGCTCACATCTGTAACCCTAGCACTTTGGGAGGCCAAGGCAGGTGGAGTTCGAGACCACCCTGGGGGCAACATAGTGAAACCTCGTCTCTACTAAAATACAAAAAATTAGCCAGGCTTGGTGGTTCATGCCTGTATTCCCAGCTAGGAAGGCTGAGGCAGGAGAATTGCTTGAACTCGGGAGACAGAAGTTGCAGTGAACCGAGATTGTACCACTGCACTCCAGCTTGGGCCACAGTGCGAAATTCTCTCTCAAAAAAAAAAACAACAACAACAACAACAACAACAACAACAACAAAACGAAGGCAGCTTGGTGGCTAAATAAAATACTAGAATGATTAATTCTTAGAAACTCAAATTAACACATTTCAAAATATAACAGATTTAACATGTACTAAGTGCCAAACCAAGAAAAGCATTTCTGCCTGTTTACTTAATTCTTGCAACCCCTCTGTGAGATACACATTATCCCCAGTTTTGCAGAAGATATTGAGGTTCAATGATCACAATTTTTTAAATTTTTCATTTTATTCAAAGTTCATACAAAATTGTTAACATTTCTATAAAATAATTACTATGCTTCAGGTTACAGGACAAAATATCACAGAAGGGAATGCACTCTGCAGTTGGACACAATTTGAACAGTTAGTTATATGTAACTGAAATCCAATGCCCTCTTCTTGGTGCCATAATATCTGAAGTAATAAAATAATAAAGCAAGTAATAGAATACATGTTAAAACAATAACAATTTTGTTTATGATTCAAAAAATGCATCCAACTCTCTTGTGTGATCAGACCCTGTCCTTAAACATGTCTTTTCAACAACAACAAAAAAATTTAAGTTCACAACAATGATTTGCCAGTCATCTGTTTTAGAGTTGCATTTTAAAACCTACTTAGTTCTGAAATATACTCATCAGAAAAGCAAAGGTGCTCAAAAAGTTTTTAACCTGTATCTTGCTCATAGAACATACTCAACTCTCCCAGAAAAAGTAAAAGGCAATTATAAAGAAATGCAGTTGCCATTCTGGTAACATGTATGCCAAACAAGTCCGTATCAAATGATGAGGTTCATGAAGGCAAGAGTTACTTGCATTTACTACTTTTATATCCCTCTCACAATCTAACATTTTTCATACAACAGGATTACAATAAAACTATGTAGAATGACCATGTGAAGGAGATCAACTCATAACTCATCAATTCCAGACACAGTTTTCATCTTTTCAGACCTTTAAGGGATCTATGTCCCCAAAGAACAATGCCCAGAGCCAATAGATCTGGCCTCTGAAAGGGCTGTGGTCACATTAAAAAGACAAAACAAAACAAAACAAAACAAAACCCTTTTCCCACAACGGGGAGAAAGAAAGGAGTGCTAGATCTCTCTCTGTATGCCAACTTCAGTATGTACAATGATTTTATTTTCATTTTTAAAATATATAATGCCAGATATCTAGCTCAACTATTTTCTGGCAATGCACAGGGCTGTTCACTATAGAACTATTTTTAATAGCAAAACCCAAAAAACACAACAAAAAACAAGGGGGAAACAGCATGTGCATTAATAGCTCACTGGGTGAATTAATGAGAATACAGTCACATGATGAAGTAACATGGTAGCCATGAAGAAGGTGATATACACACACATGAAAATATGGACTGATCTCTAGGACATATTTTTTAACTGAAAAAAAGAGAAAAATGTGTACTTTATTTAGTCATTTATATAAAAACAGGGTAAGAATAATTGCATGTTTGTTTATTTTTAAAATGGTAGGATAAATGATTAACATTTAAAAAATATTTAACACTGGTAAAGGAAAGGAACAGAGCAGAGGGAACACAGATAAAAGCTAAACTTCTTTGAACATACCTTGTTTTGTCAATCTTGTTTTGAACTATGTATAACTATATTAATTTAAAAGTAAATTTTATTTAAAAATTTAGAAAACCACAATCTATAATAAAAGTAAACTGAAACAAACAAATGCTTAATAGAACATCATCACACAGAGACGAATTATTCAATTTTTTTGAGATGAAGTCTCGCTCTGTCACCCAGGCTGGAATGCAGTGGCGCAATCTTGGCTTACTGCAACCTCCGTTTCAGAGGTTCAAGTGATTCTTCTGCCTCAGCCTCCTGAGTAGCTAGGATTGCAGGTGTGCTCCAGCATGCCCAGCTAATTTTTATATTTTTTAGTAAAGGTGGGGTCTCGCCATGTTGGCCAGGCTGGTCTCGAACTTCTGACCTCAGGTGATCTGCACATATCGGCCTCCCAAAATGCTGGATTACAGGCATGAGTCAATGTGCCTGGCCTCATTGTTTCTTTAGAACAGAGACATTTGATTGTTCATCCCTAATGAGAACTAACGGGTAAAATTGAGCTGTGTTTAGATCTTAAATTATTTTTAGCTGGTGGTGCTAGTGTTGGAATTGTTATTCTAAGACAGTTATGTAGGGTGCAGGGTAGAATAAGTTATTAAATATACTACTATAATTGAGAAATGAAATTTTCAATGTAAGAGAAAGGAAATACAAATATAAGATTATTACAGTTAAGTAAAAAGTCATAAATTTTATTTGAAAGTACCAATATGAACTCATGATGTATTTATTTTCAGAAAAAAAGAGGATGCATTACATCTGAGAAAATTACCCACTTATTTCATAGCTCTGTTCACTAAAAAGATCCAGAAACAATAACCAACCCTGTGACAGTTAGCACTTTTAGCATCCAGACTGTGGTCTCTAAATACCAACTCCCACTCAAAGAACAAGGTCTTCTTGAAGAAAAGGTTGATTCTAAGTCTGAGGAAGAAATGTGTAAGATGAACCTGGAATACTTTGTCATGTTAGAAAGCAAGGAAATTGTTAAATATTATTAACACTCACAGAAGATACTTTAAAACAAACAAAACACCTCACTGGTACCTATGGAGGATGCTATGGAATCGACTAATTATTATAAATTTCAGTAAGAAAAGGGATCAAATACATTTCCTGTCTTTCTTATATAAACTGTATCTCAGGGCACAAAGAGTTGATATGGGAAAATCTCTCTTTATGAAACTATTCCAGCTTATAAATTAAGAAGGAATAATAACAGTAGACCATCAACATTTTGTAACCTGTAATGAATTAATGAATTTAGGCAGTGATCATCAATGGCTACTAACATCAGGAAAAGAAAGACATTATGTTCTTCCTTCAGAAAGTACTCAACACTACAAATGAAGTGGTCCTGACTCCTACCAAAAATGTACTTAATTATCAATTATCTAATCACCAATTTGCAGGAAATACAGATGACAAAGGAACATACTAACTACACTACAGAAATCCAGCAAAATCCAGACCAAAGTATAGGTCAAATGATCCGGTTTCTTTAGCAACAAAGTTTCAGAGAGAGAAAAAGAGAACCAATGGATTAAAAGAAACATTAGAGGCACATCAGCCAATCATAACATATATACCTTAACTGAATGTCAATTCAAAAATATAAACTAAAAAAATTATGCCACAGACAAATATAAACTGGGTATTTAATGATACTAACGAAATACTATTTATTTTCATAGGTATGACAATGGTAATTTAATTGCAATCCCAGCACTCTGGGAGGCCGAGGCAGGCGGATCACAAGGTCAAGAGATCGAGACCATCCTGGCTAACACAGTGAAGCCCTGTCTCTACTAAAAATACAAAAAAATCAGCCGGGCGCGATGGCGGGTGCCTGTAGTCCCAGCTACTCGGGAGGCTGAGGCAGGAGAACGGCATGAACCTGGGAGGCAGAGCTTGCAGTGAGCCAAGATCGCGCCACTGCAC
>NW_012115044.1:7048023-7056197 GCF_000951035.1 Colobus angolensis palliatus
AAAAAAAAAAGCATCCTGGCTGGGCGTGGTGGCTCACACCTGTAATCCCAGCACTGTGGGAGGCCAAGCTGGTGGATCAATTGAGGTCACGAGTTCAAGACCAGCCCGGCCAACATGGTGAAACCACATCTACACTAAAAACACAAAAATTAGCTGGGCATGGTGGCGTGTGCCTATAATCCCAGCTACTTGGGAGGCTGAGGCAGGAGAATCACTTGAACCTAGAGGGTGGAGGTTGTAGTGAGCCGAGATCGTGCCACTGCACTCCAGCCTGGGCAACAGAGTAAACTTCAAAAAGAAAGAAAGAAAAGAAAAAGAAAAAGAAAAAGAAAAAGAAGGAAGGAAGGAAATAAAAAAGAATATCCTTATCTATATATATAAAGTATATATACAATAGATATTATATACACTATATATACATTATATATAGTGCATGCACTATAGTGTATATTATATATATACTATATATGAGACTCCTTGCCAAAGTAATCCAGCTAACAAAAGTGCTTAAAGAACTTCTATTATTATTATGATTATTATTAGCTTATGCAAAATCTACCCAAAGAACTTCTATTATTAATATTCCTACTTTGGTAACCCTTTTATTATTGTGAAGCTTAAATTTTTAACAATTAAGACTTCAAAAACCCTAACCATAAGACATTCAGAGTCAATGTCATTTTATTTTCTACAGTCATTTCCATAAAGGGTTAAATTTAAAAACTGTATTTAGACACCTGAACTTTCAAACTTAACTACTAGTTTTCACAATAGTGTATATACTACATATAGTGTAGCGTATACACTATATAGTGTAGCGTATAGTGTATACGTTATAGTATATACACTGTAATATATACACTATATATACTATAATATATACACTGTAATATATACACTATATATACTATAATATATACACTATATAGTATATATATAATATACTTTTATATATACACACTGTAATTCTTATATGTGAAAGTAAAAATATCTAGAATTTGCTTCAAAAAATAAAGGGAGTGCAGAGTAGAAAATGGTAAAGATAAAATAATTTTGGCTACAAATTGATAATTGTTGATATTGTCTCACAGGTACATGGAGGTTCACTGTTCTATTTTCTCTCTTTTTATATATGCTTTTATATATGCTTGAAATCTCCAATAATAAAAACAAAAGTTTAGAATGAGTAAAGAGCCTGAAATAAGCAAAATTTCTGTAGACAGATATATGAACAGAAAATCATTTGACCTATCTTAAGAAGTAGCAGAAAATATGTACTGCTTAACTAGGGATCATTATAGGTCATGAAGAGATAAGTAAATTTGGAGAGTTGTTTCAACAGAGGTATCATACGCCTGCTGTTTCTGCCAATAGAGAAGAATATGACATTTCTAGACTCTTCACCACTTCATAATACATATATTTTGTCTTGTTTTATAGTTGTTTGTGCCATTCTTTTTCTAGTTATTAGAAGAAGACTAAAGTATTTCATTAGCTTCAGATTATTCTGCAATAATTTACCACTTACTGGCTGAATGAAAGATGTGGAACAAAAATCTGGTCATTTTAATGTACTGTTAGGACCTTCTATTAATTCTACTTTACAGCCTCCAAATGTTTTCTCATATGCTAAGCTCATCCTATGGGCCAAAATGGTATATTGTGGCCAGTAAATAAATAAGTACAATTTTACCAACACGAAAGCTAAGCAGAGAATGGATCAGTGACCCGTTTGGAAGGATATAACTAATTTTTTGCCTCAAAACTAGGTCTTCAGGAACCAAATTTGGGGTTTCTTCTGCTTCATAAATGTGCCACCTCTCTGTACTAGCACTAAGAGCCACAGAATAGACAGACCCAGACTATCATAATGTAAATTAAGCAGCTCAAAAATTATTCTAGATTTAGACAGTTCAAAGGAATGTACTGCTGTGCTAGTTATCTAGAATAGGACCTGCTGTTCTAAAACCAGAATAAAGCACTACAGTAAATTTGTAGTAGAAAACTGTTTCTTTTATTCTTCTACTATCATCAGTTCAACTACAACCTCAACCAAGTTTTGATAAGCCCAAATAAAATTATACTGAAATCAGAATTAAATTCCTCATACTAAATTCAACAGGAATCCCGGACTCCTTGCCAAACTAATCTAGCTAACAAAAGTGCTTAAAGAACTCCTATTATTATTATTATTATTATTAGCTTACACAAAATTCACCCAAGGAACTTCTATTATTAATGTTCCTACTTTGGTAACCCTTTCATTATTATGAAGCTTAAATTTTTAACAATTAAGACTTCAAAAATCCTAACCATAAGACATTCAGAGTCAATGTCATTTTATTTTCTATACTCATTTCCATAAAGGGTTAAATTTAAAAATTGTATTTAGATATCTGACCTTTCAAACTTAACTACTAGTTTTCACAATGCAATAGTTAATAAAATAATTTGTTACTAATAATTAACCACAACTTTAATAAAAATCATGCTAAATACCTAGCCATTCTGCCATGAGTTCTAGCAAATAAACAAGATGGCATTGATATTAGATACCAAAAAATAAATAACATCTAGTATATATTTAACATCACCAACAGTTTAAGCTGCAGCTACAGATGCCAACAAATATATAAATTGCATTTATGAATAAATGAATTGGAACATATTTATAACTATATTTTACAATTTTATATGATATGCTCCTATGTTGGTTTGTGGCACAATAAAGATATCAGAAGTTAAATAAAAATGTACTATGGCTAGAAGAAATAAAATCTATAAATGTCTGTCAAAAATATTCACTGTAATTTACCAGAATATCTTTACTCTCTGAGTTATAAAACTTCAAAAGGTGCACACTTCATGTTTTAAAATTATGTAAAAGGATTTAACAAAGTTCCAACAATACCTAGTTTACAGTTTTTCTCCCTGAGTATTAAATACAATAATATAGTTAAAACATACAAGAGGCTCTTGCTGGATCATAAAAAATGTTTTCTAAAATGGAAAATTGTTCTGTTTTTACATACCTTGACATAAATCACAGGGAGCGTCTGTTTGGCTCGACTATAGTGTCTGGCAACTCTGTATACTGTTTCCGGAACATAGTCCAGCACCAGATTAAGATAGACCTCATCTTTCTGAAAGAGTTTATTAAAAAAATAAAAACAAAACAGATTAGAAACTGGTTTTTAAATATTCAAATTAAATTCTCTAGATATTTACTTATTTGGATTGCACCAGATTAAGATAGACCTCATCTTTCTGAAAGAGTTTATTAAAAAAATAAAAACAAAACAGATTAGAAACTGGTTTTTAAATATTCAAATTAAATTCTCTAGATATTTACTTATTTGGATTTTTAAAGATTAATGTGTCAATTTTCATTATATAAAACTACTTCAGAATATAACCATAATAATAAAAACAAGTCAACCACACCTTTTTACTAATAATTCAATGGGGAAAAAATAGTCTTTTCAATATTTTTAAGATTCCCAATAACATTTAAACGATTATTTTGGTTACTATGATTTTAGACGATATCACCCGTCATAAAATTTAATATTTTCTAGGCTGATAATCAATGTCCTCATATCCTATCAAGATAAGTACCATGGTGGCAGGGAGAGTACTGAATCTGAAACTAAGAAACATGGATTTCTAGCCCTAGCTCTACTAGTTGGTATGTGCAAGTCACTTGCATCCCTAGCCTTCAGTTTCTTTAACTACAATATGAAAATTCAGACTAAACAGTCCAAAATGTCTCTAACCTCCACACACACAAAAAAGATCTTATAGTTACCTGATAGTATATAACTGACAGAACAACGACTTGTCTTCTATAATTAACTGAAATATAAAAAATAACCTATAAGGCAACGTGTTACCATACTCACAAGCTTATTACAGGTCATATGTTTAAATATCCATGCTCAGCAGCATAGAGACACCAACCCAGCATCAGTGGAGAAAAAGAAAGGCATTCTAACTTAAGCACCAAGTAGGAAGGAGGAGCAGGGCACTGCCCTTACCTTGTTTATGTGGCCAGTATCAGGTAAACTGAAGCAGAAAACAAAGTTGAGAATCACCATGTTCAAGCATAGAATTGGCTACTGAGTGGGAAATACTGTGGATAAGCAAACTTTCACAATCTCCCAATTTGAAATCATCTTACCTACCAAACTGAAGTGAGAATTTCAAGTTTCAGCATTTATTGAGCATTTTCCATATATCAGTGGCCACAGCAGAGGAAATAAAAGTATAAAAGAAATGACATCTAAACTGTGTATGAAAGGAGCATTTCACGCAGACAGAGAAAACTATATTAAAAATGTAAGGTCATGTAAGAGTACAGCAGAGATCAGAAAATAGTGAAACATCATGCCACTGACCCTACTACCTTCTCACTACACTTCACGCACTTACGTTCTCCTCCTTTCCTTCCTTAGCCTTAAATTCCACGGTCCATCATTATCCTCTCTTTCTAAGACAAGCGTCAACAAACCACGGGAATAGTCTGCTGTCTGTTTATAAAAATAGACTTTTAATGGAACAGAGCTATGCCATTCAGCTAAGTACTGTCTATGGCTGCTTTTGGACTACAGTGACAGAACTGAGTAGTTGTGACAGAGACTAGATAGCCTGCAAAGGCAAAAATATTTAAGAAAAAGCTTTTGGTTTTTCCACAACCCTGGTTGAGTTCAGTTTTCTGCCCAGTCCATGTCTACGACCAAAGAGCTGAATATGGCTGCAAAGAAACCTCTAATTATGCTGATTGGTCTTATGTTAAAGTTATCATCAAAATTTAATTTGTTGGCCAGCCGTGGTAGCTTACACCTGTAATCCCAGCATTTTGGGAAGTTGAGGCGGGCAGATCGCTTGAGCTCATGAGTTTAAGACCAGCCTGGGCAACATGGCAAAACCTCATCTCTACAAAAAATACAAAAATTAGCCAGGTGTGGTGGTGTGCACCTTTAGTCCCAGCTACTTGGGAGAAGGAGGTGGGAGAATGGCTTGAGCCTGGGAGGCAAAGGTTGCAACAATCCAAGATCACGCCATGCACTCCAGTCTGGGTGACAGAGTCACAGCTTATCTCAAAATCAATTCGTCCAGCAATAATTATACACTTTCCTGGTCCATCCACTTTTCCAGACCACTTAATTTCTTCTTTCCTCCTCTTCAACCTCTAACACCCCTTCTCTGTCCTCAGCCTCAACAGATGGCCTTGCTTGCATCACTACAAGCACTAACCTACCAGCATCTATCTCCGTATACTCTTACTTTACTTCTATATCTAGAGATAAGCTAACCTAGCTCCTTCCTAAGGCAAACATTGCTACATGTTAAAACAAAAACAAAAATGGTCCTGTTCTCAAGGTCATTGCTCCAGAATTTTTTTTTTTTGTCATTCTGCATTAATTATTCCGTGTGGAAACATTACAATCAGCACATAAACTTGCCATTATTTCTCCCATCTTAAAAAACAAACAAACTATCCATATTTCTGCCTCCTCTCCTTAAGCTGACTTTCTCTAATTCCTCTCTCCTCCTATTCTAAAACTTATGCCAACAGAATTTCACTACCACTATGTCAAAATTATTCCAGATCAACAATCTCCTTGTTGTTGAATCCAAAGCCAATTTTCAGTCATCATCTTACCTTTCTCATCTACTTGACTTAGCACTACCATTTGGAAAAGTCAATCATGTTCCTTTCATTGAAGCACCTTCTTCACTTCACAGGACACTATACTTTTTTGGTTTTCATCCTACCCTACAGACAACTCTTCTTTTCTCCATTTCTATTTCCTCCTATTCTCTTTGATCTGTTAAAAATTGGAAGATTCCTGGAATTAGTCCTCAGACCTCTTCTATTCTTTAAACTCACTCCCCCTTGATAATCTCATCCAGTCTAATGGCTCAATACTACTATATACTGATTATTATAAATATATACACATATACTAGAGACCTCTGCCCTTAACTCCACACTAGTATATCCAACTATGTATCTGGTATTGCTCAGGCTAAAAACCTTAGAATCATCCTAAATCAACTCCCAGCCCCTTCTCTCTTACACTTTCACACACACACACCTATACCCACACACACCCCCTCACAGCCAAATGCCAGAAAATATGAATGGTTCTACCTTTAAAATTTATCCGGATCCAACCACTCATCATTTTCAGTGCTAGAACCCTTGTCTAAGCCACTATCACCTTTCACCTGGATCACTGTAATATCTTCCTAAATGGTCTGCTTCTACCCTTATTCCTTTCCAGTCTGCTATCAACTAAAATCAAGTTAAGTTAGACTGTATCTCTTCTACTCCATCTAATTGGTCTATAAGATACTACACACCCATCTCATTATTTCTGTCCTCTATTCTTCTACTGCACTGCTGTCCTCACTGCTAACTTTTCTCTAGCCAAGTTAGTTCTCTGCTATTTCTTGAACACACATGGTACATTTTCACATTCAGGGATTCTGTACTTCAGGGCTTCTAGTCCTTTAACTTAGATTGTTCTCCCCCAAGACATGCTCAAAGTTCATTTGTCTCAACTCCTTCAAAATCTTTGGTTAAAGTGTTACCTTCTTAGTATGGCTTTCCTTAATCATTCCATTTAAAATTCCAGCTCATTCGTCCACCTCCACATTCCCCATCTGCCTTCCCCATTTTATAAATGAAACTTACCATTTTCTAACCACATAGTTTATCTGCTTCCTCTGACTAGACAAGGTTCCATGATGGCAAAGGCTTTTGTCTGTTTTATTCACTGCTCTATCTCCATGTAGAATAGTATCTAGCACACAGTAGGTACTCAGTAAATATTTGCTGACTAAATTAAGTTTAGGGGCAATGGGCATGTCTTTAAAACTTAGTATTACATATTTCACAATGTATACACATATAAAAATCATGTTGTACACTGTAAATATATACATTTTTATTTTTCAATTATATCAATAAAGCTTGAAGAAAAAAATTAGATTACAAACTGACATGTCTGTTTTAACTCAAACAGTATTACGGAAAATGGATATAGAGAGGAGGAGACTTGGGAAGATGAGAATGAATGCAGGGTAAGTAGTTGGAAACCTACAAGAATCCAAAGGCTAGATCAGGGCATAAGGCAATAGGGATTTTTTTTTTAAAGCAGGGAGAAGGTAGGGTAGGTATACTGGCTAGTTGAACATAAGACTAATAGAGAATCCAAGAAACAAAGAGACTGGGATTAATTTAACTGTTTTTAAGTGTGGGCAACTAAGTAGGTGATGAGACATAGAAAGCAAAAAGAGTAGAAAGGTTTGAAGGAAAAATTATCTGAACTTTTACTTAATGAAGCTCAGAACACTTTGGGTAGCTATATTACATAGGTGGTTGCAAACAGAGATCAAGGCAAAACTCAGGAAGCAGGAGTGGAGTACAGCTTGAGATTCAGGCAATAGCTGAAGCCATGAGAACAGACGTATTCACCCAAGACGATGACGCAGAGTTGAAGAGTAAGGAAAGGACTGAGTATGGAATCCTGAAAAACACTAAAGTTAAGAAGCAGGTAACATAGGGGACTTAGCAAACATGAAGAATAAACTAAGAGGCACAAGAAAGCAAGGAAAGATTAACATCGATGATCCAAAGCTGAAATTTCTGTAACGGTGAAAGGTGAAACTGTGAAGCATTTCAATAGCAGACGGGATGAGGACTAAAAATAGGTTATTCGATCTATACCCAATATCTTGGTATATCTTGGTTCAGTGATGCTCTTGGAAAAAGAAGTTTCAGACCATGGTGCCAGCAGCAATCAAGCTTTATTGGTTCATGAGTGAGCAGGTAGCAGGTGAGGAATAGGAGGTAGTTAATTCAATTTATTCTCACAAAGTCTCTGGTGATGAAAGTAAACAAAGAACTGGGAGTTGGTAACTCTAGGGGAGCAAAGTCAAAGAAACACTGTCGCTGGGTTTTTGTTTGCACTTTTTACTGGCTAAAAGATATTACTGGCTAAAAGAGACCCAAATTTATTTGTAAGCTAAGTAGACAAGGGTAGAATAAAGTTATAAAAAAGGAAGAAAGGCCGGGTGTGGTGGTCAATGCCTGTAATCCCAGCACTTGGGAGGCCGAGGCAGGAGGATTATAGGTCAGGACATCGAGACCATCCCGGCTAACA
>NW_012115044.1:7056267-7059570 GCF_000951035.1 Colobus angolensis palliatus
GGGAGGCTGAGGCAGGAGAATGGCTTGAACCCAGGAGGCAGAGGTTGCAGTGAGCTGAGATCATGCCACTGCATTCCAGCCTGGGAGATAGAGCGAGACTCCATATCAAAAAAAGAAAAAAGAGGGAAAAGGGATAACTGAAACTGAAGAAGTAAGATTCTAGAAAATCAGGAGAAGGAAGAAACAAGGACAGACAAACTATATAGCATAGTAATTAAGAAGTAAGATTAGCATGAGTCATATAAAACTATATAGAAGTCCCAATTCTGTTACTAGGAGTTATGTGACTATGAGCAAGTTATTTAACCTCACTAAGCATCAGTTCCTCATCTGTAATATAGAGCTAATGACGGTATCTATTTTAAAGAACTGTCATGATATTATAAGAAATAATCAATGTGAAATTCTTTAAATACATTACCTAACACACAATAAAGACTCAAATTTTAGCTATTTTCATCCTTTAAAAAAGTATCTTTTTTTCTTTAAAATAAGTGATTAGGTATTACGGAAAAGGAAAGAAATATAAGCTGAATGAGTTATGTGTGATGATCCTATTTCTTGTAAAGTAAGAAATAAGATGATATGCAAAACTAGGGGAAACAAGACTAATGCTGAAGGCTAAAAGAAAAAAAATGCAGAGATCAAATTTCAGGAGAATCAGTTCCCATTGTAAATGAGGTCTAAAAAAGAGAACGAATAAATAGAATGCTCAACTGGTGTGAAAAGGATTGCTGTATTAAATAGAGTTCAAATACCTTTCTCAGGTATCAGAAAGGTCATTAACACAGATGTCAAAACCATTTTTTCAGCTATTACTCAATCACTAAGTTTCTTGATTTTAATGATTTTACAAAATTAATTGTTATACACTATGAACAACTTCGAGATGTGTATACCACTACATTCCAATTTACTTCATTTGCTAAACAATCATACTAACAGGTAAGAATATAAAGGCTGAACCAGGTATGGTGGCTCATGCCTATAATCCTAGCACTTTGGGAGGCCAAGGCAGAAGGATCATTTGAGTCCAGGAGTTCGAGACCAGCCTGGGCAACACATGGAGGCACCATTTCTACAAAAAACAGAAACAAAAAAATTGGCCGGGCGTGGTGGCTCATGCCTGTAATCCCAGCACTTTGGGAGGCCGAGACAGGCAGATCACCTGAGACTCAGAGTTCGAGACCAGCCTGACCAACATGCAGAAACCCCATCTTTACTAAAAATACAAAATTAGCCGGGCATGGTGGCGCATACCTGTAATCCCAGCTACTCTGGAGGCTGAGGCAGGAGAATAGATTGAACCCGGGAGGCGGAGTTTGCTGTGAGCCAAGATCGTGCCATTGCACTCCAGCCTGGGCAACAAGAGCAAAACTCTGTCTCAAAAAAAAAAAAAAAATTTAGCCAGGCCCGGCAGTGCACGCCTGTGGTCACAGCAGCTCAGGAGGCTAAGGTGGGAGGATCACTTGAGCCCCAAAAGTCAAGGCTAGTGAGCCGTGATGGCACCACTGCAACCCAGCCTGGATGACAGAGTGAAATTCTGTATCCTACACACACACACACACACACACACACATTTATTTATTTTTGTATATTTAAACTATATGTAAGATTAAAAGATGAATGCCAAGTTCAACAGAGGTTTCTAGTTATAAGACTATAAGCTCTGTCCTTCCCTTGTCCCAATCAATATTTTTATAAACGATTTCATCTATTTTAGGTTGCAAAAGCAAATGCCATCAACAGCTAAGCAACAAATGTAAAAGTGTGAAGCCAAATTGTGTAATGCAATAATGGGCAATAGTTGGTAAATCATACAGTACAAAACTCTAGTTTAAAAAACAAAAACAAAAAAATTGTCAAATAAAACACATCATGGGATAGATTTGCTGTCAATTTATAACCTCTGACACAGCCACCTAAGATTGACACAAACCTAGGAAGAATGGCTTAAAATGAAACACTGAATAAAAATTTAAAGAACTTGGCTGGAATGATAAACCAAACCCACAATATGAAATTCAACAAAGGCCCTATGACTAAAATCAAACTATCAATGTATTATTAAGAATGAGAGAACAGAGAAACTCCAGATCAAACTTGACAGTAATACATCTGGAAATTAAAGAAGTATAACTGAACAGAACTCAAAGAGAATCAACATTGAGATGCAACCAATGAAAAACATCATGCAACATTAGGCTACAAAAGTATTGTGTTCAAATCAATGAAGATAATTCCACTCCACTTTGTACAGCTCACGCTGCACTGGAAGTAATGATATTCCTTTACTGGCCGCATATTTTATTCATAATATTAACACAGCAGAATACATCAAAGGAAGGTTAATGAAACCATGTCTGCTATAGGCTGAATAATCTAATTTACTACACTATGGGAAATATGAAGGCACCAATAAATGCTTTTGTTAAATTTATAAATGTTCTAATGTAAAATAAATAGCCACAGGGAATAACCCCTGAGGGTCCATCCCTAGGAAACAACATATGTAGGGAAAACAGTAGTATTTCTCAGTTTCAAAGTATAGTTTTGTTTGAAGCTTCCTGCACAACATAATTAAGGAGGCTGAAGATGCTAATATTTTGAGAAGAAAGACCAGGATTCAGCATTTCTAGCACTCATCATTTTCTGAAACATCTCAGGTTTGCTACTTTCTTAATGTAATCTCTCTCCTTTGGATTATCAGACACAATGCTAGAATACTCACAAATTGCAAACTTTAAAAACTAAACAGGTCAGTCACGGTGGCTCACACCAGTAGTCCCAGGACTTTGGGAGGCCGAGGTGGGTGGATCGCTTGAGCTCAGAAGTTTGACACCAGCCTGGGCAACATGGTAAAACCCCGTCTCTACCAAAAATACAAAAATTAGCCAGGCGTGGTGGCATGCACATGTAGTCCCAGCTATTGAGGAGGCTGAGGCATGAGAATCACTTCAACCCAGGAGGCAGAGGTCGCAGTAGCCAAGACCACACGACTGCACTCCAGCCTGGGTGACAGAGCAAGACTCTCAAAAAACAAAACAAAACAAAAACAAACAAAAATAAAATTTAAAAAAAACCTAAACAGAACACACAGTATCACTTGGGAGGCAGGTGCTGAAAACACTGAGTCCATTAACATAAGAAACTACTAACCTCAAATAACTGATACTAGGTTTCCAAAACACTGGCAAAAGAGTCAATGCCAGGCCGGGCGCGGTGGCTCAAGCCTGTAATCCCAGCACTTTGGGAGGCCGAGACGGGCGAATCACGAGGTCAGGAGATCGAGACCATCCTGGC
>NW_012115044.1:7059635-7066912 GCF_000951035.1 Colobus angolensis palliatus
AAACCCGGGAGGCGGAGCTTGCAGTGAGCTGAGATCTGGCCACTGCACTCCAGTCCGGGCGACAGAGCGAGACTCCGCCTCAAAAAGAAAAAAAAAAAGAGTCAATGCCAGAAGTCCTTTGAAAGGAATCTGCTATTATACAAAGTGGATCTTAGAAACTTCCAAAAACATTACATAATGTGTAATTAGGGAGTAGTTCTATGGCTCAGTTTTCCTAGTCATTACTTTTATTAATAAACTATTCTCTAATCACTGATAACCACTCTTCTATGAACTCCACATTAAAACCACACACTGAGTAAGAAATTTAAGTGATAAAATTTTGATCACATGTAACAACTCAACAACAGCTGAGATAACTCCATCCTACCTTTGGAAAACACATTAGTATGATGTGTTATCTCCAGATAACTTCTGAAGTCAAGGAAATAAAATGACTCGAGGCTACATTTTTAAATAGAATCATGATAAAATTTTAAAACTCTGATGGAATGCAATGCAACATATTAGAGATTCCAGCAATAAGACATCAAATGCAGCATCATGGTAACCCAGGATTCTCATCAGAAATGGGTTGGGCATTCCAACTGGCAAAAATCTTCAAAACAGCTATCTTTTCTCTGATGGGTATGCGAGGCTGGCTAGAGATGAGAATATAGTATTAATAGCAAAGAGTGTGTGGATTAGGTAAAAGAGAATATCTTTTTGCTTGAGAGGTTGTGGGAAGGAAATGGGAAAGGGTAGGCACCTAGCATACAACAATGATTAAGGCAAGTTTCATCCCTATCTCACACCTTAAAACAAAATAAACACCAAAATTACCAACTTTTCTTTTTTTTTTTTAGAAAAATAATAAACATGCCAGAAGAAAACATGGGTATTTCTGCAAATCTTGGAAGATAAAAGAGCTAAGCCATGGAGAAAAATAATGCCAATTTGATTACACAGAACTATAAAACATCTGTACTACCTTAAGAAAAAAACTTGCACAAACCCAGCAAAAAAAATCATGACAATCTGGCAAATAAATAAATAAATAAACTTCTGCTACACATGGCAAAAGCCTGATTTGTTTTTCTTTAATGTACAAATAGTACTTGGAAGTCAATAAGAAAAAACCAGCATTCAAATAGAAAACATGGAAATATGGGCTGGGTGCAGTGGCTAACACCTGTAATCCCAGCACTTTGGGAGGCTGAGGCTGAGGTCAGGAGTTCGAGACCAGCTTGGCCAACATGATGAAATCCTGCCTCTACTGAAAATACAAAAATTAGCTGGATGTGGTGGCAGACACCTGTAATCTGAGCTACCCTGGAGGCTGAGGCAGGGGAATTGCTTGAACCCGGGAGGTGGAGGTTGCAGTGAGTCAAAATCATGCCATTGCTCATCCCCACCCCCTGCAAAACAAACAAACAAACAAAAAAACAAGAAAGAAAATATGGAAATACATATTAACAAATGGTCATACAAATGGCCAACAAAACTGTAGAAAAATGCTCAGCCTCACATATAATTAAAGAAATGTAATAAAGATAGCGATAAGCCAGAATTTTTCATCTATCAAACTAGAAAAGAAAATTCAATCTGAGAAAACTAAGTATTGAAATAGATCATCATTCAATATGAACTACAACAATTCTTGTGAAAGTCCAAACTCATGCAATCTTTTGGGCAGGCAATGGGTTAATACATTAATTCAGAAGTGAAGACATAGAGCCCCCCAACTAGACTCAGCAATGTCACTTTTAGGGATTACGTCTATGAAAACAATTCTGTGTGTGTACACGCTCACGCACGCATAAAATTTGTGAAGAGCAAGAAATTACAAACACCACATCTACATGCCATTATCTTACAGTGCCAGAAAACAAAAACTTGCTTTAAAATAAAACAAAAAGCCCATATGATAGTATGTTAAAGCAGCACAGAAGTCGCCAAGCGTGGTGGCTCACGCCTGCAATCCCAGCACTTTGGGAGGCCGAGGTGGGTGGATCACCTGAGGTCAGGAGTTCGAGACCAGCTTGGCCAACACGGTGAAACCCCGTCTCTACTAAAAATACAAAAATGAGCTGGGTGTGGTGGCAGGCACCTGTAATCCCAGCTACTCGGGAGGCCGAGGCAAGAGAATCGCTTGAGCCCAGGAGGCGGAGGTTGCAGTGAGCAGAGACGGAGCCACTGCACTCCAGTCTGGGCGGCAGAGCAAGACTCCTTCATAAAATAATAACCATAATAATAATAAAACAAAAAACAAAAAAGAAACACAGGAGCTAGCTGACAGAACTCCCAATGGCCAAACCTGGGACAATTTGGCCAATAAAATAAATATCCATAAATCCACACTGATAGAAATAAATGACTAGATTAATATATGGGGGAAAAGAGATATGTCCCTTATGCAAAACAAATTGAAATAATTTGTGTAGCTACTCCACCATTAAGGAAAAGAAGTATAGGGGCCTAATTCCCACCTTAAGTGTAGTCTCTGCATAGCGACTTCCTTCCAAGGAATAAAGTATGGAAAGAGGGGGGGAAAGAGTAATTTTACAGTCAAGAAAACTAAACACTACATCAGTCAGGTGTTGAAAATCAGTTAACAGCAGTGATAAAGCATGTGTCCTAGATATGAAGTGATGAAAATGACACTTTACCTCTCTGTTGTCTTCTTGCCGAAAACCTGTAACCCCGGTTTTATCATTAAAAAAGCAGAGAAACTCCAATAGTAAGGTATCCTACAAAACATCTGACCAGTACTCCACAAAAGTGTCGAGATCATCAAAACCAAGGAAAGTCTAAGAAACTGCCATGGTGAAGAGGCAAGTAAGATAAGACCACTAACATCTCATTACATTGTAATGTGTGATCCTGAATGTGTTATTGTTTCTTCTACTTTGTAAATGTAATGTGGTATCTCAAAAGGGATCATAAACAAAAGACATTAGACAAAAACTAAGGAAATCTGAATAAACTATAATAATTAACCGTAACAGATGTACCATACTAATATCTTAACAATAGGGGAAACTTTGCAGGGTCTGTCCATATAGACATAAAAAGCCCTATTACTGTATTGTTGGTAAAGAGGGAACATGCTCCAAAATAATATATATGTTATTACATTTACATATAATGTATGTGCTCATACAGGCATATAAGAAATTTATATCTGTTAAGAGTGGGATTAGGGAATTTAGGGATTAGGGTAAAAAAGATTTCATTTTAATTTGCTCCATTCTGTAATTTTTTAAATAATATGTATGTAATAACATTTTAGTTTTGCTGAAATATTAAAATAACATAAAAACAGATGAAAGTGATATTCAAAAGAAATTTCTTTATTTTTGAGCAGATGATAATTACCACCTCATTTGCTGTTAGTAACATTTATATTTTATGAGGAGGTCCTGATAATTCAAACTCAAGAGCTTTATTATTACTTATATATTCATTCTCTAGGTCACACTCCATTGAAAATGTTAGCATTTCATCAGTCAAGTTTCATCCAGATAATCAATAAACCACTTTAATAAGACATCAACATAAAATTTTAAGGAAGACAGACCCAGTGAGCTTAGACAGGTAATCACTTTATTTCCTTGAATAAAATTCCCTTCTATCAGTAATTTTCATATAGCAAGGTAAAGAGAGAGGAAAAGAGGGGAGAATTGTATACTGTCAACCTGATCAAGGTACCATTTCTGTAATTTGGGGTTTTCATCTAATTGATAAAAGAACAACAATGACAACAAAATTATTATTATTATTTATTTTTTTTTTCAGATGCAGTCTCGTTCTGTTGCCCAGGCTGGAGTGCAGTGGCACGATCTCAGCTCACTGCAAGCTCTGCCTCCCAGGTTCACGCCAGTCTCCTGTCTCAGTCTCCCCAGTAGCTGGCACTACAGGCACCCGCCACCACGTCCGGCTAATTTTTGTATTTTTGGTAGAGACGGTGTTTCACCATGTTGGCCAGGATGGTCTTGATCTCCTGACCTCATGATCCGCCCACCTCGGCCTCCCAAAGTGCTGGGATTACAGGTGCGAGCCACCATGCCCGGCCTACAAAATTATTTTTATACTAGGAGGCTGACTTTGACCTAATCATTTATGAACCCACTTCTACTTTCTTAGCCTCATCTCCACTACCATCCCCACTACCCCAACTTTATATACCAGCAATTTCAAACTACTTGTATCTCCTCTACACACACTGTGCTATTAAACATCACCAAGTCTTTAAAATACTCTGTAGTCCTTGGCACACACCAGTTCTACACTATTTATCTAAATAGTTCCTATTAATTGATATTAAAACCAATTCTTCACAGACTCTTTCAAAAAACAGAAGCAGAGGGAATACTTCTCCATGTCATTCTATGAAGCCAGTATTACCCGATACTAAAAGCAAAGACATGACAAGAAAAACAAAAACAAAACAAAACAAACCATTGATCAATATCCTTTATGAATATAGATGCAAAAATTCTTAACAAAGTACTGTTTAGCAACATATAAAAATGATTATACACTATGACCAAGTGAGATTAATCTCAGAAATGTAAGGTAGATTTAACATTCAAAAATCAACTTATATGAAACACCATTTTAATAAAAACAAAAACCACAAAATCATGTCAATAGAGAAAAAGCACTTGCCAAAATCCAATACCCTTTCATAAAAATGCTTCAACAAGCTAGAAATAGAAGAGAACTTCCTCAACTGATAACATTACATGTGTGAAAAACCCAAGACTAACATCATACTTAAAGATGAAAGACTGAATGCTTTGCCCCTAAAATCAGGAGCAAGAACAAGAATATCTGCTTTTACCTCTTCTAGTAAGCACTGTACTAAAAAAAAAGGCTTCAGGTAAAAAAAAAAAAATATATATATATATATATATATATATAAACCTGGGAGGCAGAGGTCGAAGGGAGCCGAGATCGTACCACTGCACCCAGTCTAGGTGACAAAGCGAGACTGGAGTGCAGTGGTACGATCTCGGCTCACTTCGACCTCTGCCTCCCAGGTTCAAGTGACTCTCCCGCCTCAACCTCCCGAATAGGTGGGATTACAGGTGCACACCACCATACCTGGCTAATTTTTGTGTTTTTAGTAGAGATAGGGTTTTGCCATATTGACCAGGCTTGTCTCAAACTTGTGACCTCGGGTGATACATCTGCCTTGGCCTCCCAAAGGGCTGGGATTACTGGTGTTAGCCACCACACCCAGCCTCAGGTATCATATGTGGATAAAAAAATCAATTCATCAATGAGATATAACAATTACATACACATATGCACCAAACAACACAGCCCCCAATGCATGAAACAAACACTAACAGAATAGAAGGGAGAAATGGGCAGGTGTACAATAGTTGGAGATTTCAATATACCACTCTCAGTAATGAAAAGAACATCAAGACAAATCAATAAGGAAACAGTAAACTTGAACACCACTATAAACCAACAGGATTCAACATACATATATAGAATATGGCAACTCCAAATAGCCGAGAATACATTATTTTGCACCTGAGCATAAGTCTAGGCAGGATAGACCATATATTAGGCCACAAAACAAATGTTAATAAATTTTCAGTGACTGAAATCATGTGAAGTATCTTTTCTGACCACAATGAAATGAAACTAAAAATTAGTAACACAAGGGAAACTAGAAAATTCACAAATGTGTGGAAATCAAACAATTCACTGTAGACAACCAACGGTTCAAAGAAGATATCAGACAACACACTTGCTATAGTTTGGATTGTTTGTCCCCCTAAACCTCATGGTGAAAATTGATCCTCAGTGTTGGAGATGAAATCTAACGGGAGATATCTGGGCCAGAGAGGTGGCTCCCTCATGAATGGAATTGTGCCTTCCTCTCGATAATGAATGTGTTCTCATTCTCTGAGTTCCCTCCCACTACAACTGGTTAGTAAAAAGAGCCTGGCACCTCTCTGCTATCTGGCCATGTAACCACTGCATATGTTGGCTCCCCTTCACCTTCCACCATGAGTGGAGGCAGCCCGAGGCTTTCACTTTCTAGCAAGCGGAACTGTGAGCTAAATAAATCTCCTTTCTTTACAAATTACTTGGCCTCAGGCATTCCTTTATAGCAGCACTAAACTAAGATAATACTCTTAAACAAGAAAAAATTTTAAATAGTTAAGACATAATACCAAGACTTATGGGATGCAGCAAAGACAGTGCTCAGAAGGAAATTTACAGCTGTAAATGCTTACATTAAGAAAGATGTCAAATCATTAATCTAACTCTACAACCGGAGAACTACAAAAAGAAGAAACTGAACTCAAAGCTAGCAGAAGGAAGAAAATAATAAATATATGAACGGAGATGAATAAAACAGAGAACAGAAAAACAACAGAATCAACAAAACTAAAAGTATTTTTATTTTTAAATCAACAAAACTGACAAACCCTTAAAAGAGTTTAGATGTAGGGACAGACTGACAAATAAAAAGAAGAAAAACAACTAAAATCAGAAATGAAAGTGGGGCCATTACTACTAACCTCATAGAAACAAAGGATGAAAACAGCATACTATAAATAATCATATGTTAACATATTAGACAATCTGGATGAAATGGGCAAATTCCTATAAACACACAGATTATCAAACTGACTCAAAATGAAACAGACAATCTTAACAAACATATACACAAGTAGAGATTTAATTAGTACTAAAGAAAAAAACCTCCCAACAAAGTAAAGTCCAGCACCTGGCGATTTCAGTGGTAACTTCTGCCAGTTTATTAAAGAAGAAATTAATAATAATCCTAAAACTCTTCTTAAAAAGACAGAAAAGGAAGGAGCACTTCTTACCTGATTCTACAAGACCAGCACTACCCTATACCAAAGAGAGATAAACACATCACAAGAAAGAAAAATTACAAACCAATATCCCTTATAAATATAAACGCAAAAATCCTCATGAAAATACCAGAATACGAAACCCAATAGCATATTAAAAGGATTATACCCCATGACCATGATTGGGATATAATCCTTTATCTCAGGAAAACAACAGTGGTTCAACATAAGAAAATCAAGGTAATATATCTTGCTAATAAAATGATGGAAAAAACCCCACATGATCATCTCAATTATCACCAAAAGGGCATCTGATAAACTCCAATTCCATTTCATAAAAAAAATGAAAATGTTTTAAAAATAACAGTGATAGGCCGGGCGCGGTGGCTCAAGCCTGTAATCCCAGCACATTGGGAGGCCGAGACGGGCGGATCACGAGGTCAGGAG
>NW_012115044.1:7066987-7068071 GCF_000951035.1 Colobus angolensis palliatus
AAAAAAAAAAAAAACAAAAAAAACAAAAAAAACAGTGATAGCTGCATTATATCATATATGTAATTAATGCTCTTGAATTTATACAATTATATATTGATATTTAGCAATGAATATCCCAAAAGGAAAATTAAGAAAACAATTCCTTTACAATAACACAATCTATAGAAATAGTTATTGTAATATCTATAATAAATTTTAATATACTTCAAAAAACAAATGTTAATATCTGGGCTGAGCTTATTTTAGCTCTGTTTTCTGGAACTATCTAGAAGGCTTTTAATAAATCTACATATCCAACTTCACACTGTCTCAGGCACCTGGCTAAGCATTAAAGAAACAAAATAAAATTTCACCATGCTGTTGAGAATTACACAACCTAGTAAAAAGATCTAGTTAAAAAAATAAAAGAAGTATGTGCAAGATATTCCAAGGAGAGAGAAGCTTTTGAGGCTAAAGGGGGTGGGTAGAGAAAATAGTGAGATACCAGATGGAGCTACTTTTGAGCAGATAATACAATGAAAAAGAACTCAACTAACAAAAATAGAGCAGGGGTGGAGGGTAGGAAAGAGGCATTCCAGAAGGTATTTGCATTAACAGGGATAATACAACATACTCTGACAACTGCACATACTTTGGGCAAGGCTAGAACATAGCCTGTGAGAAAGAGATGAGTCGAGTAAGGTCACTATATAGATGTTCAAAGATCTTGTATGTCATGCTAAGAAACAGGGAATTTACCTTTTAGGTAAGTGAGGAAGTGATACAATCAGAAAGATTGCCTGCTGCCATGTTATATGAGGGATGGTCACAACTCCCATCTCCAACATCTCCAATGCTAATTGATCATATAAAGCTTTTGGTAAACCCAGACAATAAATTCTTAAGACAATGACCCATATTGTCTCTTCTAATTGTTTAGAATAATCTATGATTTATCCCTGTTTTAAAATACTGTTTAGCCTAGGGGTGGGGAGGAAGTAAAGGTATGTACTAGAAGAGAAATCGCTAAGAGTTTAGATAAGAAATAATGTGGGGCCGGGCGCCGTGGCTCAAGCCTGTAATCCCAGCACTTTGGGAGGCCGAG
>NW_012115044.1:7068271-7109728 GCF_000951035.1 Colobus angolensis palliatus
CAGGAGAATGGCGTAAACCTGGGAGGCGGAGTTTGCAGTGAGCTGAGATCTGGCCACTGCACTCCAGCCTGGGCGACACAGCGAGACTCCGTTTCAAAAAAAAAAAAAAAAAAAAGAAAGAAATTATGTGGGCCTGAACTAAGGCAGCATTATCAGTGAAATAGAAAGAACAGATTCAAATAAGTCAACAAAAAGGTCTAGGATAACATCCAGGTTTCTTATTTTAATAATTGATATATAGCAGGGATAAGGGGAGTCTTAAATTCTAACACGCTAAATGCGACGGCTCAGGCTTCCAGGTAGACTTCTGGTTAGTACTAAAACTTGAGGCTCTAGAGTTCATCAGGGAGACCTCAACTGAAGATAAACATTAGAGAGTCACCGAAGTCACGAGGATTGAGAATATGGCCCAGCGTTAAGTATGAAAGTAAAGAAAAATGGAGAATAAAACCCTAGGGAACAGCAAGAACTAATGGTTAGAGGTAATGAAAGAAAAACTCATACACGATACTATACACATTTTACTTACATGGCCACTATTTTCATAGTAACATAAGTGTGTGTGTGTATACACAGGGTGTATATAACACAAGTATATATATATATATAAAATATATATAAAACACAAGTGTGTGTATATATATATACACACACACACATACACTATCCTCATTTCAGCAATAAGGAGAAAGGTTAAGCAATCTGCTTGAGGACACATAGCCAGTACACAGCAGTCACTATTCACACCCAAATTGACTCTTTATACTATACTGCTTCAAAATTACCAAGGAACTGTTCTTGGCCTTTTCTTTCTTTCTTTCATCCCTTAATATAACCATATGCACACATACCTGCTCTCAAAAAAGTTAAAGCGGAATTAGAAATGAGTACATATACACACATACAAGTTTTAGAAACCTCTGATAAAAGTTCTTTACTAAAAGTAAAACATATACTAAAACTAAGAGTGGTGGTATTAGGGAAGGTTAATGGAATCCAGAGCTAGACTGCCTGGGCTCAAATCTCATCAAAACATTTCTAATAAATATTTATAAATATTTACATAGATTGCTGTAATGGCTTCATAATTCTACTTTATCTTTTGGGGGTCAGAGATTTCTTTGAAAATCAAATACTTCCTGCAAACTAGAAATTTAAAATACTGGTTTAAATCACTCTATGGGCAGGTCACTTAACTTCTCTCCATCTCCTCTTCATACTACTGTTGTGAGGATTAAATGAGTAAATATAAGTAATGTGTTCAGATTAATGCCCCGCATATAGCATCATATACTTTTAAGCTATTATTATAATCACCATTATTACTAGTACTGCAACTATCATTATTATTATTATTTTTTTTTGAGATGGAGTTTTGCTCTTGTTGCCCAAGCTGGACTGCAATGGCGCAATCTCGGTTCACTGAAACCTCCGCCTCCCGGGTTCAAGTGATTCTCCTGCGTCAGCCTCCCAAGTAGCTGGGATTACAGGCGCTTGCCAGCACACCTGGCTACTTTTTTAAAATTTTTTTTATTTTTAGTAGAAATGGGGTTTCACCATGTTAGCCAGGCTGGTCTCAAATTCCTGACCCCAGGTGATTCACCCGCGTTGGCCTCCCAAAAGTGCTGGGATTACAGGCATGAGCTACCGTGCCCGGCCTATTAATATTATAATCTCCCCTTGTTTGATAATTTACTAAGATATTTTTAAATGTTTTATTTCTAGCACACTGCTTCTGGAGGAATGTACATTCTGTGCTAAACACTATAGCATACGATACAGACTCTGGAGTCAGACTACTTGGAGCGGACTCCCAACACTGCCATTTAGTAGTTGTATGGTAACTTTCTTAACTGCTGTTGTGTCAGTTTCTTCTATAAAATAGTGCTTCTATAAAACAGTTGTTCTGTAAAATAGTACCCATTCTTTAATGGGTTGCTATGAGGTTTAAGTGAGTTATAAAATATGTAAATGGCCCAGGACAATGTCTGATATATAGAAAGTGCAATATATATTTGCTATTAATAAACACAATAATAGGTAAAATAGTAAATTAATGTTTATTAAGTGTTAATTATATGCCAGGTACTATAATAAGCACTTGATAACATTATTACATTTGCTCCTTACAAAACCCCTACTGTGCAGATGACGGAGAAGAGGCTTATAAAAGTAAGTATCTTGCCCAGAGTCATACTACTATCAAGTGGCAAAAATGGAACGCAAACCCAAATATTTCTAGCTACAAAGCCAGTCCTCTTTACTTTTCAGAATGAATCCTTGGCATGTATGTCACCCCTACCCTTTCCTCTCCAGAGCTAGTGGTAGATGGGCACAATTAAGCACAGCATTCTGCTCCCTGATACCAGATGCAGTGGTACAATCCTCCCCTTCTGGTACAGGTCCCTATTACTATCAATAGAACAAAGGTGGCATGAGAAATAAAATCAACTGTCATCTTTGTTATTTGAACAGTCTCTCACAAAGTAGAAGGCAGAGGTTTTTCTCTTTATTATTAAAGTAATCTATGAATCACAAGGAAAAAACCTTTTACATGAAAAGTTACTTAGAGAAGTTTTTCTTACAGAAAACTATTAATTGATTGAAATAAAACTTAAGGATCTTGTAAAGACATAATATAGTTTTTATTTTTATTTTTTATTTTTTGAGACGGAGTTTCACTCTTGTTGCCCAGGCTGGAGTACAACGGGGCAATCTCGGCTCACTGCAACCTCCGCCTCCCGGGTTCAAGCAATTCTCCTGCCTCGGCCTCTCAAGAAGCTGGGATTACAGGCACCCGCCACCACACCCAGCTAATTTTTTGTATTTTTAGTAGAGATGGGGTTTCACTGTTGGCCAAGCTGGTCTCAAACTCCCGACCGCAGGCGATTCACCCACCACGGCCTCCCAAAATGCTGGGATTAACGGCGTGAGCCACCGCACCCAGCTCATAACATAGCTTTTATCATATGACCTTCAGAGTCCTAGAGTTCTATGGGGTAAGCTATAACTCAGAAAAGGCAAAATCAGCTGATTCCACACCTTAGCTTCAACTAGGGCAACTCTGCTTTTTATATGTTCTATCAGAGGTCTTCATAAGATTTCATTGGGGATGTAGAAAGTTTCTACTGCCAAATATCAAAAAAAGAGAGAGACTATTCTGTAAGATACTTGAAATTCACAAAATTATAAGCCCTGAGTTTCAAAACACTCAAATATCCCATTTTTCTCTAATGGGAAGGTAAGAGAGGAGGTACTACTTACTCTAAACTAAATCAGAGTTAGTTACTACTGGGTAACATAGAGTATATGAATTGACTACATGATGCTCTAGTTACTACAGCAAACATTAATAATTCCAACCAGAAAACTAAGGCTAATTAGTTCACATCTCTAATCTCTGTCGTGACTTAATTCCTCTTTCTTCTAGTTACATTGGCTACCCCTTTCCCCTGTTACAGGCTAAAAGCTGATTATCCACAATTCCCAAAGAAAGTCTTTAAAATGCAAAAGGCAGAATACAATAAAAAGAAGGTTATCAAAATAGACACACATTCAAGTCAAACCGCGGTCAGTGAAATGTAAAACATGCCTGTTATTACAGAAATCCTACTTTAATTCTCCCAGAGCTGCAAAAGTACTTACAGACAGAAATTATTACAAGGCCACAGGGTAGCTTAGCTACAATTCTAAAACTGAAAATAACAATGTGGGAATAGATAAAATATTATATAGTACAACAATGGAATATTAGATAACCAAAATACCTATACATATTATGAGGCAAGAAAAAAAATCTGTATGAGATCATAAATTATTATGCATACACCTATATAAACATGTGCATATGGAAAAAGATACACAGAAAGGTCAAGACAGTGGTAGTGAATAATTCAGTTGTTTTCCTCAACATTTTCCAAAAAGGGAGTAATAGAGGCCCAGAGAGAAGAGACACTAAGAGAGACAATGAAGGATATTTAAGACAGATGAGAACCCATATAAAGATTTAGAAACAATCAGAAAGAGAGTGGGATGGGTAAAATCCCATTGAAAGACGGGTATAGAAATCCAGAGAAAGAGGTTGATGGAGACCCATAAAGAGGACCCATAAAGAGACCTATAAAGAGGAAATAAGAGAGGGAGAGAGACAGAGAGACAGAGAGAAAAAGGCTGTGGGGGAGAAGAGAGAGACAAGAAAGAAAGAGACAGAGAAAAGAGAGAGTTATATGGAGGGAAAAGAAATCCAAAAAGAGGGGATGACATAGACCAAGAGAGGGGGACAAAAACCTAGAGACAGAAAGATAGAGACCTGGAGCCTACAGTGAAAGGTCGAGGAATCCGGAAAGGGAAAAGAGAGACTAAAAACAAAGGAGAAAAAAGGGCTAAAGAAAGAGACTGATAGAAAATAGCGAGGGAAAGAAAGTCAGAGATGATTATAGAGAATGAGAGAATTTTTAAAAATTCCCAAATCCATTTGAAGTCATCTATTCTAGAACCTAACCAAGCCTTTTCTCTGTAATCCTGAAACAAGGAGTTATTTTTTCTCATCTTCACAATGTCCTCAACTAATCTCCCTAAATGCCTCCTCAAACATCCTGTAGGCTCATGTTATCACCGATCTCCCTCCCAAAACATTCCCTCAAAAATCTCAAAAGAAAGTTTCCAATAACCTCAATCTCTTCTTGGAGGGTTCTTTTTACAGTCTTGCCCTAGAGAAAACCGGGATCTCACCTAAACCTCAAAAGACACCTCAAAAAGAAAACTAAAACCTCAAGTAATGACCTCAATCTCTTCCTGGAGGGTTCTTTTTACCGTTTTGCCCTAGAGAAAACCTGAATCTCACCTAAAGGCACTGGTTTCCTTGCAGTTCTTTCAAATGAACACTGCTGTCACCCCTTGACAAATTCTAGAAACAAAAGGCAATAAATATTGCCAAACTGCTGGCTTTTCACTGTCCTGGCCTCAAACAGCACTCCATATCTCCTCCCTCCCCAAGCTCCACATGGCTACACACCCTCTCTATCCTACTTTGTCAATGTCACTTCTCCACCTAGAGCCACCACCACCGTCTATGAAGTCACACATGTATCTGTCTACTGGGCATCTCTACTTGCATGTGTCATAAGCATCTCAAATGATTAATTTATTATTTCTTCCTCCAAAACTCTTCTCATACATAATACACACAAGCAATACATGATGCTTCTGCTAGAAAAATGCCTACCAAATATAGGACTGCCATATTCCAAGATAAATCATCTTCAAGGATTTGCAAGAATTTCACAGACATTTACGTTCCTTTCTAAACAGCAGTGAATACTCTCAGCAACCTATTCCAAGAAAGTCAGAACTGAACTGAAAATAACTAACCTGAGCATTCAACCCTAGAAAAGAATCCATCTTCTCCTATGGGAAGAAATAGTTTACTACTTGGTCTCCTGAAGGATATCTTAGTCCTGCCAGAATAATTCAGAAGTGGAGATTATGAGTGGGGCAAAAAGAAATTATCTTTTTGGTGGCTGGGAGACTATGGGAAGTCTTGAACCTATGTATTTCTGCACATCTTAGAAAAATTTCCTTTTTTTTTGACAAAGAAGGACCATTATTTTCGGCAATATACCACAACTTTTCTTTTCTTCTTCCTTTTTGTTTTTAATGAAGCTATCCCAAAATTAGGAGGTGTCTTTTTTTTTTTTTAACTTTGGAAAATTTACAAAGCTCAAGAGAAAGTTCTGACATAAAGAAAATACTAGAAGATCTATTTTTTTTATAATAGAGGTTAATCTCTGTTAATGACTTCTAATTGCTCTTTATCTGTAAGAACCTTTAAGATAAGTAAGAAACTGAGAACAGCAGCAAAGAGGAAATTATCCTCTGGGGCATACAGATAAGAGACAGTCAGTTGTCACCTCCAGTGAAGGATTAAGTCAGTGTAAGAGCTGACTATGACAGGAGTTTTCCACCAAACCAAAACCAGACAAGTAAGCCATCAGGTGCCTTGCATTCAAACGGTTTGATAATCTTTCTTTTCTGCTCTTCAACTTCTTAAGAGTTAAAGGAGTTAATATTTATAAAGCATTAAAACAGTGCCTAGCATATAAGGAATGCTATATACATTAAAGTAAGCAATCAAAGAGAAAATGTTTAAGAACTCTGGGAGGAGGCCTTTTTTCAAATGAATCTATTGTAATCCAGCAGTTCATGGAACACATAATTCTTACCCAGGAGTATCGTGATTCATCTAGTAACAACAACAAAATGAAGATGCAAAATTCCATTACAAAGAACATACTCGTGAACATAACAGAGGCTCTATAATTTTACTTAGGAAGAGACAGAAAAACGCAAACACATGCCCAAACAGATCAGAAAAGATAATAATAGGCCATTTGGTAGGTTAAAAAAAAAAAAAAGTAGTATGAACCAAGTAACGGGGTTTAGAAATAAAAAACCTCTAATACTTATGAGGGTTTACAATCCCTAGTAAACCAGAGGTATCATTTAAACTAAAAAAAAGAGCAACTGAAAAGCAAGTGTCAATAAAGGGCCAATTTGCTAACTATAGTTGTTAAAACGCATTAGTTACAATACATGTGTATATACGCAACAATTATACATCTGTAGGCATTTATATCAAAATTCAGGCTTAATACATTGACATCTTCCTATATAATAGGCACTGTAATGAAAAAAAAGATTTTCTAAAGAAATAATCTAAATAAACTTCAATAGAAAATGTTGTCAGGCAATATTTGCTGTAAAAAAGAAGGCTTAATAGAAAATGGCTAAAAATTGTTATACTAGAAAACAGGTAAAGTAACAAGAACACTGAGCTAGAAATCAAGTATTATGGATCTAAGAACATTAGATATTATATGCATGAAATCTGAAGTCCAAAATACCAAGTGAAGTTTCAAAGTCATATTTATTTAGCCAAAAGAATCAAGTGATTTGTTACCTGCCCTGCCTATGCACTCCAAACCACTGAAAAGAAAGAAAGGATAGCGGCAGGCAGAAAAATAAAGACACCAAGGAAAAGCAGAAATTTATTTTCTTTGCTCCAACTTCATTGATTATTGCATCTTCTGAAGAGAAAGACGGGTTGGGGGAGTTATTAGCAGCACAAAGTCTTCCTTACCCTTGGCTTTCACAGAATTCATTGTGATCAGACATAGGGATCACTTAAAGTAAGCTCTGCAATATTACATCTTTTCCAAGTTTTTCACTGGCCAAGGATGGCTCAACTTGCTTCCAGATGTTTAACCTTCATTCTGTTCCTACCAAAGTCCTCTTGCTACCTTTTTACCTCTTATCAACTTCACTTAACAAAATGACTTAATTTTCCTCCCTGCAATAAATAGGTAAACTATCAGAGGACTATGTAAGCACATAAGGAACACAGATGTCTTTAAAAAAATAAAAAAAGTATATACATTTTCTTGAGAAGTGAAGACAGATGCTTTAACAAAGAAGAAAATTCTTACAAGTGCATTCCCTTTATCTCACTAATGCTTTCCTGATATAACTACTGATATTCAATGACCATATCTTGGACTGAGTATTGCTGGGGCTAATGTTTTGGAATTTTTCCATTCTATTAGCAAAACTGTCTTATGGGGGGTGGGGAGATTAATTTCTAGAAAAATAACAAACTTATCACAATGTTCAGTACACACTTTGTGTCAAACCTACCTTCTCACCACTGGAGTAGAAGAAATAACGCAATCGGACTATGTTACAGTGATCTAGCTTTCTCATGATCTGAAGCTCTCGGTTCTGAAAAGGAAACACATAAAAATATATTTTTAAAGGATAACAGCTATTCATCATAGTGAACAAGATGCTTCTGAAATAACATTAAGCAATAAAATTAGATACGCTACTAAAAGTGTGATCTGTAGACTGGTACTGATCTGCAAAATATTTGTTACTAGTCCATGAAATATCTGTTACTGCTCTCCAATAAGACAAATACAGAAATTGAGAGTGTTTAGAGTTTTTATAACAATGAGAGAATAAATTGATATCTATGAATATGATAATAAGAATTAGGACCCATATTTTATTTTTTAAAAATTTCATCTTTCTAGCAATCCATTTGTATATTTCACAAAAATAACAGTCTTCGATGAATTCAAAATTGTAAAAACTGTTACTTTACCACAAATAGCTTGATCTTGTTTTCTAAGATGCAGTGAGAAAAAAAAACAACAAAAAAAACCAAGCATCAACTCCATGAAAAGAGCTCAGTTGCTAAGTTTTAGAAAAAGTGAATGCAGAGCGAAACTCCATCTCAAAAAGAAAAGAAAAGAAATCATACAGTCCTGATAGATTTGTGACCACACAAAACTATTTTCCCTTTGGGAAGTTTCAAAGTTATGTTCATTCTTCAAAAGAAGAAATTACTAAATAATATGATGATTTCTTCATACCACAGACTTTGCAGCAGTAAATCTGACTAGAGTTTACATTAACAAAGAGGTTATTATAGTCCAACAATATACTTGACTGTCAGAAATCCAGTTAATGAAGGACAAATTACATAACACACAGAAACAATACCAAAATTCCAGCTTTCTAGCCAAAAAAATAAAGCTTTAAAGTAATGATTTAGAAGAGCTAGAAAACATGAAGTATATACCTAAGAATCTGGAAAGGAAATGGTGTTATGGTTAGAAAAGAGGCCAAGAAGGATGGGGATGAGGATGCGTTGGGACCAAAGAACCAGGTAAAGACAGTTATCCTAGAATAGGAAGAGTAGGATGGCTTCTAGTTCTGAGAAGACGAGAGCAGAAGTGAATGTTCCTTTAAACCGATCTTTCAAAGTTGGGCTTATGTGTACAATGGTATTTAAAATCCTTTTATAAGATATCAATCTTTCATTCCATTACTTGTTAGTAAAATTATGGAAACAGAAAGTCAGAAAGTAAACAGAAAGTAAGTCAGAAAGTATAGTACAACTACTTTAACAAATAACGGACAACAGGCTCTTAAGTGTTAACTGGTACAGAGAGAAGAACACAGAAAACTACAGACTTCAAAATTGTGTCCATTTTCATTACAAATTGAAGCTATTTCTGGAAGTATTTCTATACTTTCTTTGTTTGTCTGAGACAGTGTTTCACTCTTGTTGCCCAGGCTGGAGTACAATGGCATGACCTCGGCTCACTGCAACCTTCGCCTCCTGGGTTTTCTTCTGCCTCAGCCTCCTGAGTAGCTGGCATTACAGAGGCCTGCCACCACGCCCAGTTAATTATTTTAATATTTTTAGTAGAGACGGGGTTTCACCATGTTGACCAGGCTGGTCTCGAACTCCTGACCTCAGGCAATCCACCTGTCTCAGCCTCCCAAAGTGCTGAGATTACAAGTGTGAGCCATAGTGCCCGGCCTCTATACTTTGTTAATTCACATTTAGGTAGCTGGGTTTGAGGGAGAACTGCTAGTAAATCAATACTCATTCCTCTCATAACATACAGCTATTAAGATTGACTTTTTAACATAGCCAACTATGTTAAAGTAAGTTATTTACTTTTCCAGACTCATTAACCAAGGTAACAGAGTATTAAATTCCCAGATAAGTTGTATAAGATTGTGCACAATATTTTTGATCAAAAAGAATGCAAAAGTAAAGCAAGAACAAGGACCTAAGTATTCATCTACATTTACTCTTCCTATTGTGTTGCTTTAAAAATGTCTTGTTTTAGATAAGGAAGTTAGAGAAAATCTCATGAAGCAGTTAAGATATGAACACAAGCCCGAATGACATGAAGGTAAGAACCATGTGAAGATCTGAGGAAAGAGCACTGTGGTTACAGGGAACTGCAAATGTAAAAACCTAGTGGTGGGCTTGGCATATTCAAGAAACAGCCAGAAAGATAATGTGGCTGCATCATTCTGAGTAAGGAGAGAGAAAGGTGGGAGTTAAGTTCAGAGAGGTAGGAGTTATGTGCAGAGAGGTAAGCAGGCACAAGATCATACAAACCTTCACCAAACACGGTAAGAAACTGAATTTCACTCTAAATGTAAAGGGAAGCTAATGGAGGTTTTGACCAGGAAAGGGATACAATCAGATTTACCTTTCAGAATAGCATTCTATCATTTGAACCCAGGAGGTAGAGGTTGCGGCGAGCTGAGATCGCGCCACAGCACTGGGTGACAGAGCGAGACTCTGTCTCAAAAAAAAAAAAAAAAAAAAGGCATTCTAAAAATTTAAGGCAATAAGTTTGAAGGAAAAAGTAGATCAAGAGTTCTGTTTTTTATCTATGAAGTTTGAAATCCTTATTAGATGTTCACGTGAGGTTAGGGTAGAAGCTAAGGCTGGAAAAATGCATTTGGGAGTCATCTAGATAAAGATTTAAAGCAAGGGTACCTAATAATATCACCTAAGGAAGTTCATACAGAAAAAAAATTCATGAAATGAAAAATAGAGGACAGAGTAGTTAATAGAGCCCGAAGAAAAATAAGAAAGAATCTTATCTTAGAAGCCACGTTAAAATTTTTTTAGAAAAACTGAGTGACCATTTATATCAAAAGCTACTGAAAGATGCATTAAGTGAAGCAAGTATAAGGACCTAAATATTCATCTATGTTTACTCTTCTGTTCCTATTGTGTTACTTTAGAAATATCTCTATTTTACATAAGGAAGCCAGAGAAAACTTTACGAAGGAGGTTAAGATATGAACATCAACCTGAAAGATATAAAGGTAAGAACCATGTGAAGATCTAGGGAAGATGGCTACAGGGAAATGCAAATGTAAAAACTCAGTGGTGGGCTTGGCATAGTCAAGAAATAGCCAGAAGGATAATGGCTAGATAAAAACAGGAAAATGACAATTGCTATGACAAATGCAAGATGTTGGTGCCTCTTACAAGAATGGTTTCAGTAGAACAATGGTGAAAAAACTGACTAGATTGAATTAAAGTGGGTGTAGGGGACACAGGGTCCGAAGGGGTTAGGAAGTTTGAGGAGAGATTTCCAGGTATAGCAGAATGATGAGGGTAGCAAATGCACTCCCCCAAAATACTTATAAAACTGAAGTACACTGAAGAAAACAATCACTTCAGGGCTCTGGAAACTAAGCAAAGGCAACAACAAATTGAGAAGAATTTTTTCTTAAAAAGCTGCTAGATATGACAGTAGAGGAAAGTGGCCTTCTTTGCCAAGGGATGCTACCGTCCCCCTACAACCACCCAACTCAATCAGTGAGGCAGTTTTCCCAGGGCAGTGTTGCCAGTGAAAACCAGAGGGCTATGGTCATTTAGGGTACAGAGCAAAAACCCATGCCTAGTGGTACTGGCAATAAAAATAGCAAATTTGGAAGGAAACAAAGGGTAAAGGCCCAGAGCTCTGCTAAAATGAGAATGTAGTCCCAGCTGGAGAAAATGACAGACTAGAAAGATACCCAGAGATTTAATAAGGGGATACTGGAAATGAGAGAGGCACAGAGAGCCTAAATAAGCTCCCCACACGTACCTGTCTGACAGTCAGTGCACATATGAGGGGGAGGCTCAAGAGAGCTCCAGAGAAAGTAAAAGCCAAGGCTAATGTGAAAACTGTCAGAACTTTGAATACACTTCCCAACTCACACATAGGATCATCAAAAAATGCTGAAAGTGGCTGGGTGCAGTGGCTCACACCTGCAATCCCAGCACTTTGGGAGGCTGAGGTGGCAGACCAGCCTGACCAACATGGTGAAACCCGGTCTCTACTAAAAATACAAAATTAGCCGGGTTTGGTGGCACATGCCTGTAATCCCAGATACTCGGGAGGCTGAGACAGGTGAACTGTTTGAACCTGGGAGGTGGAGGTTTCAGTGAGCCGAGATCACACCATTGCCCTCCAGCCTGGGCAACAAGAAAGAAACTCCATCTCAAAAAAAAAGCTGAAAGTTTTAAAGAAATTCAAGATGTTTAAGCACAATCTCTAAGCAATAACTGGCTGACCATGAAGCTATACAAAGAGCTGATCCTAGAAAATCAGGTTTAAAAATGGAAATTAGAATTAAAATTTTAACACAGAATTCTAGGGCTTCTATCTGTTGGGGAGAACAGTTCTACAGATTATGTACAGGTTAGTTATTTAAAAACAAAACAAAAACACAAAACAATCATTTGTCAGGAGGTTTTAAAAAAAAATCAGGCCAGGCGTAGTGGCTCACGTCTCTAATCCTAGCACTTTGGGAGGCTGAGGCAGGCTGGTCGCTTAAGCCTAGGAGTTCAAGACTAGCCTGGGCAACACGGAAACCTCATCTCTATAAAAAATACAAAAATTAGCTGGGCGTGGTGACGTGTACCACTAGTCCCAGCTACTCAGGAAGCCAAGTGAGAGGATGGTTTTAGCCCGAGAGGTGGAGATTACAGTAAGCTGAGATCATGCCACTGCACTTCAGCCTGGGAAACAGGCCAGATCCTGTCTCAAAAAAAATAATTCAGAACCTAGTGTTGCTACAATATATTATATAATATGCCCAATTGAAAAAAAATTGTGAGACATGCAAACTACAGAAGTTGACCTATAATCAGGTTAAAAAAAAGCAGTCAACAGAAATTAACTCCTGGTGGGCACAGCTGTTGGATTTAGCAGATAAAGAATACAAAGCAGCTATTATAATTTATAATTAAGTTCAAAAAATTAAAGGAAACCATATTTCAAAAATTAAAGAAAAAATATGACAATTGCACAACAAATAGAGAATCTCAATAAAGAAACGTTAACTTTTAAAACACGAGAGTTAACTAGAGTTGAAACACATTATAACAAAAATGAGATTCACTATGCCCTCAAGAGAATATTTGAGATGGCATTAAAAAAACAAAATCAGTGAACTTAAAAATAAAGAAACAGAAATTGTCCAAAAGAAAGAAAAAAGAGGGAAAAAATACTGCAGAAAAATAAACAGAGCCTCAGAGACCTCTGGGATAACATCACACATATCAACATATGTGTAAAGGCAGAACTGGAAAAAGAGAAAGGAGAAAAAAATGTTAAAAGAAATAATGGCTGAAAATTTCCCAAATTTGATGAAAATCACTAATCTATCAAGCCATGGAAGATCAATGAACCCCAAATATGATAAACACAGGGATCAACATCTAAACATATCACATTTAAACAGTTTGAAGCCGCCAAAAAAAAAAAAAAAAATGAGAGGAACAACAGAGAAATTACTCATCACATACATGGGAAAAACAATACAATTAATAGCTGACTAAACATCAGGAAAAAACGGAAGCCAGAAGGCAGTAACAAAAAATTTTAAAAAACTGTCAACTAAGAATTCTATTTACTGCAAAAGTATTCTTCAAACAAGAAAGGAAGAATAAAGATATCCTCAAACTTAAAAAAAAAAAGATGGAGAATATCTTAAAGTTAAAATACTTGAACAAGTACCTTGAGCTAAAAGGAAATGACACCATATGTTAACTGAAATTCACAACAACAAGTGAGGACGACCACCAGATGTGTTAAATATAAATGAGAAAATATAAAAGACTATAAATATATTTTTATTTCCTCTTAATTTCATTAAAAGACAGAATATAACAACAGTTGGGTTTATAATGTAAATAAATGTAATACATAAGGCAAAAACAGCAAAAGGAGGGGAAGAAAACAAAGTTATAATGGAGCAAAAGTGCTGTATTTTACAGAAATTAGATCAGTATTAACCTAAAGTTGGTGATGATAAATTGGAATGCAAATTGTAATTCTTAGAGCAACCACTAAGAAAATAATATTTTTAATGTTAAAAATCAACAGCATACCTAAGACGATACACTAAGAAATATTTGTTCAACACAAAAGAAGATAGTAACAAAGAAGAGAGAACAAATATAATGAGAGATATAGAAAACAAAGAGCAAAATGGCACAAGTAATTCCAACTACATCACATACTACATAAAATGTGAATGAGCTAAGCATACAATCAAAAGGCTGGATAAAAAGAAAGGTGCAACTATAATCTATCCCTAGGAATTAATACTTTAGATTCAAAGACACAAACAACTTGAAAGTATGAAAAATGATATATGATACAAACAGTAACCAAGACAGATTGAGTGGCAAATGTTAGCAGAGAGACAGAGACAGAGACAGAGAGACACAGAGACACGCATTGCCTACAAGATAAAGTCTAAATCACTTTATAATCTGGCCTCTACTTTTCAGTTTAGTCTTCCACTCATGACCAATGTGAACTCTATATTATAGCTAGATGCTTACTTCTCACTATTCCTGAATATATTGTTTCATTCCCAATTCTGGAGCAGTTGTACTCCCAATTCTATTACATTTACCATCACATTACCATCAGTGGGATGTGTTGACTCTTTCTCCAACCTACACACATTCTAAGCCTATCCTTTAAGTACCTATTTAACTTTTACCTTTTTAATGAGGCCATCACTAATCTTTCCCTGCAGCATTTACAAATATTTTGTTATTTACTACATATTCTCTTGGTTTTATTTTTACTACAGTTCACTGATGTTACATAAAAGGATACTTCTCAAAAGTAGCTTATAGAAATCAGATATTACATTACAGTCACTATACAGACACAGACACAGACACACACTCACAAACCCTGCCCAACCAACATACTAAAAGGGTTTTAAGACATCTTTCTGCATTACTCACAGAGTTCTCAGAGCAGGTTACTTTGTCTTTAACAAAGTAATTTCCCAGTTTCTGTAATTTCTTCTACTTTCCAACTTGGTATTATTTTCCAAACTATGGGCACCAGCCAATCAGCATTGAGAAGGAAGTGTGGAAGGAGAACAGAACAGAACAGAACAGAACAGAATAGAATAGAATAGAGGAATAAGAATAGAATAGAATGGAACAGAATATCACTTTACATATAATAAGGTTTTTTTTCATGAAACTTGTAACTATTTTTCTGTGCACGGGGCTGCAATGTTAAAATGCATGTCTTACTTTAAGGTCATAGTTAGAAATTTTAAATTGTAGTAACTAACCTGCCTGTAAAGGCATCTTTTTTCAAACAGAAAAGACAAAAGAAAACATGTAAACAAGATCCTTACTAATCATTCCCAACTTATTTATAAAACAAAATGACTACCCAAGATGGAGTAAGCATAATATCAGTATTTAAAAAGCCTAAATGGCACATCTAAAGGAAAACTTATCCTTTTGTTTTAACTAATATTCATTAACATATATCCACCTCTAGATTAGACACAGAGGCTTTTACTCATTTTTACAGTATCTGACATCTCATGCTTTAAAAAAAAGACAAGAGAAAGAAAAACTTCTGGAAGCTAAAGCACAGAGTCAAAAAGTTCCAGAAGGGTATATTTTTGTACCATTACATAAAGTTTAATAAAGGAAAAGTAAACTTTTAGGTGAAGAAACAACCAGCAAGCTTAATATTGTGGGTGTATGGTGGGCAGCATATGGCTATCATCTTTTTTTCTCCATCAAAGTTTGTTCTGTTGGGAGATCTTCCCCTACCACAGAAAGTTCCACTTTCACAAAATCTAGTAAAATTGGATTCACTTCCAATGCTTTGCTTAAAGAATATTTTCCCAAAGTACACCTTCTGCAAAAAAAATGAAGGTTATCCAAAGTTGCATTATCCATCCTTAGTCATCATAATAAGACTGAAAAAACATTTAATTCATCTCTAAATCTTTGATTTTACAGTAAATCCAGTTGCCCTAAAAGAACCGACAGCCCCCCCCCAAAAAAAACCCTTAAAATAACCCCATTTGCACAAGTATATTTTTAATTGATGCATGATATTTTACCTATTTATGAGCTATGTGGATATTTTGTTCCATGCATAGAACGTGTAATGATCACATTTTGAAGCCAACTATGTGTCAGAACTGGGGGCCCTAAGAATACAAACATTTACAATCTTTAAATGTTTTACAGTCTAATGGATGAGTAAACCAACAACTATAACATAATGTGATTAAGTCGAGCTCATTTAAAAAGTGCTATAGATACTTGGGGACAGGAGCTAAGAAAAATTTGCTTATTAATTTGTAAAATTCTGGAATGCAGTCACGTGGAAGGTCTTAAAGATAGCGCTAAATATTACAAGGCATAAAGAACCACTGATGTGTTTTTTTTCCTTTTGTTGTTGTTGTTGAGACAGAGTCTCACTCTATCACCCAGGGTGGAGTGCGGTGGCATGATCTCAACTCATTGCAACCTCCACCTCCTGGGTTCAAGAAATTCTCCTGCCTCAGACTCCTGAGTAGCTGGGATTACAGGGGCCTGCCACCACGCCTGGTTAATTTTGCATTCTTAGTAGAGACAGGTTTTCACCATGTTGGCCAGGTTGGTCTCGAACTCCTCACCTCAGGTGATCTGCCTGCCTCGGCCTCCCAAAGTGCTGGGATTACAGGTGTGAGCCACCTCACCCAGCCCACTAACATGTTTTACACAAGAGATTTGTTTTAGGAAGACTGCTGTGAAAAAAATGTTACAAAGGTGGCAGCAGATAAAACTAGGATCTATACTAGTAAAAACAGAGAAAAATGGAAGGAAGAAAACGGGTCTACAAGAGTAGTGATCACCCACTGCTATTGGATTGGTAAATAGGAGGAGGGAGGTGACAGATATCAGGCTTCTCACTCACATGACTAACATGGTAGAGTTCAGTGGCCAGGGAAGCTGTTTTGGAAGCAGAAGGAAATGAGTTCAATTTGGGACATGTTCATTTTGAAATGACTCAGGGACACTGAAGCAGATAAAAAAGGTGCAGAAAGCAATACAGTATGTTCCTCTTATCCTCTAGGAGGTGTGGGTGCTTCAGAAGCCATAGGAGAGTATATATTATTGCCTATACAGGTTGAATACACATTAACCAAAATTCTTGGGACCAAAAGTGTTTCAGATTTCAGACTTTTTTGGATTTAGTATCATCTTTACCCATTAAGCTCCTAATCTGAAAATCCAAAATTCAAAATGCTCCAATGAGCACTCCCTTTAAACACTGTGTTGGTGCTCAAAAAGTTTTAAATTTCAGAGCATTTCAAATTTTGGATTTTTGGATTCAAGATGCTAAACCTATAAGATAAGAAAAAAAGTGATCAAACTCCCCAGCAGCAGAAAGTCTATAAAGGACACTAAAAAGAAATTAGTCAGAAAGTAGAACCTAGACAGTGGAGTGACATAAACCCTAAGAAAGGTGAGCTATTCAAGAAAAGATTCTGGAGAAAATCGTTTAAGCAGATAGAAGAAAAGGAATCAATACAAGAGACAGAGTGAGAAAAGCTGTAAGAGATGAGCCACAAAAATAATACCCTTGAACAGGAGTGAATAAACATTTTCTGTAAAGGATCAGATACTAAATTCTTCAGGTTTGCAGGCCATATAGGCTGCTATAAACTATTCAACTCTGTAGTTGTAGGGGAAAAGCAGTCACTGACAATATTTATAAGAATGAATGTGGCTGTCTATTTACAACAATATGTGTAAGAATTAACATGGCTGTTTGTGGTAAATTTTATTTACAAACACAGGTGGCTGGTTCACTGTTTGCCAATCCCTGCCCCAGAAGGCAAAAAGGGAAAGTTCCTTACATTTCAATCTCAATTTTGTACTTAGTACACATACATAGTGGACTTTCTATATTAATTTAGGGACTAACGTTCTGGAAATTTATGATATTTTCCTTTTATATAACTATAATTAGTGTATAAGTTAAAATTTTAAATTACATTTATAAAATAACATACTGCCTAGGTAGGCTTAACATGTTCTGTAACAAAACCCCAATTTTATAGAAACAATGAAAAGGACTCATGTATGCTACTTTTCCCAATCAGTTACACAGACTACTTACCCTGCACAGAAAGGGAAATGGAAGACAAACAACACAAAGGATGCCTGCAGGGACTAAGGGATTAACGGACTTTTATATCCTGACAGGTAATATGGACTACCAAAGCAGATATAAACCAGGTTCTTGAATACTTAGTTTTCAGAAGTCCTAGCATGTAAGTCAATGCCAGCTTAAGTGTGTATTCCTTTAACCCTGTATCTTTGAGAGTCAATAACATAACAGCATATTATTATTAACAATAACAATGATGGCACCAACAACTATAGAACACAAAGAATTTACTATGACCTGACCACTCTGTTAAGAGCTGTATCTTCATAACTTCAATCCTCTCCACAAACCTATCAAGTACGCAACACTATGATACCCACTTAAGAGGGCGTGTAGGCATAGAGAGGTTAAGAAATTTGGTAGCAAACAGCACAGGCAAGATTTAAACCAGGTGTGTCAGATTCCATGCTCTATCACAATAAAATGTAACTCAATTCCATTTATTACTATATGCTTGAAAATATGACAATAAAGGAGGACCTCAGTATTGAAAGAGCTTATAATTCAAAATAAGACAAGTATACAAGTATGCAAATAAAGATACTGATATAGTTTGGCTCCACGTCCCCACCCAAATCTCATCTCAAATTGTAATCCCCAAATGTTGAGGCAAGGACCTCTACCCCCAAACTGTCAAGAGAGGGAAGTGACTGGATTATGGGTATGGTTTCCCACATGCTGCTCTCCTAATAGTGAGTGAATTCTCACAAGATGTGATGGTTTTATAAATGGTAGTTTCTCCTGCACAATTATTCTGTCTCCCACCGTCTTGTGAAGAAGGTGCCTGCTTTCTTTCCCTTTCGCCATGACTGTAAATTTCCTAAGGCCTTCCCAGCCATGTGGAACTGTGAGCCAATTAAACATCTTTCCTTTATAAATTACCCAGTCTCAGGTAGTATCCTTACAGCAATGTGAGAATGGACTAATACAGATGCCATACAACAGAAAATGTTAAGTGCCATTAGAGTTATCGAAAAATGGGTGGATGGGTGCGGCAGCTCATGCCTGTAATCCCAGTACTTTGGGAGTCTGAGGAAGGAGGATCACTTGGGCCCAGGAGTTCAAGACCAGCCTGACAACACAGGGAGATTGCATCTCTACAAAAAACGAAAATAAATTAACTAGGCATGGTGATGCACACCTGTGTTCCTAGCTACTCGGGAGGCTGAGGTGGGAGGATCACTTTAACCAGAGAGGTCAAGGCTACAGTAAGCTATGACTGTGACATTGCACTTCAGCCTGGGTAATGTGGTGAGACCCTGTCTCTCCCCTAACCCTGAAGAAAAAAAAAGGATGGAGAATTCTAAAAACAGAAACAATACTTCCAACTAGGAAGATTAAAAAGATTTTTCATGAAAAGAGTAAACAATTAAGTTGGAGCTTAACAGGTAGAATTCAATTCCTCTCTTAGACCATTTGCTTTTCAAATACACAAACTAAAACTCGAAAACTCTTCTTACCCAAAAGAAACTAGAAAAAGGAGCATCATCCAATACATCCCCTCGAATACAACACAACTAAAGCCTCTGGTTACTGTGGAGAATATGCCTTTGTGCTACAACTAAGGTTTACACAAAAATGATTGGTTGACTCTCTCTCCCCTTGAAATGCTTTCTCCAATTACCTTCCAGGACACTAAATTACCTTGTTTTTTCTCCTTCCTCATTGGCCACATTTGCAGTTTTCTTTGCTAGTTCTTCATAATCTCCCTATTTTTTTAAACACTGAAGTAGCCAGAACTTAATCTCTCACCTCTTTCAGTTGCCTCTATCACCTCTTCCAGTCTCAGGGCTTTAAAGGCTGAACAGACTCCCAATTGTATATCTCTAGACCAGACCACCTCTGTGAATTCCAAAATCTTCTAAGCAACTGCTTATGTGACAATTCTTCTGTGTCTAATATACACCAACTTGACATGTCATAAGTAAAATTCTTCATCTCCCTTAAACATGCTCTACCCATAGTTTTCCCCATGTCAGTTGTTGGCAATTCCACTCCTCTAGTTGCCCAGGTCAAAAACCAGGAAGTCTTGATTCCTCTTTCTCTCTGACCTCTTTTTTTTTAAAAAAAAAAAAAAAAAAGATGGAGTCTCACTCTGTCACCCCGGCTGGAGTGCAGTGACATGATCTCGGCTCACTGCCTGCAACCTCTGTCTCCGAGGTTCAAGTGATTCTCCTGCCTCAGCCTCCTGAGTAGCTGGGATTACAGGCATGTACCACCATGCCCAGCTAATCGTTTTGTATTTTTAGTAGAGATGGGGTTTCACCATGTTGGCCAGGCTGGTCTTGAACTTCTGACCTCAAATGATCCTCCAACCTTGGCCTCCCAAAGTGCTATTATTAGCAATAATAATTGTTGTTCCTAAAGTGCTAGGATTACAGGCATGAGACACTGCGCCTGGCTTGACCTCACATTAATCTGTCAAGAAATCTTGTTGGCCCAACTTTCAAAATCTACCCAGGATCCCAGCAATTGCACTCTTGGGCATATGTTTTATAGAAATAGAAATTTATGTTCACATTAAAACTGGCACATGAATGTTAGAAGCAGCTTTATTTACAATAGCCCCCAGATGTCCCTCATTGGGTGAATAAACAAACTGTAGTATATCCATACCATGGAATACTACTCAGCAACAAAAAAGAAACAATTATTGATCCATGCAACAACATGGTTGCATCCCCAGAAACCTATGCTAAAACAAAAAAAGGCAACACAAAAGGTTACATACTGGATATGATTCCATTATAATCTTCTTGAAAGAAAAAAAAATTTGGAAACGGTACAGATTAGTGGTTACTGCCAGGGGTTATACTGGTTGTTAGGGGTGGAGGAATGGCAGGGAGAGAAGTCAATGTGGTTATAAAAGGGCAGTAAGAGGATACTTGTGATGTTCTGTATCTTGACTATCATGGTCTATACACAAACCTATACATATAATTTTAAAAACATAAGAAAGAAATATATACACATATAGCTCTCCAAAGTAGTAAAAGAGTATCTGAGGAAATTTGAATAAAATCGATGGATTCTATCAATGCCAATATCCTAATTGTGATAATGTACTATAATTTTGCAAGATGTGATCACTGAGGGAAAGTGGGCAAAAAGTTTTACCCATGTGGGATTTCTCTACTTTGCTTTACAATTGCATAAATATCTGAATATCAGCCCCCCTCACATACTTCAGGTATTTCCTCAAATGCTACATACTTTCTCACACTATTTAAAATTGCAACCTCAACATTTACTCTCAGCATTCCTTAAACCCCTTCTTTTACCTCAATCTTCTCCAGAGTAACAATCATCTAATATATTATATCTATGTTGCGTATTTATTCATTATTGTCCATCTCTCTCCACTACAAGCTTTAAAATGACATAGTTTTGTTGTCTGTTTTGTTTATTGTTGTATGTCTAGAATCTAGAAAATGCCCAGCCCATATCAACTCAATAATCTATTGTTGAACACATATTTACACTAATGATATAAAATAACACCCCTACTGACAAAAACAGATACGTCAATACATATCAGTACATTTCATTGTAAGAAGTGTCACTACTAGCCAGAAAAATAAAGGAGGAGTTAGAGAAACAAATTAGTTCCCAAGTCATGAACCCCCACCCCTCAAAACACATGTAAAGGACTACTTCCCATTCCTGAGAATACAGCTGTGATGTACCACTCTCTCTAACTCCTCCCCAGCTAATCTCTCCAAAGATTAAAAACCGATCAAAAGCCCTATCCTCACAGGGCCAGGCTTGAAAATACCATTCTTCAGCCAAGCTCTGGCTCACCAAAGATTGTGTATACATACAACAGCACTAATCTCTTCCTCATTGTTGGTGCATTAAAAGTGATGAGAAAAACAGGCTGGGCACAGTGGCTCACACCTGTAATCTTAGCACTTTGGGAGGCCAAGGCAGGCAGATCACTTGAGGGCAGGAATTCAAGACCAGCCTGGCCAACATGATGAAACCCGTCTCTACTAAAAACACAAACATTAGCCGGAGGTGGTGGCACACATCTACAGTCCTAGTTACTTCGGAGGCTGAGGCACATCGCTTGAACCCAGAAAGCGGAAGTTGCAGTGAGCCGAGATTGGGCCACTACACTCAGCCTGGGTGACAGAGCAAGACTCTGTCTCACAAACAAAAAAAAAAAAAAAAGGAAAAAGCACCTGACAAAATTTACCACCCTTTCATTACAAAAACCATCGACGAATCAGATATAGAAGGAACTTATCTCAACAAAATAAAAGTTATACAATCAGTCACTGACTTGATGGTTCAACTTAAAAATTTTCAATTTTACAATGGTATTTTCAGCTGTGTACATTAATGATGAGTACCCATATAGTATTCAATAAGTTACATGAGATATTCAACACTTAATTATAGAATAGGCTATTTGTTATATGATTTTGTCCACCTGCAGGCCAACATAAAGTGTTCTGAGCACGTTTAAGATAAGCTAGGCTAAGCTATAATGTACTACAGATGAGATGCATTAAATGTATTTTTGACTTAATGACATTTTTAACTTACAATGAGTTTATCTGGACGTAACTTCATTTTAGGTCATGGAGCATCTGTATATGAAAAGCCCATCACTGTTGGGCATGGTGGCTCACGCCTATAATCCCAGCACTTTGGGAGGCCAAGGCAGGTGGATCACCTGAGGTTGGGAGTTCGAGACCAGCCTGACCAACATGGAGAAACCCCATCTCTAGTAAAAATACAAAATTAGCCGGGTGTGGTGGTGCATGCCTGTAATCCCAGCTACTCAGGAGGCTGAGGCAGGAGAATCACTTGAACCTGGGAGGCAGAGATTGCAATGAGCCAAGATCGTGCCATTGCACTCCAGCCTGGGCAACAAGAGTGAAACTCTGTCTCAGAAAAGAACAAAAAAAGTCTATCATTAACATCATACACAATGGTAAAAAACAGAAAACTTTTCCTCTAAGATTATGAACAATAGTAAAGATGTGAAAACCCAGATGAATTGATAAGAAAAATGTGGTATATACATACAATAGAATAAATATTACAAGTTTTTTAAAAGGAAGGAAATCTTACCACTTGTGACAACACAGATGAACTTGGAAAATATTATGCTAAGCAAAATAAGTTAGTCACAGAAGGAGAAATACTGCATTATTTTTCATAACAAGGAATCAAACCTATATAAGTAGACAACAGAATGGTGGTTACTCGGAGACAGGGGAGGAAGATATGAATAGTTGTTGTTTAACAGTATAAAGTTACAGTTATATAAAAAAAGTAAGTTACGGAGATATGTTTTCCAACACAGTGCCTGTAATTAACAAGGTGAACTTCTGAAAATTTGCTAAGAGGGTAGATATCATGTCAAATGTTCTTACCTGCCCTCTCAAAAAAATGAAAAACAATAAGAAAGGGGCATAATGAAACTTTTGGAGGCAATAGATAAATGTTTATTATCTTGGCTGTAGTGATGGTAAGATGAGTACACATATATGTCCAAATGCATTAAACTGTACACATTAATTATATGCAGTTTTTAAATATACCAATTATATCTCAATAAAGCTAGGGAAGGCAGATCTAAGAGCTCATTTTTAACACAGCAAACAAATCAAAAGCAAAATAATTAAATTATAGGTTTTTGTAATATTATACTTCCATTTTTTTTTGAGACAGAGTCTTGCTCTGTTGCCCAGGCTTGAGTGCAGTGGTGTGATCTCAGCTCACTGCAACCTCCACTTCCCAGGTTCAAGTGATTCTCCTGCCTCAGCCTCCCAAGTAGCTGGGCTAACAGGCACCAGCCACCAAGTTCGACTAATTTTTGTGGTTTTTTGTTTGTCTGTTTGTTTTAAGTAGAGATGGGGTTTCACCATGTTGGACAGGCTGGTCTTGAACTCCTGTGAGCCACCGGGCCCAGCCATTTTTTTTTTTTATTTTTATAGAGACAAGGTCTCTATAAAACAGACTGTGTTGCCCAGGCTAGTCTTGAACTCCTGGGCTCAAGCAATCCTCCCGCCTTGGCCTCCCAAAGTGCTGGTATTACAGGCATCAGCCACCATGCCCAGCCTATGCTTTATTTTTCTGATGACATTAAAAAAGAATACTTATCAAATTTTAACAATCTTAAAGAGAAACAAAATAACTTAACATTTTGAATTCTTTGAATTTTGTACCAATTCTGGTCCAAATTCATTGAAAACACTTTCCATCCACCTAGGAAGTAAGAAACCCTAGTACTGGTAGACTGTGAAGATTCAAGTGAAAATGTTTTAATATTCTCTTCAGATCAATTTTCATTTATTAAGCGTTCAAAGGACTGAAAATCTGTGCCTCACACAGAGTGTCTGCCAAAAATAAAAATAAAAAAACTTAAAGGCATTACCAAGAGTTGGGCAGTACATGGTCAGTGCCTAGATAAACACTCTCCTCAATAAAGCCCTAGAAATTCAGTTTGGTTGTTATCTATCATAAACAGTTACTGTGTTTATAAATCTTGCAGGTTCTCTAAGATTTCATGTGAGCACAATTTTCGGGGCAATCTACAGGAAGATAGTTCATCATATAAACCATGAACTCCCACAGCTGGCACCAAACTAGATAATTCGCTTAATACTTCACATGGACTATAAACTCCCTGATTGCACAGACTCTGTCATATGCCTCCTTGTCACCTACACAACATCTAATGTAGTCCTTTGCACATAGTATATACAAACTGAGTTGGCTAGCCTTAGTTCACACTTGATCTTGTAATGCAAAAATTCAGTGGAAGTTTTTTAACAGAAAGGTGAGGTGAAGTAGCTTATTCAGATAAATCTTGATAGATTACCTCAAGCTAAGAAAGGTAAAGTCTAATTTGAAGAGAAAGGAACCCTGATATTTGAATATTTCTTTACAGATTAAAGAAGCTATTTATGTGAGTACTCTCACTTAAGTCTGAAAAAAACTTATAATGATTATTAAATACTTCATCCTACATCTTACCAAGAAGAAACAAATTTAGAGAGGTAAAATGACTTCTCCAATTTCATAAAGGGCTCTCTATTCAGTAACTTAGAAGGATTAGGAAAATAAGAAACCCTAGTACTGGTAGAAAAGAGGCACAGGCAAGTACTTCCAGGTATTATAACCGCCAAGCACATTAAGGAACCAGAGAGACTGGCTGGGGGTTAACAGCAAAGTCCTTTTCCAATACTTTACAGAAAAATAGAAATTAAACCCTAGAGTTCAGGAATAGCTATTATTTCACCACCATTCCCTATCTAGATAGATTTTTTTATCCTTAGGGTGATCCTTATAAAATGTAATCTATCTTCATATTAAAATAAACTCAGGACAGAGTTTAACATTACATACTGAAAAGATGTCAAAATAATGAAGTACTAACAAAGAACACACTGCAAAAGAACTTAAGAGGAAAAAAAATCCAAATATAATAGCATAAAAAAGAATACTCAAGAATAACTTTAACAAATGAATGTGGACTAAAATCTCATAGGAAGATATAAATAAAGACAATCCATAATCATGGATTGGAAGACTTCATGATGTTAAGGCAATATTCCCAGAATTGATCTGCAGATCCACTACAATCGTGTTGAAATTACAGCCACCTTTTTTTTTTTTTTTTTTTTTTAAAAAAAAAAAAGATATTGACAAGATAATCCTAAAATTCGTATGGAAATTTGCATGCACTCAGAATAGTCAAAATGATCTTGTAAAGAAGAAGTTGGAGGACTCATATTTCATATCTTTTTACAAAGACAAAGTAATCGATATAGTGTGGTACTGGCATAAGGACATACATATCAATCAATGAAATAGAAATCAGAGTCCAAAAATGTTTATAGCCAACAGATTTTGACAAGGTTGTCAAGACAATTCTATAACAAAAGAAAAGATTTTTCAACAAATGGAGCTTTGGACAACTGGATACTCAGCTGTAAAGGACGGCAGCTGTACCACATCTTTTTGTTTTTTCATTATTTATTTATTTATTTAGAGAGTCTTGCTCTCACCCAGGCTGGAGTGCAGTGGCACAATCTCGGCTGACTGGAACCTCTGCCTCCCGGATTCAAGCAATTCTCCTGCCTCAGCCTCCCGAGTAGCTGGGATTACAGGCAAGTGCCACCACACCCGTCTAGTTTTTTGTATTTTTAATAGGGATGGCGTTTCACCGTTGTCAGCCAGGGTGGTCTCAATCTCCTGACCCAGTGATCCGACCGCCTCGGCCTCCCAAAGTGCTGGGATTACAGGAGTGAGCCACCACGCCTGGCCCATTTTTTATTTTGTAATGTTTCATAAAGACAGGGGCTCCCTATATTGGCCAGGGTAGTCTCAAACTCCTGGCATCAAGTGATCCACCTGCCTTGGCCAAAGTGCTGGGATTACAAGTTTGAGCCACCAAACCCAGCCTGGACCACTTCTTTACATCACACAAAGAAATTAACCCAAAACTGGACAAAAACATTATAAAAAAAGGAAAACTACTGACCAATCTCTTACAAACACAGATGCAAAAATTTGCAACAGAACATTAGCAAATTGATCCAACAATGTATAAAAATACTTATACATCATGAGCAAGTGACATTTATTCTAGGTATGCAAGGCTGGCTTAACATTTGTCAATTAATGTAATCCATCACATCAACAAGCTAAAGAAGAAAAGACAATCTGATCATATATAGAGATGCTGAAAAAGCATTTGGTAAGATTCAAAACTCATTCATAATAACTCTTAGCAAACTAGGAATAGAGGAAACCTTCTTCGGCTTGATAAAGTACAATAAAAAATTCTGCAGCTAACATCACACTTAATGGTGAGAAAATAGATGCTACAAAGCAAAATTTATAAGATGCAATATGCCAAAAAAAAAAATATATAGGGCATGTGAATAAAAGGTACACAGACTGGTACAGAAAAAACAAAACTGTCTTTGCTCACCGATAAAATTACTGCCTGTGAAGAAAATCTCAAGGGATCAACCACAAATAAACAGCTAGAACTAATAAACAATTATAGTAACATTGCAGGATACAAAATTAATGTACAAAAGTCAACTGTATTCTCATATGCCAGGAATAATTGGCGTTAAAATTAAAAAGTAAGAAGCACCCCCAAAAATAAAATGCTTAGGTATAAACCTAACAAAATATGTACAAGATCTACATGATGAGGCCGGGAGTGATGGCTCATGCCTGTAATCCCAGCACTTGGGGAGGCCGAGGTGGGTGGATCACCTGAGGTCAGGAGTTCAAGACAAACCTGGGCAAACCATGAAACCCTGTCTCTACTAAAAATACAAAAATTAGCCAGGCGTGGTGGCACCCACCTATAATCCCAGCCACTCGGGAGACTGAGCCAGGAGAATTGCTTGAACCCAGGAGGCAGAGGTTGCAGTGAGCTGAGATTGTGCCAACGTACTCCAGCCTGGGTGACAGAGCAAGACTCCGTCTCAAAAAAAAAGATCTATATGATGAAAACTATAAAACTGTTATGAAAGAAATCAAGGAAGGTCTAAATAAATGGAAGCTTACATGGTATACATGGATAAGAACATTCAATATTAAGATGCCAGTTCTTCCCAACTTGATCTGCAAATTCAATGCAATATCAATCAGAATCCCAGCAAGTCACATAGAAGACATCAACAAACTGATTCTAAAGTTTATATGGAAAAGCAAAAGACTCAGAATAGCCACCACAGCATTGAACAACAGTCAGCCAACTGACACTACCTGACTTCAAGGCTTACTGTAAAGCTACAGGAATAAAGACAGCATGGTACTGGTGAAAGAGAGATTACTGGAACAGAACAGATGGCCCAGAACTAGCACACAAATATGGTCAACTGAACTTTCACAAAGGAACAAAGGAATTTCAATGGAGAAAGGATAGTCTTTTCAACAAATATAGCAGTCTAAACATTTATCCACAGTTTCATTTTCCACAATTTCAGTTAATCACAGTCAACCACAGTCCAAAAATAATAAATGGAAAATTCCAGAAAAAATGAACGAATTTTAAGTTGCCATCGTTCTGAGTAGTGTGATGAAATCTCATGCCATCCCAGTTCCTCCTACCAGGTCATGAATCATCCCTTTGTCTACCTTGTCCATACTGAATATGTTACCTGCCCATTCATCACATAGCAGCCCTCTCAGTTAGCAGATCGACTGCAGGGGTTGCAGCAACCCTTGTGTTACTTATCATAATGGTGCCAAAAGCACAAGAGTAGTGACACTGTCATATTATTACTGTTAATCTCTTACTGTGCTTGATTTATAAACTTTACTAGAGGTATGTATGTATGTATATATACAAAAATGCAGTATATACAGGTTTTAGTACCATCTGCAGTTTCTGGAATTCACTGGGAGTCTTGGAATGTATCCCCCTCAGATAAGGGGTGGAGGAAACAATTCAATCGTTAAAAATGGTTAAAAGATTTGAAAGGAAACTTCACCAAAGACAATACATGGATGGCAAATAAATGTGAAAAGATATTCAACACTATTAGTCATTTTAAAAATGCAAATTAAAACTACAATGAAATACCACTATACACCTATTAGAATAGCTAAAATTAAAAAGCCTGACTAAACCAAGCCTTGGGATACACTGCTGGTGAGGATACAAAACAGAAACAATTGGCCAGGCACGGTGGCTCACGCCTGCAATCCGAACACTTTGAGGCCAAGGCCGGTGGTGGATCACAAGGACAGGCGTTTGAGACCAGCCTGGCCAACACAGTGAAACCCTGTCTCTACCAAAATTTAAAAATTAGCTGGGCATGGTGGTGGGTGCCTGTAATCCCAGTTACTCAGGAGGGTGAGGCAGGAGAATCGCTTGAATCTGGGAGGTGGAGGTTGCAGTGAACTGAGATCGCACCATTGCACTCCAGTCTGGGCAACAGTGCAAGACTCCGTTTCAAAAAAAAACAAAAACAAAAAAAATAAAAAACAAAAACAATCATCACTTACTGTTCTGGCGCATCATGAAAACTATTTCTGTAAATATTCTGATAGGCTATATTCTTTTTTTGTTTAAATGAAAATATCACTTTACTGTTTTGTAGACTTTTCTTAATAAACAATTAGAATATTTCCCACATTAAGAAGCATATTTTAAAAATAACTGCATAGATTCTACTGTATGATTATATTCTTTCGGAATAACATCATTAAGGTAAAGTTTCTATGATATACTGACTTCTCAAAGTTTGATCATTACCTTTCTTATATAAATGACAAATGTCTGCACAATTCCCCAAATGGATTGAAGTTGAAGCAATCTAGGAAGTTTTGGACCTCAGAATGCTGTAGGTTTTACTTATAGTTTCTCCCCGACCCCATTCAAATTTTAAAACATAAATTTCAAGTATGGGAAGGTGAACTTCAGTCAAGAGTTCAATTTCTGGATTAAAACATCACAAAACTAGAATTTTTAAAAGAAACCAACCATTCTGTAGAATTTTAAAATTTTAAATGTATTAAAACTCCTACAGGTACAGTTTCATTTATACCATAAACATTTACTTATGCTCTGGTAATAATTTTATCATTGCTTTTGATTGGAAGAGTTTTAGGGCAGAATTAGTAAAAGCCCCACAGCTTGCTAATAGAATTTCACTATAGCTTCCATAGTTTTATTAACTGGTCTTACATATTTGGGTATACATCTCTTCTTTAAAAGCCTGATATAAAACATATTGATAGTTAAACTATTTGCAATAAAATTTTTATAAGGCAAAGTTCCCTAATTTCTTAAAAAATTAAACTTATTTTCTTAACTAAGTTCCCTAATTTCTTCCTAGTCTCCAGAACTGTGAGAAATAAAGAAGATGACCCTCCTCCTTCTGGCTTATGGTCAAGTCACTTAGTAGTCTAAGAGCTATTAACATTTTACCTCTAAGGGAAACTTTATGTAAGAAATTTGGAGGTACAACACAATGAGATTCAAATAAGGTATAAGATAGGCATCACAAGAAATGAGATTCAAATAAGGTATATGATAGGCATCGTAAGAAATCAGGATGGGCTTCATTTCTTATGATTCCTATTCATAGAAAAAGATTTAGAAGGACCTACGAATTCTACAATGAAGAACAGAAGAATTAAGGGGAGGGGGGAAAAAGATAATTTTTATTTATTTTGCTTGTTTGTGTTTTGAGACAGAGTCTCGATCTATAGCCCAGGCTAGGGTGCAGCGGCGCGATCTCAGCTCACTGCAAGCTCCGCCTCCCAGGTTCACGCCATTCTCCTGCCTCAGCCCCCGGAGTAGCTGGGACCACAGGAGCCAGTGACTACAGGCGCCTGCCAACACGCCCGGCTAATTTTTTGTATTTTTAGTACAGACCCCCGGGGTTTCACCGAATTAGCCAGGATGTTTTCGATCTCCTGACCTCATGATCCACCCACCTCGGCCTCCCAAAGTGCTGGGATTACAGGCATGAGCCACCGTGCCCGCCTATTTTTTTCTTTTTACTGTTCTGTGATGTTGATTTTTTTAAGCAATTATACCTTTTTGCAAATGTAGGACCTGTGAAAAACTAGAAGCTTTCAATTGTTTTGTACCATAATCTTTTGTTATTTAACAAATAAAAACAGTTCTATAGAAGTTAAGAGAGCCACGTTTGTTACAATTATTTGTCTAAATAATAGTTTTCTCAGGCTTCTAATTTGATACTTGTCTGTGGTATAATTTAGAGAAAGATCAGTGGATTCCTGGCTCCTCAGAATTCTACACTTTCCAATATTGGGGAACTACTGCTAATCATAAAAGCTACCACTAAGTGAGACCTTACTTTGTGCCAGTCATTGGGTTAAGCATTTCACATTCATTACCATAGTTAATCATTAACCCTAAGAAGTAAGCATTATTATTACTACCACCACCACCACCACCACCACTACTACATTAGTACTACTACAACTACTACATTAGTCTCCCATTATCTGCACTTTCGTTTTCCACAGTTTCAGTTACCTGCAGTCAACCACAGTTCCAAAATATTAAATGAAAAATTCCAGTAATAAACTGTTCATAAATTATAAATTGCACACTGTTCTGAGTAGTGTGATGAAATCTCACGCTGTCCTGCTCCATCCCACTAGCAATATAAATCCTCTATTTGTCCAGCACATCCACACTGTATATACTACCTGCCCATCAGTCATTGGCATTGTCTGCTCTCAACATCTAACCATGGACATTATTATGGCTCACTGATCTAGGATCATTCAAAGCAGATAATTCTCCTTCTGGCGTATGGTTAGAAGGTCAGTAGTAGCCTAAGGCTATGTCACAAGGCCTATGTCACTCACCTCACTATCTCATCATGTAGGCATTTTATCATCTCACTTCATCACAAGAAGAAGGGTGGTTATAGCACAATAAATATTTTGAGAGAGAGGGAGATAATCCACATTCGTAGAACTCTTTTATGTATATTGTAATTATATAATTGCTCTATTTTATTATTGTTGTTTTAATCACTTACTGTGCCTAATTTGTAAATTACAGTTTATCACAGAACACATATATACGAAAAAATGGTACATATAGGGTTCGGCACTATTCATGGTTGTAGGCATCCACTGGGGATCTTTCCCCCCGAAAATAGGGGGAAATAACTGTAGTGCTGGAAAAACTGGACAGACACAATTAAAGAAATGAATCTAAGTATAGATCTTACACCTTTCACAAAAATTAACTTGAAATGGATCATAGACTCAACTGTAAAATGAAAAGCTATAAAACTTCTAGAAGATAACAGGAAAAAAATCTAGGTGTCCTTGGGTTTGGTGGTGACTTTTTAAATACAACATCAAAAACACATCCATGAAAGAAAAAACTTGGTAGCTGAACTTCATTAAAATTAGAAACGTCTACTCTGAGGAAGACACTAATGAAAAGTCACACACTCTAGGAGAAAATCTTTGCAAAATACTTATCTGATAAATGTTACCCAAAACATACAAAGAATTCTTAAAACTCAACAATAAAAAAACCAACAACTCAATTAAAATGGGACAAAAGGCTTGCTATGTTCTGAATGTTAGTAGACTCGCCTATCAAACTCATACACTGAAACCTAACCATCAATGTGACAGTATTAGGAGGTAGGGCTGTTGGGAGGTGATCGTGTTATGAGAGCTCTGAGATTAATACCCTTGTAAAAGATGCCCGAGAGAGCCTGCCTTGCCCCTTCCCCCATGGGAGGATACAGCAAGAAGGCACTATCTATGAACCAAAAAACAAGCCTTCACCAGACACTGAATCTGCCGGTGATCTTGCACTTCCCTAGCCTCCATAGCCCTGAGAAATAAGTTTCTGTTATTTATAACCCACCCATGTTTATGGTATTTTAGATACCTCAATGGATTAAGACAAGACCTGAACAGTTACCTCACCAAAAGAGATAAACATATGGGAAATACGCATATAAGAAGATGTTCAACATTATACATCATCAGAGAATTGCAGATTAATACAATGGCATACTACTACTACACACGTATTAGAATGGCTAAAATCCAAAACACTGACACCACCAAAGGACGGTGAGGATGTGGAACAACAAGAACACTCACCCATTGCTGGTGGGATTATGAAATTATTTTACACAGCCACTTTAGACGACAACTTAGCAGTTTTTTACAAAACTAAACTTACTCTTACCACAGCAATTGTATTACTTGGTATTTACTCAAATGAACTGAAAATATGACCACATAAAAACCTGCACATGAATGTTTACAGCACCTTTATTCACAATCGTCTAAACTTCAGCTACCCAAACCAAGATGTCCTTCAACAGGTAAATGCATAAACAAACTGTGATATATCCATACAATAAAATATTATTCAGCACTAAAAAGAAATGAGCTATCGACTGGGCACAGTGGCTCACGCCTGTAATCCCAGCACTTTGGGAGGCTGAGACAGGTGGATCACCCGAGGTCAGGAGTTCAAGACCAGCCTGGTAAACTGGTGAAACCCAGTCTCTACTAAAAATACAAAAATTAGCTGGGTGTGGTGGTGCACGCCTGTAATCCCAGCTACTTGGGAGGCTGGGGAAGGAGAATCGCTTGAACCTGGGAGGTGGAAGTTGCAGTGAGCCAAGATTGGACCACTGCACTCCAGCCTTGGCACAAGAGCAAAGCTCTGACTAAAAGAAAAAAAAAAAAAAAAAAGATATGAGCTGTCATACCACAGAAAGTTATGCAGGCACTTTAAATGCATATTGCTAAGTTAAAAAAAAAAAAAAGCCAATCGGAAAAGGCTATATATACTGTATGATTCCAAGAAAAGGCAAAACCATGGAAATAGTAAGAAGATCAATTGTTACCAAGTGCCTGGGGGAAGGGAAAAATGAATAGGTGTAGTTCAGGAAATTTTTAGTGCAGTATTTTGTATGATACTCTAATGGCAGATACATGTCCCTATACAATTGTAAAAACTCATAGACTGTACAACACAAAGAGTGAACCATAAGGCAAACTCTAAACTTTCATTAATAATAAGTATAAATATTGGTATATTGATTGTGACAAATGTACTACACTAAGGCATCAGTAATATCGGAAACTCTGGAGATAGGGTTGGAATGAGTGTATATATGGCAATTCTCTGTACTTTCCACTCACTTTTCTGTAAAACTGGAACTGTTCAAATAGACATTTCTCCCCAAGAAGACATAAAAACCACCAATAAGCACATGGAAAGATACAGAACAGCAGAAAATGCAAATTAAGATGACAATAAGATACCACTTCACACCCACGAGGATGGGTATAATAAAAAACTAAAACAAGTACTATCAAAGTTGCAGAGAAATTGCAATGCTCATACATTGTTGGAGGATTGCAAAATGGTACAGCTGCTTTAGAAAATAGGTTAATATTTCTTCAAACTGTTAATCATTTAATCACTTTATGGCACTGTGATTCCATTCCTAGGAATACACTCAAGAAAAATGAAAACCTTCTTCCCTACAAAAACTTGTACACGAATAGCATCATTCATAACAGCCAAGAAGTTGAACAACCTAAATGTTCATCAGCTGATGAACAGATAACCATATGTGGCATGTCCATACAATGGAATATTATTCAGCCATAAAAGAAATGAAGTACTGAGACATGCTACAACAGGAATTAACTTCAAAAATACTATTCTTAAGTGAAAGAAGCCAGACACAGAAGACCGTACACTGTGTGATTCCACATTTTGAAATGTTCAGGATGGGCAAATCCATAGATAGGTAGTAGATTAGCATTTTCCAGGGCCTGGGGGAAAGAAAGGATAGAGAGTGACTGCTAACGGGTACACAGTTTCCTTTTGAGATGAAAACATTCTAGAATTAGAGAGTGGTGATAGTTGCCTAACTCTGTGACTATACTAAAACCAATGAGTTATATCCTTTAAAAGGGTAAATATACATCACATTAATTATATCTCAATAAGGTTGTTATAAATAAATGTATCAAGCAGCTGACCACTTACAAAAAAAAAAAAAAAAAAGAAAGGTTTTAGCGAAACTAGTCAAAAGAGTAACTTTAACTCCTGATATTCAACACTGCTTTTGACCTTACCTCAGATACATATGGGAATCTGAAACAGTATAAACACAAAATAACAGTAAACTCAAAAAAAGTGAGCAAACTTAAAAAGCACATTATGCCTTATATCAAGTTTTATTTCTCTTTATCTCAAACCATTCAAGACACTGAAAGCCAGAAAGAAGAAATTCAAGACCACAAATACCAAATATCATGCCTCCATTTTTTTCTCAGTGGAATAATCAAGGAGGCAAGAAAACTATATATAATTTTAACAGCAAAATCAATACAGCTCTTCCACATCAATCTTTGTTAAGTCCCTGAAAATTCCATTAAATTTTTAAAAATGTATTTTACCTATCACCCTACCTAGGTACTTGGGAAAGTATAAAAGTAAAATAAAACAGTCTGTATCCTTAAGAAACTTTGTATGAAAGTTTTAATGAATGGCCGGGCGCGGTGGCTCAAGCCTGTAATCCCAGCACTTTGGGAGGCCGAGACGGGCAGATCACGAGGTCAGGAGATCGAGACCATCCTGGCTAACACGGTGAAACCCCGTCTCTACTAAAAATACAAAAACTAGCCGGGCGAGGTGGCGGGCGCCTGTAGTCCCAGCTACTCCGGGGGCTGAGGCAGGAGAATGGCGTAAACCCAGGAGGCGGAGCTTGCAGTGAGCTGAGATCCAGCCACTGCACTCCAGTCCGGGCGACAGAGCGAGACTCCGCCTCAAAAAACAAAAACAAAAACAAAAAAAAAAGAAAGTTTTAATGAAACTTTGTATGAAAACCTGCCTCTCAGGTTTCCCACTGCAAGGAACATCATTACCAGTGGTCCCAGCTGCTGACCTATCAAATCCATTCTCTTGCTGGCGACAGGCAAAGCTTCCCAACCTATATGACTGAGAACAGCAGGTATACTTAATGGAGACCTTTTCCCAGGAAAAACTGAACTCCTCTGACTTGGTAACTTTGGTTTGAGGACTTGGCCCACTGCTATGCTGTTACTTTCTTAGAGCTATCCTGGTAGTGCAACACTTTTCCTATCCAACTTGTAGTTGTCCTTCCCTTTTCTTCCACCTAATTTTAGCCTCCACTTGAAAACTACAAATTTCCATGACTTAACACAGTGCTACACATAGCACAAAGATTACTATTTCTTTCAAGTTTTCTGTCAGTTTTATCAGCAAATAGATTTTTTACAAGTGACTTAAATGGCTATATAAAATACTAATAATTAGGTGCCTGAAAATAGAATCACCACATTTAAGAGGAAGTACAACAAATAGGGGGAAAAAATTCACGTGAATAGCAGTGTGTAGTAACCTAGAACCTTAGTTATAAGGAGTTTTAAAACTTAGAAAATGCTCTCATAAAACTTTGTTTCATTTGATTCACATGACACTAAAGAAGAGAAAAAAGGCAGCACAATAATGTTTACCGAGTTCCTTTATGTACCAAACATTGGGCTGGGCACTGCTGTATTAGTACCATCCCCATTTTACAGGCAGTGAAATTAAGGCTCATAAATTTCACGTATGACACAGCAGGAATATCACCATCTTGGACAAGCCCCTCATTCTAAAATTCACCTTAACAAGAAACCACCTAAATCCAAAGGGAATCACCCTAATGGCTAAGGTTAGCATGACCATAAACCACAAATAACATCTCCAACCAGAAACATTCCAAACTCCTCCCGGATCAGAGACACGCTAGCCCCGAAATAAAACACCCTTCTGGGCTGGAAAGATGTCTGCCCCAAGATAACCTCCTCTCCTCCCAGAGAGATTCCAACCCCAACATAAACTTCTCCACACACGTAAACATTCCAAGCTTGTGATAAGCCCCTCGCCCTAAAACCAATATATATTCTTAGTCTGTAAGAGGAACCGCTTCTTACCGAAATCAGCCAGGAGTGCCTCTCAGGTTTTGTCTAAAGTAAACCCGTGTTTAACTGCCAGCCGCATTTTGTGTTTCTTTCCTTTCTTTAACTCTTACATTTGGTGCCGAAACCTGTGATGAGTGCTGGTGGCAGAGGCTCTCTTGCAACCCAAGAAGCAGTGGGCAATGGCAGCTCATCCTGAGTTAATTCCTGGATCCTGAGGGTCTCTGGCCACCTGCCCAGTCTTTTCTCTCACTTCACTTTTCCCTCATCCTCCCTGTTTTTTCCTCTCTCTCTCTCTCTCTCTCTCTCATGCAGCTGCAGTCCCGGAGGCCCTTTGCCAAATCCAACCGGAACATCCAACATCGGACACTAATCCAGCTGACTGGTAAGATCTGCCCTCCCCTGGCTTTCTTGTGGTACCCAGGAAAAGTCAAGTTGGCCGTCCCAGTTCTTGGAGGACCAGCAGGACTAAGCTAGAGGAAATCTTGGGGATGCCCAGTTTCTTCTCAGCTTGACTGTCCTCTTTAGAAAGATGATTCTAGACCTCTGTCTTTTGTCTGGGGATACCTAGAACAAAAACAGACACCCTCGGCTTCTCACCAGTCCACACGGGTGCCAAACAATTCACATTCCTGCGGTCTCTCCACTGTGCTGTCTCCATGATCTTGCCAAACTTGCCTTAAGTGTTTAGTCTTTTACTGTAACATAGCCTGGCCCCAAAACACATTGGATAATGACAGCCAATGGTCTGAAAATGGCACCTCTAACTTGCAAATTCTCAGGAACTTAACAACTTTTTTTTTTGAGACTGAGTCTCTGTCTGTCGCCCAGGCTGGAGTGCAGTGGCACGATCTCGGCTCACTGCAAGCTCTGCCTCCAGGGTTCACGCCATTCTCCTGCCTCAGTCTCCCGAGTAGCTGGGACTACAGGCGCCCGCCACCACGCCTGGCTAATTTTTTGCATTTTTAGTAGAGATGGGGTTTCACCATGTTAGCCAGGATGGTCTCGAGCTCCTGACCTCGTGATCTGCCCGCCTTGGCCTCCCAAAGTGCTGGGATTATAGGCGTGAGCCACTGCACCCAGCCAGGAACTTAACAACTTTATAACCAGGAATGGCAAATGGCAAGACGTTCTCTATATTCAGGCCTTCTACTTCTACCTGAAATCCCAACCCTACCTGTGTCAAGCTTGTACCTCTCATAAAATCTTCTTAATAAAAACCCTCTCCAAGTCTCTCCTTCCTCCGAAAGTCCTTCTGACCCTGCAGATGAACCCCCTCTGTATTCTTATCCCCCTGCATCTGTTCCAAGACCTTCCAAACCCTCTGCCCTGGTGGCCCTGCCTGCCTCCAAGCCTTCAGTCCCAAACCCCACTTCTCCTCCTTCTCCACCTGTTACCCATTCAAAAACCACCTCTGCCATTCTCCTTCTCTGGGAAGTGGCTGGGGTTAAAGGCATTGCTCGTGTTCATGTCTCTTTCTCCATGTCTGACTTGTCACAGATCAACACTATAAATATATTCAAAAGGCCTTTATATTTTTCTTTTTATCAGTCTTATTTTCCTGGAAAAGGTTTTCCCCCAGTTAACTGAATTACTTTCCTCCACTCTGTCTTGCCAATCTTGGTGCATGTGTAAAAAACTGTGAAACGACTTCTGGTGCCCTGGGATTCCTTGGGAAAGCAGAAAAGGTGCCACAAATCCCATTTTGGGGAAAAACCTGTTTTCCTTATGGAAACCGTGGAATTAGAGGTAAATAAGTATCTCTCAAAATCTTTGTATTTGTCTTCCAGCTATACTTGTTTGTTAGACCCTGGAAACTGTTTTCCTAGTCCTGTTCTTCAAGGGCCTCACCCAAAGGCCAATAATCCAATTGGGAAATTAGCAGAGGAAAAAAAAATCTCATAACTACTGAATCTTCTCCTGGTTGTCTGCATGACTATATATGTGTTGTCTGTGCAATGTCTACTAAAAGAGCTCTAATTAATTGGCCTAAGAAAACTAAGCACTTAAATATTTTTCAGGGAAAAGTAAAAGCTGTGGGACCTTTCAGTTCATGTGACTTTAATCTTTAAAACTTACTGGTACAGTAAAGTTCGAAGTATCTTAAAAGTTGTCAGCGTATCTTTTTGTTTGCATTTGTTAATCAAGCAAATTCATACTTTTCTCAGCCAAATACTATAAGGTGTCAACATCTTGCATAGAAGCTGCAAAACTAACTCAGCCCCAACAAAATCATCTTTGCTTGTGTCATTTTTCTGTTTTTTAAAGACGGAGTTTGGCTCTTGTTGCCCAGGCTGGAGTACAATGCCACAATCTCAGCTCACTGCAACCTCTGCCTCATGGGTTCGAGTCATTCTCCTGCCTCAGCCTCCCAAGTAGCTGGGATTACACACATGTGCCACCACGCCCAGCTAATTTTTTGTATTTTTAGTAGAGATGGTGTTTCTCCATGTTGGTCAGGCTGGTCTTGAACTCCCAACTTCAGGTGATTCGCCCACCTTGGCCTCCCACAGTGCTGGGATTACAGGCGTGAGACACCACGCCCGGCCTTGCGTAATTTTTTAATAAATGAAACATTAATATTGGTTTAATGAAGACAGCTATATCTTCAACTATGTAGTAAAATATCCTAGCTTCTAATCTTGTGGCTTAGGCAGTCTAGTACACTAACATGAAGGAAGTTTGCTTTGGGAAAGAATGGTTATCATCTTTGACATTAAGGAAAGGAGAAGTTACGTAAAAAGAATCTTATATGGTAAATTCTTGCCCTAAATTAACTGGTTGTTTAAAGAAAGGGATATTTACAAGTCAGAAAGTTGAGGCATGTCAAAGATTGTGAAAGTCATGAAAAACATTATAAAAGAGAATTTATACAAGAAATGTTGTATAATTTAAAAGTAATTAGGCCTCCTGAATGCTTTATAAAATGTCACTATAACTCTTAGCTGGAAAACTGGCCTGCTTTGCAGCTAGGTAAAACCTAGGACACGTGGAGTTAAATGCTAGAACAAGCTAGACCTTATCTGCACTTCTGTCTAGGTCCCGGGCTCTACACCTAGAACATAATTAAAATCCCAAACTTACAAGGTTTTCAACAAAAGTAAAGTTTATTAAAAGTTAACAGTGTAGCCAAGATGGCCGAATAGAAACAGCTCCCATCTGCAGCTCCCAGCATGATCGACACAGAAGACGGGTGATTTCTGCATTTCCAACTGAGGTACCTGGTTCATCTCACTGGGACTGGTTGGACAGTGGGTGCAGCTCACGGAGGGCGAGCTGAAGCAGGGTGGGGCGTCACGACACCGGGAAAGTGCAAGGAGTTGGGGGATTTCCCTTTCCTAGCCAACGGAAGCCATGACAGACTACCTGCAAAAATGGGACATTCCTCGCCCAAATACTGCGCTTTTCCCAAGGTCTTAGCAACCCGCAGACAAGGTGATTCTCTTCAATGCCTGGCTCGGCGGGTCCCACGGGTCCCTCGCCCACGGAGCCTTGCTCACTGCTAGTGCAGCAGTCTGAGATCCATCTGCGAGGCGGCAGCGTGGTTGAGGGAGGGGCATCCGCCTTTGCTGAGGCTTGAGTAGGTAAACAAAGTGGAGGAGAAGCTCAAACTGGGCGGAGCCCACCACAGCTCAACAAGACCTACAGCCTCTAGACTCCACCTCTGTGGGCAAGGCATAGCTGAACAAAAGGCAGCAGACAACTTCTGCAGACATAAACATCCCTATCTGACAGCTCTGAAGACAGCAGTGGTTCTCCCAGCACAGCATTTGAGCTCTGAGAACGGACAGACTGCCTCTACAAGCGGGTCCCTGACCCCCGTGTAACCTAACTGGGAGACACCTCACAGTAGGGGCCGATAGACACTTCATACAGGCAGCTGTCCCTCTGGGACGAAGCTTCAGAGGAAGATCAGGCAGCAATATTTGCTGTTCTGCAATATTTGCTGTTCTGCAGCCTCTGCTGGTGACACCCAAGCAAACAGGGTCTGGAGTGGACCTCTAGCAAACTCCAACAGACGTGCAGTTGAGGGACCTGACTGTTAGAAGGAAAACTCACAAACAGAAAGGAATAGCATCAGCATGAACAAAAAGGACATCTACACCAAAACTCCATCTGTAGGTCACCAACATCCAAGAATGAAGGTAGATAAAACCACAAAGATGGGGCGAAACCAGAGCAAACAGCTGAAAAATTCCAAAAATCAGAGTGCCTCTTCTCCAAAGGATCGCAGCTCCTCACCAGCAACAGAAAAAAGCTGGACAGAGAATGACTTTGACGAGTTGACAGAAGTAGGCTTCATAAGGTCGGTAATAACAAACTTCGATGAGCTAAAGGAGAATGTTCAAACCCATTGCAAGGAAGCTAATAACCTTGAAAAAAGGTTAGACGAATGGCTACCTAGAATAAACAGTGTAGAGGAGACGTTAAATAACCTGATGGAGCTGAAAACCACAGTACAATAACCTGGTGAAGCATACATAAGCTTCAATAGCCGATTCGATCAAGTGGAAGAAAGGGTATCAGTCACTGAAGATCAAATTAATGAAATAAAGCAAGACAAGGTTAGAGAAAAAAGAGTGAAAAGAAATGAACAAAGCTTCCAAGAAATATGGCACTATGTGTAAAGACTAAATCTACGTTTAATTGGTGCATCTGAAAGTGACAGGGAGAAGGGAACCAAGTTGGAAAACACTCTTCAGGATATTATCCAGGAGAACTTCCCCAATCTAGCAAGGCAGGCCAACATTCAAATTCAGGAAATACAGAGAACACCACAAAGATACTCCTCGAGAAGAGTAACCCCAAGACACCTAATTGTCAGATACACCAAGGTGGAAATGAAGGAAAAAATGTTAAGGGCAGCCAGAGAGAAAGGTTGGGTTACCCACAAAGGGAAGGCCATCAGACTAACAGCAGATCTATCGGCAGAAACCCTACAAGCCAGAAGACAGTGGGGGAAAAATATTCAACATTCTTAAAGAAAAGAGTTTTCAACCCAGAATTTCATAGCCAGTCAAATTAAGCTTCATAAGTGAAGGAGAAATAAAATCCTTTACAGACAAGCAAATGTTGAGATATTTTGTCACCACCAGGCCTGCCTTACAAGAGCTCCTGA